>NC_056627.2:69408750-69734821 GCF_002870075.4 Lactuca sativa
ACAAATATTATATTTACTCTGGTGTTCATCGTTATTTGTTTTTCTAAATTCATACTTGAATTGATTTTAAACTCGATTACAAATCTCATCAATTGGTATCAGAGCAGGAATCCTTTCTGTGATCTGATTTTCATACGTTCAAAAAGATTTTTGAATCTAATGTTTGATTCAAAAAGTTTCCGTTCTTTTTGAGTGTGAAAAATTCTTCTTGATCTCAATCTAGGATTTGATTCTGCAAAAATATTTGTAAATCGAGTGTTCATTGTGTGATTCTGATTTGAAATATACAATTTGCTTTCAATATTCTCAAAGTTTTTGTATCATCTTGAAGTTTTTGTCCGTACAACAATGGCGTCATTCAATCTGAATTCGATGACATCATTTTCTCATTTGCTTGGATCATCCACAAAAATTCCGATGCTTATTCCAAAATATTATGATCAGTGGGCAGATCGTATGCAAGATTACTTGAACGGATTGGATGAAGAATTATGGAAATGCATCTCAGGAGAAATCAATCAACCTTCACAAGTTCAGCCAATCGGTATGTCTTCAAGCAGTTTGGAAGTCAATGATCAAACCAATCGTTTAAAACAACTGGAGAAGAAATGCATGAGGGAATTAAGAGGTGCTTTGCCTCCTGTTGTGTACAATTATGTCAGAACATGCACAACAGCTAAAGAAATCTGGAACAATCTCAAAGACAAATTTCAAGGAAGTGAAAAGATGAAGATCACATCTGTGAAACAATGCCTGGTGGAACTCAAAGATTTCAAAAAAAAAGAATCTGAGTCTATTGAAGTATACTATGATCGGTTCAACGAACTAATCTATCGTTGTAATCGTTATAGTATTACAAGGTCATCAATGGAATATAACTTGATATTTGTAATGGGACTTCGAAAGGAGTGGAGGAGTGTAAGTATGATGGTGAAAAATCAACAGAGTTTTGATACTTCGACTTTAAATGAATTGTACAATCAATTAAAATCTCATGAAAATGAGGTTAATGAAATAGCTGAGGAAGCAATAGCAAGTCTTGGTGGACCATCGGCACTTGTTTCGAAGGCTCCAGAAAGAGAGAATGAAAAATCGAAGTCTGATGAAGAAGACGGTTTTCTGATGAATTCTGATGATGAGGCTGTTGCATTGTACTCAAACAATCGAGTAAAGAAATTTTTTAAGAAACCTTTTAATCCAAAGAAGTCATCAGATTCGAAGGGTAGTTTTGAGAACAAAAATAAAGTGGATGAAAAGAAGAAAGAAATGAAGACAGATTTGAAGAGTGAAATGGAGCAAATAAAGATGATGTTGAAAGGTGATACAGGGATTAATTGTCATTATTGCTATGGAGCAAATCACTTGGCAGTAGATTGCTTGTTGAGGAAGAAGGAGGAAAAGAAAAATAAAACAAAGGATGAAGCGTATCTAAGCTTCTTGAACTCATACACCATTTCCTTAGAAAGCTCACATGCGTGTCTAAAGAAATTTAGATCTTATGTTACTAAGTCCCAAATGTTCAGACCAATTGCCAAATCTCACAATTCGAACTATGAAAAGGGATTCCGTAATCATAATCAAATTTGAGAATACAATTTTCACAATTGCAATCTTCTTAAAATCTCTCTTAGTGAAAGCATTTCCTCACAATCATTTTCATGAAGGAGATAAACCTTATGACACTTAGATTTTAAAGTGTATGTGTTCCTATCCATGTGAATTTGTCATAACAACAATCATAAGACAATGTTTGTGACAAATCCAACTCATATAGATTGAACTTGTTCAATCTTGATTTTTCGCCTTATGGCAACATGAATGCCCACCATTGCTTCCAGGTTGTTAAGCATCTCACCCTTACCTTATCAATGTACTTTCCATTGATCAGGGTGCCTTGCCATTATGCAATCCAATTGAGAACTCACAGAGCTCATATTGCATAGTTGACTTAATTTGGAATGGCACAGAAACAAAATTATGTCAACACGATACGTCGCCAACCTCAAGTCGTGTGCTAGTGATTAACTATCGGTTTATTCTTGATTAGATCTTGAACTTTTCAAGACAATTAAGACTCCCACTGACTTCTTGGCATATATGATTCTCTTTGTCAAGGAACTTTTCTTGACAAAACAAATATTCAAGAGTTAGTGCGAAATCCTATCAAGACTAACACTTCACTCAATTGGTTCTTGTTGGTCTCTGTCTTCTGCAAGACATCACAACTTACCAATTTCAAATGTGCAGGAATAAGAAGACTTTTTCCAATTCCACATTTGTTGAGTGTTTTAAACCTACTAAATACGTGTCACTCAATTCGCAATCTTGGAGTATGACTCTAAGACTCGATATTGGAACGAAGTATGATTGCCTTCTTGATTTAACCATTTCCTCAATTCTTGATTCCTCTTCTTAGACATACAAATATACTAAGACTCACTTAGAGGATCAATTGAGATATGGTTCTTAATCATTAAGACTTATCATAAAACACAATAAAAGGTACTCTCCCTTCTTCTTAGAATAGAGAAACTTTTAGCTTTCTGCCTACTTGATTCTTCTTATTCGTTCTACTATTTATTGAAACTCTTCCAATCAACTCAGAATTATAAGCATAACCATATTTAGTCAACTTTATTAAATCATGACGAATATCTTTATCACTCTTGTGGCGGAATTGATCAACGCACAACCTTGTGTGCTCGATCTCCTAGTCCTTCACTTGACACTTTGTCAAAGAATTAGTCTAATTTCCAAATATGAAGTTTCCCATTCATCACACAACCAAGTTGTATGATTCCAAGTTTCTGTCCAATTGAAACTAGGGCGATGAGAAACTCTCCCTATTTGGTAAACTTTTGACATTACCACAAATAGCAAAACAAAGAATCACATCCAATTCAACATTGCTAAAAACAGAAATACAAACACCCAGTTTCACACACATGCCATTGCAAGTAGTAGCTCCTGTTAGGGCCTAAATGTTGTAATAGTCGAAGTGTCAGTTAGATTGTTACGAAGTTTATTTTGTCTTCGTAAGAAGGAGTCTTCGGATGTAATGTTATTTGTACTAAGGCATTATAAAGAGTAGTCTTAATGTCTAGTCCTTAGTATTGTTATGCTTTTGTTCTCCTATAAATAGGGGTCTGTACTAAGTGAGTAGAACAACTTTTTACTCAGCTTTTACAGATTATTCTTTGTACTCTGTAAAATCAAAAGCATACTATGAGCTGAACAAATATTATATTTACTCTGGTGTTCATCGTTATTTGTTTTTCTAAATTCATACTTGAATTGATTTTAAACTCGATTACAAATCTCATCAATTGGTATCAGAGCAGGAATCCTTTCTGTGATCTGATTTTCATACGTTCAAAAAGATTTTTGAATCTAATGTTTGATTCAAAAAGTTTCCGTTCTTTTTGAGTGTGAAAAATTCTTCTTGATCTCAATCTAGGATTTGATTCTGCAAAAATATTTGTAAATCGAGTGTTCTTTGTGTGATTCTGATTTGAAATATACAATTTGCTTTCAATATTCTCAAAGTTTTTGTATCATCTTGAAGTTTTTGTCCGTACAACATTGGCGTCATTCAATCTGAATTCGATGACATCATTTTCACATTTGCTTGGATCATCCACAAAAATTATGATGCTTATTCCAGAATATTATGATCAGTGGGCAGATCGTATGCAAGATTACTTGAACGGATTGGATGAAGAATTATGGAAATGCATCTCAGGAGAAATCAATCAACCTGCACAAGTTCAGCCAATCGGTATGTCTTCAAGCAGTTCGGAAGTCAATGATCAAACCAATCGTTTAAAACAACTGGAGAAGAAATGCATGAGGGAATTAAGAGGTGCTTTGCCTCCTGTTGTGTACAATTATGTCAGAACATGCACAACAACTAAAGAAATCTGGAACAATCTCAAAGAAAAATTTCAAGGAAGTGAAAAGATGAAGATCACATCTATGAAACAATGTCTGGTGGAACTCAAAGATTTCAAACAAAAAGAATATGAGTCTATTGAAGTATACTATGATCGGTTCAACGAACTAATCTATCGTTGTAATCGTTATAGTATTACAAGGTCATCAATGGAATATAACTTGATATTTGTAATGGGACTTCGAAAGGAGTGGAGGAGTGTAAGTATGATGGTGAAAAATCAACAGAGTTTTGATACTTCGACTTTAAATGAATTGTACAATCAATTAAAATCTCATGAAAATGAGGTTAATGAAATAGCTGAGGAAGCAATAGCAAGTCTTGGTGGACCATCGGCACTTGTTTCGAAGGCTTCAGAAAGAGAGAATGAAAAATCGAAGTCTGATGAAGAAGAAGGTTTTCTGATGAATTCTGATGATGAGGCTGTTGCATTTTACTCAAACAATCGAGTCAAGAAATTTTTTAAGAAACCTTTTAATCCAAAGAAGTCATCAGATTCGAAGGGTAGTTTTGAGAACAAAAATAAAGTGGATGAAAAGAAGAAAGAAATGAAGACAGATTCGAAGAGTGAAATGGTGCAAATGAAGATGATGTTGACAGGTGATACAGGGATTAATTGTCATTATTGCTATGGAGCAAATCACTTGGCAGTAGATTGCTTGTTGAGGAAGAAGGAGGAAAAGAAAAATAAAACAAAGGATGAAGCGTATCTAAGCTTCTTGAACTCATACACCTTTGCCTTAGAAAGCTCACATGTGTGTCTAAAGAAATTTAGAGCTTATGTTACAAAGTCCCAAATGTTCAGACCAATTGCCAAATTTCACAATTCGAACTATGAAAAGGGATTCCGTAATCATAATCAAATTTGAGAATACAATTTTCACAATTGCAATCTTCTTAAAATCTCTCTTAGTGAAAGCATTTCCTCACAATCATTTTCATGCAGGAGATAAACCTTATGACACTTTGATTTTAAAGTGTATGTGTTCCTATCCATGTGAATTTGTCATAACAACAATCATAAGACAATGTTTGTGACAAATCCAACTCATATAGATTGAACTTGTTCAATCTTGATTTTTCGCCTTATGGCAACATGAATGCCCACCATTGCTTCCAGGTTGTTAAGCATCTCACCCTTACCTTATCAATGTACTTTCCATTGATCAGGGTGCCTTGCCATTATGCAATCCAATTGAGAACTCACAGAGCTCATATTGCATAGTTGACTTAATTTGGAATGACACAGAAACAAAATTATGTCAACACGATAGGTCGCCAACCTCAAGTCGTGTGCTAGTTATTAACTATCGGTTTATTCTTGATTAGCTCTTGAACTTTTCAAGACAATTAAGACTCCCACTGACTTCTTGGCATATATGATTCTCTTTGTCAAGGAACTTTTCTTGACAAAACAAATATTCAAGAGTTAGTGCGAAATCCTATCAAGACTAACACTTCACTCAATTGGTTCTTGTTGGTCTCTGTCTTCTGCAAGACATCACAACTTACCAATTTCAAATGTGCAGGAATAAGAAGACTTTTTCCAATTCCACATTTGTTGAGTGTTTTAAACCTACTAAATACGTGTCACTCAATTCGCAATCTTGGAGTATGACTCTAAGACTCGATATTGGAACGAAGTATGATTGACTTCTTGATTTAACCATTTCCTCAATTCTTGATTCCTCTTCTTAGACATACAAATATACTAAGACTCACTTAGAGGATCAATTGAGATATGGTTCTTAATCATTAAGACTTATCATAAAACACAATAAAAGGTACTGTCCCTTCTTCTTAGAATAGAGAAACTTTTATCTTTCTGCCTACTTGATTCTTCTTATTCGTTCTGCTATTTATTGAAACTCTTCCAATCAACTCAGAATTATAAGCATAACCATATTTAGTAAACTTTAGTAAATCATGACGAATATCTTTATCACTCTTGTGGCGGATTTGATCAACGCACAACCTAGTGTACTCGATCTCCTAGTCCTTCACTTGACACTTTGTCAAAGAATTAGTCTAATTTCCAAATATGAAGTTTCCCATTCATCACACAACCAAGTTGTATGATTCCAAGTTTCTGTCCAATTGAAACTAGGGCGATGAGAAACTCTCCCTATTTGGTAAACTTTTGACATTACCACAAATAGCAAAACAAAGAATCACATCCAATTCAACATTGCTAAAAACAGAAATACAAACACCCAGTTTCACACACATGCCATTGCAAGTAGTAGCTCCTGTTAGGGCCTAAATGTTGTAATAGTCGAAGTGTCAGTTAGATTGTTACGAAGTTTATTTTGTCTTCGTAAGAAGGAGTCTTCGGATGTAATGTTATTTGTACTAAGGCATTATAAAGAGTAGTCTTAATGTCTAGTCCTTAGTATTGTTATGCTTTTGTTCTCCTATAAATAGGGGTCTGTACTAAGTGAGTAGAACAACTTTTTACTCAGCTTTTACAGATTATTCTTTGTACTCTGTAAAATCAAAAGCATAATATGAGCTGAACAAATATTATATTTACTCTGGTGTTCATCGTTATTTGTTTTTCTAAATTCATACTTGAATTGATTTTAAACTCGATTACAAATCTCATCAATTGGTATCAGAGCAGGAATCCTTTCTGTGATCTGATTTTCATACGTTCAAAAAGATTTTTGAATCTAATGTTTGATTCAAAAAGTTTCCGTTCTTTTTGAGTGTGAAAAATTCTTCTTGATCTCAATCTAGGATTTGATTCTGCAAAAATATTTGTAAATCGAGTGTTCATTGTGTGATTCTGATTTGAAATATACAATTTGCTTTCAATATTCTCAAAGTTTTTGTATCATCTTGAAGTTTTTGTCCGTACAACAATGGCGTCATTCAATCTGAATTCGATGACATCATTTTCTCATTTGCTTGGATCATCCACAAAAATTCCGATGCTTATTCCAAAATATTATGATCAGTGGGCAGATCGTATGCAAGATTACTTGAACGGATTGGATGAAGAATTATGGAAATGCATCTCAGGAGAAATCAATCAACCTTCACAAGTTCAGCCAATCGGTATGTCTTCAAGCAGTTTGGAAGTCAATGATCAAACCAATCGTTTAAAACAACTGGAGAAGAAATGCATGAGGGAATTAAGAGGTGCTTTGCCTCCTGTTGTGTACAATTATGTCAGAACATGCACAACAGCTAAAGAAATCTGGAACAATCTCAAAGACAAATTTCAAGGAATTGAAAAGATGAAGATCACATCTGTGAAACAATGCCTGGTGGAACTCAAAGATTTCAAACAAAAAGAATCTGAGTCTATTGAAGTATACTATGATCGGTTCAACGAACTAATCTATCGTTGTAATCGTTATAGTATTACAAGATCATCAATGGAATATAACTTGATATTTGTAATGGGACTTCGAAAGGAGTGGAGGAGTGTAAGTATGATGGTGAAAAATCAACAGAGTTTTGATACTTCGACTTTAAATGAATTGTACAATCAATTAAAATCTCATGAAAATGAGGTTAATGAAATAGCTGGGGAAGCAATAGCAAGTCTTGGTGGACCATCGGCACTTGTTTCGAAGGCTTCAGAAAGAGAGAATGAAAAATCGAAGTCTGATGAAGAAGAAGGTTTTCTGATGAATTCTGATGATGAGGCTGTTGCATTGTACTCAAACAATCGAGTAAAGAAATTTTTTAAGAAACCTTTTAATCCAAAGAAGTCATCAGATTCGAAGGGTAGTTTTGAGAACAAAAATAAAGTGGATGAAAAGAAGAAAGAAATGAAGACAGATTCGAAGAGTGAAATGGAGCAAATGAAGATGATGTTGAAAGGTGATACAGGGATTAATTGTCATTATTGCTATGGAGCAAATCACTTGGAAGTAGATTGCTTGTTGAGGAAGAAGGAGGAAAAGAAAAATAAAACAAAGGATGAAGCGTGTCTAAGCTTCTTGAACTCACACACCTTTGCCTTAGAAAGCTCACATGTGTGTCTAAAGAAATTTAGAGCTTATGTTACTAAGTCCCAAATGTTCAGACCAATTGCCAAATCTCACAATTCGAACTATGAAAAGGGATTCCGTAATCATAATCAAATTTGAGAATACAATTTTCACAATTGCAATCTTCTTAAAATCTCTCTTAGTGAAAGCATTTCCTCACAATCATTTTCATGAAGGAGATAAACCTTATGACACTTAGATTTTAAAGTGTATGTGTTCCTATCCATGTGAATTTGTCATAACAACAATCATAAGACAATGTTTGTGACAAATCCAACTCATATAGATTGAACTTGTTCAATCTTGATTTTTCGCCTTATGGCAACATGAATGCCCACCATTGCTTCCAGGTTGTTAAGCATCTCACCCTTACCTTATCAATGTACTTTCCATTGATCAGGGTGCCTTGCCATTATGCAATCCAATTGAGAACTCACAGAGCTCATATTGCATAGTTGACTTAATTTGGAATGGCACAGAAACAAAATTATGTCAACACGATAGGTCGCCAACCTCAAGTCGTGTGCTTGTGATTAACTATCGGTTTATTCTTGATTAGCTCTTGAACTTTTCAAGACAATTAAGACTCCCGCTGACTTCTTGGCATATATGATTCTCTTTGTCAAGGAACTTTTCTTGAAAAAACAAATATTCAAGAGTTAGTGTGAAATCCTATCAAGACTAACACTTCATTCAATTGGTTCTTGTTGGTCTCTGTCTTCTGCAAGACATCACAACTTACCAATTTCAAATGTGCAGGAATAAGAATACTTTTTCCAATTCCACATTTGTTGAGTGTTTTAAACCTACTAATTACGTGTCACTCAATTCGCAATCTTGGAGTATGACTCTAAGACTCGATATTGGAACGAAGTATGATTGACTTCTTGATTTAACCATTTCCTCAATTCTTGATTCCTCTTCTTAGACATACAAATATACTAAGACTCACTTAGAGGATGAATTGAGATATGGTTCTTAATCATTAAGACTTATCATAAAACACAATAAAAGGTACTCTCCCTTCTTCTTAGAATAGAGAAACTTTTATCTTTCTGCCTACTTGATTCTTCTTATTCGTTCTGCTATTTACTGAAACTCTTCCAATCAACTCAGAATTATAAGCATAACCATATTTAGTAAACTTTAGTAAATCATGACGAATATCTTTATCACTCTTGTGGCGGATTTGATCAACGCACAACCTAGTGTACTCGATCTCCTAGTCCTTCACTTGACACTTTGTCAAAGAATTAGTCTAATTTCCAAATATGAAGTTTCCCATTCATCACACAACCAAGTTGTATGATTCCAAGTTTCTGTCCAATTGAAACTAGGGCGATGAGAAACTCTCCCTATTTGGTAAACTTTTGACATTACCACAAATAGCAAAACAAAGAATCACATCCAATTCAACATTGCTAAAAACAGAAATACAAACACCCAGTTTCACACACATGCCATTGCAAGTAGTAGCTCCTGTTAGGGCCTAAATGTTGTAATAGTCGAAGTGTCAGTTAGATTGTTACGAAGTTTATTTTGTCTTCGTAAGAAGGAGTCTTCGGATGTAATGTTATTTGTACTAAGGCATTATAAAGAGTAGTCTTAATGTCTAGTCCTTAGTATTGTTATGCTTTTGTTCTCCTATAAATAGGGGTCTGTACTAAGTGAGTAGAACAACTTTTTACTCAGCTTTTACAGATTATTCTTTGTACTCTGTAAAATCAAAAGCATAATATGAGCTGAACAAATATTATATTTACTCTGGTGTTCATCGTTATTTGTTTTTCTAAATTCATACTTGAATTGATTTTAAACTCGATTACAAATCTCATCAATTGGTATCAGAGCAGGAATCCTTTCTGTGATCTGATTTTCATACGTTCAAAAAGATTTTTGAATCTAATGTTTGATTCAAAAAGTTTCCGTTCTTTTTGAGTGTGAAAAATTCTTCTTGATCTCAATCTAGGATTTGATTCTGCAAAAATATTTGTAAATCGAGTGTTCATTGTGTGATTCTGATTTGAAATATACAATTTGCTTTCAATATTCTCAAAGTTTTTGTATCATCTTGAAGTTTTTGTCCGTACAACAATGGCGTCATTCAATCTGAATTCGATGACATCATTTTCTCATTTGCTTGGATCATCCACAAAAATTCCGATGCTTATTCCAAAATATTATGATCAGTGGGCAGATCGTATGCAAGATTACTTGAACGAATTAGATGAAGAATTATGGAAATGCATCTCAGGAGAAATCAATCAACCTTCACAAGTTCAGCCAATCGGTATGTCTTCAAGCAGTTTGGAAGTCAATGATCAAACCAATCGTTTAAAACAACTGGAGAAGAAATGCATGAGGGAATTAAGAGGTGCTTTGCCTCCTGTTGTGTACAATTATGTCAGAACATGCACAACAGCTAAAGAAATCTGGAACAATCTCAAAGACAAATTTCAAGGAAGTGAAAAGATGAAGATCACATCTGTGAAACAATGCCTGGTGGAACTCAAAGATTTCAAACAAAAAGAATCTGAGTCTATTGAAGTATACTATGATCGGTTCAACGAACTAATCTATCGTTGTAATCGTTATAGTATTACAAGATCATCAATGGAATATAACTTGATATTTGTAATGGGACTTCGAAAGGAGTGGAGGAGTGTAAGTATGATGGTGAAAAATCAACAGAGTTTTGATACTTCGACTTTAAATGAATTGTACAATCAATTAAAATCTCATGAAAATGAGGTTAATGAAATAGCTGAGGAAGCAATAGCAAGTCTTGGTGGACCATCGACACTTGTTTCGAAGGCTTCAGAAAGAGAGAATGAAAAATCGAAGTCTGATGAAGAAGAAGGTTTTCTGATGAATTCTGATGATGAGGCTGTTGCATTGTACTCAAACAATCGAGTAAAGAAATTTTTTAAGAAACCTTTTAATCCAAAGAAGTCATTAGATTCGAAGGGTAGTTTTGAGAACAAAAATAAAGTGGATGAAAAGAAGAAAGAAATGAAGACAGATTCGAAGAGTGAAATGGAGCAAATGAAGATGATGTTGAAAGGTGATACAGAGATTAATTGTCATTATTGCTATGGAGCAAATCACTTGGAAGTAGATTGCTTGTTGAGGAAGAAGGAGGAAAAGAAAAATAAAACAAAGGATGAAGCGTGTCTAAGCTTCTTGAACTCACACACCTTTGCCTTAGAAAGCTCACATGTGTGTCTAAAGAAATTTAGAGCTTATGTTACTAAGTCCCAAATGTTCAGACCAATTGCCAAATCTCACAATTCGAACTATGAAAAGGGATTCCGTAATCATAATCAAATTTGAGAATACAATTTTCACAATTGCAATCTTCTTAAAATCTCTCTTAGTGAAAGCATTTCCTCACAATCATTTTCATGAAGGAGATAAACCTTATGACACTTAGATTTTAAAGTGTATGTGTTCCTATCCATGTGAATTTGTCATAACAACAATCATAAGACAATGTTTGTGACAAATCCAACTCATATAGATTGAACTTGTTCAATCTTGATTTTTCGCCTTATGGCAACATGAATGCCCACCATTGCTTCCAGGTTGTTAAGCATCTCACCCTTACCTTATCAATGTACTTTCCATTGATCAGGGTGCCTTGCCATTATGCAATCCAATTGAGAACTCACAGAGCTCATATTGCATAGTTGACTTAATTTGGAATGGCACAGAAACAAAATTATGTCAACACGATAGGTCGCCAACCTCAAGTCGTGTGCTTGTGATTAACTATCGGTTTATTCTTGATTAGCTCTTGAACTTTTCAAGACAATTAAGACTCCCGCTGACTTCTTGGCATATATGATTCTCTTTGTCAAGGAACTTTTCTTGACAAAACAAATATTCAAGAGTTAGTGTGAAATCCTATCAAGACTAACACTTCACTCAGTTGGTTCTTGTTGGTCTCTGTCTTCTGCAAGACATCACAACTTACCAATTTCAAATGTGCAGGAATAAGAATACTTTTTCCAATTCCACATTTGTTGAGTGTTTTAAACCTAATAATTACGTGTCAGTCAATTCGCAATCTTGGAGTATGACTCTAAGACTCGATATTGGAACGAAGTATGATTGACTTCTTGATTTAACCATTTCCTCAATTCTTGATTCCTCTTCTTAGACATACAAATATACTAAGACTCACTTAGAGGATTAATTGAGATATGGTTCTTAATCATTAAGACTTATCATAAAACACAATAAAAGGTACTCTCCCTTCTTCTTAGAATAGAGAAACTTTTATCTTTCTGCCTACTTGATTCTTCTTATTCGTTCTGCAATTTACTGAAACTCTTCCAATCAACTCAGAATTATAAGCATAACCATATTTAGTAAACTTTAGTAAATCATGACGAATATCTTTATCACTCTTGTGGCGGATTTGATCAACGCACAACCTAGTGTACTCGATCTCCTAGTCCTTCACTTGACACTTTGTCAAAGAATTAGTCTAATTTCCAAATATGAAGTTTCCCATTCATCACACAACCAAGTTGTATGATTCCAAGTTTCTGTCCAATTGAAACTAGGGCGATGAGAAACTCTCCCTATTTGGTAAACTTTTGACATTACCACAAATAGCAAAACAAAGAATCACATCCAATTCAACATTGCTAAAAACAGAAATACAAACACCCAGTTTCACACACATGCCATTGCAAGTAGTAGCTCCTGTTAGGGCCTAAATGTTGTAATAGTCGAAGTGTCAGTTAGATTGTTACGAAGTTTATTTTGTCTTCGTAAGAAGGAGTCTTCGGATGTAATGTTATTTGTACTAAGGCATTATAAAGAGTAGTCTTAATCTCTAGTCCTTAGTATCGTTATGCTTTTGTTCTCCTATAAATAGGGGTCTGTACTAAGTGAGTAGAACAACTTTTTACTCAGCTTTTACAGATTATTCTTTGTACTCTGTAAAATCAAAAGCATAATATGAGCTGAACAAATATTATATTTACTCTGGTGTTCATCGTTATTTCTTTTTCTAAATTCATACTTGAATTGATTTTAAACTCGATTACAAATCTCATCAATTGGTATCAGAGCAGGAATCCTTTCTGTGATCTGATTTTCATACGTTCAAAAAGATTTTTGAATCTACTGTTTGATTCAAAAAGTTTCCGTTCTTTTTGAGTGTGAAAAATTCTTCTTGATCTCAATCTAGGATTTGATTCTGCAAAAATATTTGTAAATCGAGTGTTCTTTGTGTGATTCTGATTTGAAATATACAATTTGCTTTCAATATTCTCAAAGTTTTTGTATCATCTTGAAGTTTTTGTCCGTACAACAATGGCGTCATTCAATCTGAATTCGATGACATCATTTTCTCATTTGCTTGGATCATCCACAAAAATTCCGATGCTTATTCCAGAATATTATGATCAGTGGGCAAATCGTATGCAAGATTACTTGAACGGATTGGATGAAGAATTATGGAAATGCATCTCAGGAGAAATCAATCAACCTGCACAAGTTCAGCCAATCGGTATGTCTTCAAGCAGTTCGGAAGTCAATGATCAAACCAATCGTTTAAAACAACTGGAGAAGAAATGCATGAGGGAATTAAGAGGTGCTTTGCCTCCTGTTGTGTACAATTATGTCAGAACATGCACAACAGCTAAAGAAATCTGGAACAATCTCAAAGACAAATTTCAAGGAAGTGAAAAGATAAAGATCGCATCTGTGAAACAATGCCTGGTGGAACTCAAAGATTTCAAACAAAAAGAATCTGAGTCTATTGAAGTATACTATGATCGGTTCAACGAACTAATCTATCGTTGTAATCGTTATAGTATTACAAGATCATCAATGGAATATAACTTGATATTTGTAATGGGACTTCGAAAGGAGTGGAGGAGTGTAAGTATGATGGTGAAAAATCAACAGAGTTTTGATACTTCGACTTTAAATGAATTATACAATCAATTAAAATCTCATGAAAATGAGGTTAATGAAATAGCTGAGGAAGCAATAGCAAGTCTTGGTGGACCATTGGCACTTGTTTCGAAGGCTTCAGAAAGAGAGAATGAAAAATCGAAGTCTGATGAAGAAGAAGGTTTTCTGATGAATTCTGATGATGAGGCTGTTGCATTTTACTCAAACAATCGAGTAAAGAAATTTTTTAAGAAACCTTTTAATCCAAAGAAGTCATCAGATTCGAAGGGTAGTTTTGAGAACAAAAATAAAGTGGATGAAAAGAAGAAAGAAATGAAGACAGATTCGAAGAGTGAAATGGAGCAAATGAAGATGATGTTGAAAGGTGATACAGGGATTAATTGTCATTATTGCTATGGAGCAAATCACTTGGAAGTAGATTGCTTGTTGAGGAAGAAGGAGGAAAAGAAAAATAAAACAAAGGATGAAGCGTGTCTAAGCTTCTTGAACTCACACACCTTTGCCTTAGAAAGCTCACATGTGTGTCTAAAGAAATTTAGAGCTTATGTTACTAAGTCCCAAATGTTCAGACCAATTGCCAAATCTCACAATTCGAACTATGAAAAGGGATTCCGTAATCATAATCAAATTTGAGAATACAATTTTCACAATTGTAATCTTCTTAAAATCTCTCTTAGTGAAAGCATTTCCTCACAATCATTTTCATGAAGGAGATAAACCTTATGACACTTATATTTTAAAGTGTATGTGTTCCTATCCATGTGAATTTGTCATAACAACAATCATAAGACAATGTTTGTGACAAATCCAACTCATATAGATTGAACTTGTTCAATCTTGATTTTTCGCCTTATGGCAACATGAATGCCCACCATTGCTTCCAGGTTGTTAAGCATCTCACCCTTAGCTTATCAATGTACTTTCCATTGATCAGGGTGCCTTGCCATTATGCAATCCAATTGAGAACTCACAGAGCTCATATTGCATAGTTGACTTAATTTGGAATGGCACAGAAACAAAATTATGTCAACACGATAGGTCGCCAACCTCAAGTCGTGTGCTTGTGATTAACTATCAGTTTATTCTTGATTAGCTCTTGAACTTTTCAAGACAATTAAGACTCCCGCTGACTTCTTGGCATATATGATTCTCTTTGTCAAGGAACGTTTCTTGACAAAACAAATATTCAAGAGTTAGTGTGAAATCCTATCAAGACTAACACTTCACTCAATTGGTTCTTGTTGGTCTCTGTCTTCTGCAAGACATCACAACTTACCAATTTCAAATGTGTAGGAATAAGAATACTTTTTCCAATTCCACATTTGTTGAGTGTTTTAAACCTACTAATTACGTGTCACTCAATTCGCAATCTTGGAGTATGACTCTAAGACTCGATATTGGAACGAAGTATGATTGACTTCTTGATTTAACCATTTCCTCAATTCTTGATTCCTCTTCTTAGACATACAAATATACTAAGACTCACTTAGAGGATTAATTAAGATATGGTTCTTAATCATTAAGACTTATCATAAAACACAATAAAAGGTACTCTCCCTTCTTCTTAGAATAGAGAAACTTTTATCTTTCTGCCTACTTGATTCTTCTTATTCGTTCTGCTATTTACTGAAACTCTTCCAATCAACTCAGAATTATAAGCATAACCATATTTAGTAAACTTTAGTAAATCATGACGAATATCTTTATCAGTCTTGTGGCGGATTTGATCAACGCACAACCTAGTGTACTCGATCTCCTAGTCCTTCACTTGACACTTTGTCAAAGAATTAGTCTAATTTCCAAATATGAAGTTTCCCATTCATCACACAACCAAGTTGTATGATTCCAAGTTTCTGTCCAATTGAAACTAGGGCGATGAGAAACTCTCCCTATTTGGTAAACTTTTGACATTACCACAAATAGCAAAACAAAGAATCACATCCAATTCAACATTGCTAAAAACAGAAATACAAACACCCAGTTTCACACACATGCCATTGCAAGTAGTAGCTCCTGTTAGGGCCTAAATGTTGTAATAGTCGAAGTGTCAGTTAGATTGTTACGAAGTTTATTTTGTCTTCGTAAGAAGGAGTCTTCGGATGTAATGTTATTTGTACTAAGGCATTATAAAGAGTAGTCTTAATCTCTAGTCCTTAGTATTGTTATGCTTTTGTTCTCCTATAAATAGGGGTCTGTACTAAGTGAGTAGAACAACTTTTTACTCAGCTTTTACAGATTATTCTTTGTACTCTGTAAAATCAAAAGCATAATATGAGCTGAACAAATATTATATTTACTCTGGTGTTCATCGTTATTTCTTTTTCTAAATTCATACTTGAATTGATTTTAAACTCGATTACAAATCTCATCAATTGGTATCAGAGCAGGAATCCTTTCTGTGATCTGATTTTCATACGTTCAAAAAGATTTTTGAATCTACTGTTTGATTCAAAAAGTTTCCGTTCTTTTTGAGTGTGAAAAATTCTTCTTGATCTCAATCTAGGATTTGATTCTGCAAAAATATTTGTAAATCGAGTGTTCTTTCTGTGATTCTGATTTGAAATATACAATTTGCTTTCAATATTCTCAAAGTTTTTGTATCATCTTGAAGTTTTTGTCCGTACAACAATGGCGTCATTCAATCTGAATTCGATGACATCATTTTCTCATTTTCTTGGATCATCCACAAAAATTCCGATGCTTATTCCAGAATATTATGATCAGTGGGCAAATCGTATGCAAGATTACTTGAACGGATTGGATGAAGAATTATGGAAATGCATCTCAGGAGAAATCAATCAACCTGCACAAGTTCAGCCAATCGGTATGTCTTCAAGCAGTTCGGAAGTCAATGATCAAACCAATCGTTTAAAACAACTGGAGAAGAAATGCATGAGGGAATTAAGAGGTGCTTTGCCTCCTGTTGTGTACAATTATGTCAGAACATGCACAACAGCTAAAGAAATCTGGAACAATCTCAAAGACAAATTTCAAGGAAGTGAAAAGATAAAGATCGCATCTGTGAAACAATGCCTGGTGGAACTCAAAGATTTCAAACAAAAAGAATCTGAGTCTATTGAAGTATACTATGATCGGTTCAACGAACTAATCTATCGTTGTAATCGTTATAGTATTACAAGATCATCAATGGAATATAACTTGATATTTGTAATGGGACTTCGAAAGGAGTGGAGGAGTGTAAGTATGATGGTGAAAAATCAACAGAGTTTTGATACTTCGACTTTAAATGAATTATACAATCAATTAAAATCTCATGAAAATGAGGTTAATGAAATAGCTGAGGAAGCAATAGCAAGTCTTGGTGGACCATTGGCACTTGTTTCGAAGGCTTCAGAAAGAGAGAATGAAAAATCGAAGTCTGATGAAGAAGAAGGTTTTCTGATGAATTCTGATGATGAGGCTGTTGCATTTTACTCAAACAATCGAGTAAAGAAATTTTTTAAGAAACCTTTTAATCCAAAGAAGTCATCAGATTCGAAGGGTAGTTTTGAGAACAAAAATAAAGTGGATGAAAAGAAGAAAGAAATGAAGACAGATTCGAAGAGTGAAATGGAGCAAATGAAGATGATGTTGAAAGGTGATACAGGGATTAATTGTCATTATTGCTATGGAGCAAATCACTTGGAAGTAGATTGCTTGTTGAGGAAGAAGGAGGAAAAGAAAAATAAAACAAAGGATGAAGCGTGTCTAAGCTTCTTGAACTCACACACCTTTGCCTTAGAAAGCTCACATGTGTGTCTAAAGAAATTTAGAGCTTATGTTACTAAGTCCCAAATGTTCAGACCAATTGCCAAATCTCACAATTCGAGCTATGAAAAGGGATTCCGTAATCATAATCAAATTTGAGAATACAATTTTCACAATTGCAATCTTCTTAAAATCTCTCTTAGTGAAAGCATTTCCTCACAATCATTTTCATGAAGGAGATAAACCTTCTGACACTTAGATTTTAAAGTGTATGTGTTCCTATCCATGTGAATTTGTCATAACAACAATCATAAGACAATGTTTGTGACAAATCCAACTCATATAGATTGAACTTATTCAATCTTGATTTTTCGCCTTATGGCAACATGAATGCCCACCATTGCTTCCAGGTTGTTAAGCATCTCACCCTTAGCTTATCAATGTACTTTCCATTGATCAGGGTGCCTTGCCATTATGCAATCCAATTGAGAACTCACAGAGCTCATATTGCATAGTTGACTTAATTTGGAATGGCATAGAAACAAAATTATGTCAACACGATAGGTCGCCAACCTCAAGTCGTGTGCTAGTGATTAACTATCGGTTTATTCTTGATTAGCTCTTGAACTTTTCAAGACAATTAAGACTCCCACTGACTTCTTGGCATATATGATTCTCTTTGTCAAGGAACTTTTCTTGACAAAACAAATATTCAAGAGTTAGTGGGAAATCCTATCAAGACTAACACTTCACTCAATTGGTTCTTGTTGGTCTCTGTCTTCTGCAAGACATCACAACTTACCAATTTCAAATGTGCAGGAATAAGAAGACTTTTTCCAATTCCACATTTGTTGAGTGTTTTAAACCTACTAAATATGTGTCACTCAATTCGCAATCTTGGAGTATGACTCTAAGACTCGATATTGGAACGAAGTATGATTGACTTGTTGATTTAACCATTTCCTCAATTCTTGATTCCTCTTCTTAGACATACAAATATACTAAGACTCACTTAGAGGATCAATTGTGTAACGCCCGTAGATCAGGGCTAGTCAATTTAAAGACGATAAGCGTCAAAAATGAGTTTCTGATAGAAGATTATTTAGAATGAATAATCTTAACTAGGTTATAGTATATGTTACAAGAATTCCGCACATATAAAGAACGTCGAAATCCGAATCATAACGAAGAAGTTATGACCTGTCGAAGTTTCGCGACAGAACCGGCACGATGCTAAATGACGTAAAAAGTGAATTTATGTTAGAGCGATATTTAGCCTTAGCGATCTAAACGAAAGTCGTAGATTTCGTTAAACCGAGAGCGTGCATAAAAGGAATGCCCAAATCTGACTTCGTATGAGGAAGTTATGATTTTTCTAAGTTTCAACTTAGCGGTATGCAGCCCGAATACTCGATTTGAGATCGAGCGGTTTTTAGCCGAAACAATCTAAATGAGAATCGAAGATCTCGTTGTTAGTAGCGAAACGATGAAAAGTTAGGCGAGAACGGACGTCAAACGAAGAAGTTATGAATTTATAACGAAGTTTTTCTGTCCCAGCCTTCTAAAAATAAATAATAAAAATAAAAGTCAAAATTAGCCGACGGAGTCTAAATGAAAGTTATAGAGTATGGTCTGACCTGCGCGTGGATATAAAGAACGTCGAAAACGGAGCTCGTATGCGAAAGTTACGCAATTTAGAAGTTCGACGAGTCAATTACGCCCCGCGTAATTTGAGTACGCCCCGCATACTCAGGCGAATGCAAGTTGCCTGACCGATACTCGAGTGCCACAGATCGACGCATGCAGTGACGTCAAAGTACGCCCCGCGTAACCGAGTACGCCCTGCGTAATTTGAGATTACGCCCCGCGTAATCCCAGACCCTCAGCCTATAAATAGAACTCGAAATCAGCCATTTTCTCTTGTTCAAACTCTTCCCTCTCTCTCTAAGTTTTGCCTCGATTTGCGTGTCAATCATATCCCGAAGCCCCGGTATCATTCCCGAGCCCCGAAGCGAGATCCGAAGCCCCGGGAATCCCGAAGAGCGTTATTCCCGAGCCGAAGCCCTGCCCGCGAGGAGCCGGTTTATGTGAAGATCTTCCAGATCTACGAAGAGACACTACTTCTGCAAGACGTAGTGCTGTCAGATCATCTTCTGATCAGGTGAGTGTATAGTCACTTTCATCTTACACATAAATATGAAGTATTTTATAAAATACGTGTTATGTGTATATTTATATATATTGTTGTTTAGATGCATGAGTGCATAGTTACTTTCTTCTAATACATAAATATAAAGTATTAGCTATGAAATACATGTTATGTGTTGTATATTAATTATCTATTTGAGATGGATTTGGAATTGATGTTTTTATACGGGTGTTAAATGATTTAAATTGTGTTTGTATTTATATCTACAAAAATGTTGGGTAGAACATGGGTAGATGGAATAGTTGGTGACGATGCGACTTCGTGCCTATTGAGTAAGCCCAGGTGACTATGAGACGTAGTGCCTATTGTGTAAACCCTGGTGACTATGAGACGTAGTGCCAATTGTATGAACCCAGGTGACTATGAGACGTAGTGCCTATTGTGTAAGCCCTGGTGACTATGAGACGTAGTGCCAATTGTATGAACCCAGGTGACTATGAGACGTAGTGCCTATTGTGTAAACCCTGGTGACTATGAGACGTAGTGCCAATTGTATGAACCCAGGTGACTATGAGACGTAGTGCCTATTGTGTAAGCCCTGGTGACTATGAGACGTAGTGCCAATTGTATGAACCCAGGTGACTATGAGACGTAGTGCCTATTGTGTAAGCCCTGGTGACTATGAGACGTAGTGCCAATTGTGTAAACCCTGGTGACTATGAGACGTAGTGCCAATTGTATGAACCCTGGTGACTATGCGACGTAGTGCCTATTGTATAAACTGTGGTAGCAAATGGATTGTGTGCCAGTTCCTTAGGTAAACCCTTAGGAATGAATGAAGAAAGTATAATCGATTCTTAGGGTAAAACCTTAAAGAAGATAATGGGGATGGGTATTTGGGTTGATAGTTGATAATTGAATATAATAAATGTGTTATTGTGGGTTGAAAACCCTATATGCTCACCAGGCTCCCAAGCCTGACCCACTCAGTTTTCTTTGTATCACAGGTATCAATACGAAGACATAATTCACTGAGATAATAAAGGAGATGTAAATCATTAGTGTAAATAAATGTAAGTTCTGTTTATGCTTATGTTCCTGTATTGACGATGACATCCCAAACGTTTTAAAATGAATAAAATACGTTTCTTCGAAAATGTTTTAATAACGTATTTATCATGTTCTTCTGGGGACAAATTCCGCAACACTTTTATTAAAGAAGTACTCTGATTTTTATAAAGCATAAACAAAGTCGGTCTTTTCTGGCCGTGAAAACGGGGATGTCACAAATTGAGATATGGTTCTTAATCATTAAGACTTATCATAAAACACAATAAAAGGTACTCTCCCTTCTTCTTAGAATAGAGAAACTTTTAGCTTTCTGCCTACTTGATTCTTCTTATTCGTTCTGCTATTTATTGAAACTCTTCCAATCAACTCAGAATTATAAGCATAACCATATTTAGTAAACTTTATTAAATCATCACGAATATCTTTATCACTCTTGTGGCGGATTTGATCAACGCACAACCTAGTGTACTCGATCTCCTAGTCCTTCACTTGACACTTTGTCAAAGAATTAGTCTAATTTCCAAATATGAAGTTTCCCATTCATCACACAACCAAGTTGTATGATTCCAAGTTTCTGTCCAATTGAAACTAGGGCGATGAGAAACTCTCCCTATTTGGTAAACTTTTGACATTACCACAAATAGCAAAACAAAGAATCACATCCAATTCAACATTGCTAAAAACAGAAATACAAACACCCAGTTTCACACACATGCCATTGCAAGTAGTAGCTCCTGTTAGGGTTTAAATGTTGTAATAGTCGAAGTGTCAGTTAGATTGTTACGAAGTTTATTTTGTCTTCGTAAGAAGGAGTCTTCGGATGTAATGTTATTTGTACTAAGGCATTATAAAGAGTAGTCTTAATGTCTAGTCCTTAGTATTGTTATGCTTTTGTTCTCCTATAAATAGGGGTCTGTACTAAGTGAGTAGAACAACTTTTTACTCAGCTTTTACAGATTATTCTTTGTACTCTGTAAAATCAAAAGCATAATATGAGCTGAACAAATATTATATTTACTCTGGTGTTCATCGTTATTTCTTTTTCTAAATTCATACTTGAATTGATTTTAAACTCGATTACAAATCTCATCAATTGGTATCAGAGCAGGAATCCTTTCTGTGATCTGATTTTCATACGTTCAAAAAGATTTTTGAATCTACTGTTTGATTCAAAAAGTTTCCGTTCTTTTTGAGTGTGAAAAATTCTTCTTGATCTCATTCTAGGATTTGATTCTGCAAAAATATTTGTAAATCGAGTGTTCTTTGTGTGATTCTGATTTGAAATATATAATTTGCTTTCAATATTCTCAAAGTTTTTGTATCATCTTGAAGTTTTTGTCCGTACAACAATGGCGTCATTCAATCTGAATTCGATGACATCATTTTCTCATTTGCTTGGATCATCCACAAAAATTCCAATGCTTATTCCAGAATATTATGATCAGTGGGCAGATCGTATGCAAGATTACTTGAACGGATTGGATGAAGAATTATGGAAATGCATCTCAGGAGAAATCAATCAACCTGCACAAGTTCAGCCAATCGGTATGTCTTCAAGCAGTTCGGAAGTCAATGATCAAACCAATCGTTTAAAACAACTGGAGAAGAAATGCATGAGGGAATTAAGAGGTGCTTTGCCTCCTGTTGTGTACAATTATGTCAGAACGTGCACAACAGCTAAAGAGATCGGGAACAATCTCAAAGACAAATTTCAAGGAAGTGAAAAGATGAAGATCACATCTGTGAAACAATGCCTGGTGGAACTCAAAGATTTCAAACAAAAAGAATCTGAGTCTATTGAAGTATACTATGATCAGTTCAACGAACTAATCTATCGTTGTAATCGTTATAGTATTACAAGGTCATCAATGGAATATAACTTGATATTTGTAATGGGACTTCGAAAGGAGTGGAGGAGTGTAAGTATGATGGTGAAAAATCAACAGAGTTTTGATACTTCGACTTTAAATGACTTGTACAATCAATTAAAATCTCATGAAAATGAGGTTAATGAAATAGCTGAGGAAGCAATAGCAAGTCTTGGTGGACCATTGGCACTTGTTTCGAAGGCTTCAGAAAGAGAGAATGAAAAATCGAAGTCTGATAAGAAGAAGGTTTTCTGATGAATTCTGATGATGAGGCTGTTGCATTTTACTCAAAAAATCGAGTAAAGAAATTTTTTAAGAAACCTTTTAATCCAAAGAAGTCATCAGATTCGAAGGGTAGTTTTGAGAACAAAAATAAAGTGGATGAAAAGAAGAAAGAAATGAAGACAGATTCGAAGAGTGAAATGGAGCAAATGAAGATGATGTTGAAAGGTGATACATGGATTAATTGTCATTATTGCTATGGAGCAAATCACTTGGCAGTAGATTGCTTGTTGAGGAAGAAGGAGGAAAAGAAAAATAAAACAAAGGATGAAGCGTATCTAAGCTTCTTGAACTCATACACCTTTGCCTTAGAAAGCTCACATGTGTGTCTAAAGAAAATTAGAGCTTATGTTACTAAGTCCCAAATGTTCAGACCAATTGCAAAATTTCACAATTCGAACTATAAAAAGGGATTCTGTAATCATAATCAAATTTGAGAATACAATTTTCACAATTGCAATCTTCTTAAAATCTCTCTTAGTGAAAGCATTTCCTCACAATCATTTTCATGAAGGAGATAAACCTTATGACACTTAGATTTTAAAGTGTATGTGTTCCTATCCATGTGAATTTGTCATAACAACAATCATAAGACAATGTTTGTGACAAATCCAACTCATATAGATTGAACTTGTTCAATCTTGATTTTTCGCCTTATGGCAACATGAATGCCCACCATTGCTTCCAGGTTGTTAAGCATCTCACCCTTACCTTATCAATGTACTTTCCATTGATCAGGGTGCCTTGCCATTATGCAATCCAATTGAGAACTCACAGAGCTCATATTGCATAGTTGACTTAATTTGGAATGACACAGAAACAAAATTATGTCAACACGATAGGTCACCAACCTCAAGTCGTGTGCTTGTGATTAACTATCGGTTTATTCTTGATTAGCTCTTGAACTTTTCAAGACAATTAAGACTCCCGCTGACTTCTTGGCATATATGATTCTCTTTGTCAAGGAACTTTTCTTGACAAAACAAATATTCAAGAGTTAGTGCGAAATCCTATCAAGACTAACACTTCACTCAATTGGTTCTTGTTGGTCTCTGTCTTCTGCAAGACATCACAACTTACCAATTTCAAATGTGCAGGAATAAGAATACTTTTTCCAATTCCACATTTGTTGAGTGTTTTAAACCTACTAATTACGTGTCACTCAATTCGCAATCTTGGAGTATGACTCTAAGACTCGATATTGGAACGAAGTATGATTGACTTCTTGATTTAACCATTTCCTCAATTCTTGATTCCTCTTCTTAGACATACAAATATACTAAGACTCACTTAGAGGATCAATTGAGATATGGTTCTTAATCATTAAGACTTATCATAAAACACAATAAAAGGTACTCTCCCTTCTTCTTAGAATAGAGAAACTTTTATCTTTCTGCCTACTTGATTCTTCTTATTCGTTCTGCTATTTACTGAAACTCTTCCAATGAACTCAGAATTATAAGCATAACCATATTTAGTAAACTTTAGTAAATCATGACGAATATCTTTATCAGTCTTGTGGTGGATTTGATCAACGCACAACCTAGTGTACTCGATCTCCTAGTCCTTCACTTGACACTTTGTCAAAGAATTAGTCTAATTTCCAAATATGAAGTTTCCCATTCATCACACAACCAAGTTGTATGATTCCAAGTTTCTGTCCAATTGAAACTAGGGCGATGAGAAACTCTCCCTATTTGGTAAACTTTTGACATTACCACAAATAGCAAAACAAAGAATCACATCCAATTCAACATTGCTAAAAACAGAAATACAAACACCCAGTTTCACACACATGCCATTGCAAGTAGTAGCTCCTGTTAGGGCCTAAATGTTGTAATAGTCGAAGTGTCAGTTAGATTGTTACGAAGTTTATTTTGTCTTCGTAAGAAGGAGTCTTCGGATGTAATGTTATTTGTACTAAGGCATTATAAAGAGTAGTCTTAATGTCTAGTCCTTAGTATTGTTATGCTTTTGTTCTCCTATAAATAGGGGTCTGTACTAAGTGAGTAGAACAACTTTTTACTCAGCTTTTACAGATTATTCTTTGTACTCTGTAAAATCAAAAGCATAATATGAGCTGAACAAATATTATATTTACGCTGGTGTTCATCGTTATTTCTTTTTCTAAATTCATACTTGAATTGATTTTAAACTCGATTACAAATCTCATCAATTGGTATCAGAGCAGGAATCCTTTCTATGATCTGATTTTCATACGTTCAAAAAGATTTTTGAATCTACTGTTTGATTCAAAAAGTTTCCGTTCTTTTTGAGTGTGAAAAATTCTTCTTGATCTCAATCTAGGATTTGATTCTGCAAAAATATTTGTAAATCGAGTGTTCTTTGTGTGATTCTGATTTGAAATATACAATTTGCTTTCAATATTCTCAAAGTTTTTGTATCATCTTGAAGTTTTTGTCCGTACAACAATGGCGTCATTCAATCTGAATTCGATGACATCATTTTCTCATTTGCTTGGATCATCCACAAAAATTCCGATGCTTATTCCAGAATATTATGATCAGTGGGCAGATCGCATGCAAGATTACTTGAACGGATTGGATGAAGAATTATGGAAATGCATCTCAGGAGAAATCAATCAACCTGCACAAGTTCAGCCAATCGGTATGTCTTCAAGCAGTTCGGAAGTCAATGATCAAACCAATCGTTTAAAACAACTGGAGAAGAAATGCATGAGGGAATTAAGAGGTGCTTTGCCTCCTGTTGTGTACAATTATGTCAGAACATGCACAACAGCTAAAGAGATCGGGAACAATCTCAAAGACAAATTTCAAGGAAGTGAAAAGATGAAGATCACATCTGTGAAACAATGCCTGGTGGAACTCAAAGATTTCAAACAAAAAGAATCTGAGTCTATTGAAGTATACTATGATCGGTTCAACGAACTAATCTATCGTTGTAATCGTTATAGTATTACAAGGTCATCAATGGAATATAACTTGATATTTGTAATGGGACTTCGAAAGGAGTGGAGGAGTGTAAGTATGATGGTGAAAAATCAACAGAGTTTTGATACTTCGACATTAAATGACTTGTACAATCAATTAAAATCTCATGAAAACGAGGTTAATGAAATAGCTGAGGAAGCAATAGCAAGTCTTGGTGGACCATTGGCACTTGTTTCGAAGGCTTCAGAAAGAGAGAATGAAAAATCGAAGTCTGATGAAGAAGAAGGTTTTCTGATGAATTCTGATGATGAGGCTGTTGCATTTTACTCAAACAATCGAGTAAAGAAATTTTTTAAGAAACCTTTTAATCCAAAGAAGTCATCAGATTCGAAGGGTAGTTTTGAGAACAAAAATAAAGTGGATGAAAAGAAGAAAGAAATGAAGACAGATTCGAAGAGTGAAATGGAGCAAATGAAGATGATGTTGAAAGGTGATACATGGATTAATTGTCATTATTGCTATGGAGCAAATCACTTGGCAGTAGATTGCTTGTTGAGGAAGAAGGAGGAAAAGAAAAATAAAACAAAGGATGAAGCGTATCTAAGCTTCTTGAACTCATACACCTTTGCCTTAGAAAGCTCACATGTGTGTCTAAAGAAATTTAGAGCATATGTTACTAAGTCCCAAATGTTCAGACCAATTGCCAAATCTCACAATTCGAACTAGGAAAAGGGATTTTGTAATCATAATCAAATTTGAGAATACAATTTTCACAATTGCAATCTTCTTAAAATCTCTCTTAGTGAAAGCATTTCCTCATAATCATTTTCATGAAGGAGATAAACCTTATGACACTTAGATTTTAAAGTGTATGTGTTCCTATCCATGTGAATTTGTCATAACAACAATCATAAGACAATGTTTGTGACAAATCCAACTCATATAGATTGAACTTGTTCAATCTTGATTTTTCGCCTTATGGCAACATGAATGCCCACCATTGCTTCCAGGTTGTTAAGCATCTCACCCTTACCTTATCAATGTACTTTCCATTGATCAGGGTGCCTTGCCATTATGCAATCCAATTGAGAACTCACAGAGCTCATATTGCATAGTTGACTTAATTTGGAACGGCACAGAAACAAAATTATGTCAACACGATAGGTCGCCAACCTCAAGTCGTGTGCTTGTGATTAACTATCGGTTTATTCTTGATTAGCTCTTGAACTTTTCAAGACAATTAAGACTCCCACTGACTTCTTGGCATATATGATTCTCTTTGTCAAGGAACTTTTCTTGACAAAACAAATATTCAAGAGTTAGTGCGAAATCCTATCAAGACTAACACTTCACTCAATTGGCTCTTGTTGGTCTCTGTCTTCTGCAAGACATCACAACTTACCAATTTGAAATGTGCAGGAATAAGAATACTTTTTCCAATTCCACATTTGTTGAGTGTTTTAAACCTACTAATTACGTGTCACTCAATTCGCAATCTTGGAGTATGACTCTAAGACTCGATATTGGAACGAAGTATGATTGACTTCTTGATTTAACCATTTCCTCAATTCTTGATTCCTCTTCTTAGACATACAAATATACTAAGACTCACTTAGAGGATCAATTGAGATATGGTTCTTAATCATTAAGACTTATCATAAAACACAATAAAAGGTACTCTCCCTTCTTCTTAGAATAGAGAAAATTTTATCTTTCTGCCTACTTGATTCTTCTTATTCGTTCTGCTATTTACTGAAACTCTTCCAATGAACTCAGAATTATAAGCATAACCATATTTAGTAAACTTTAGTAAATCATGACGAATATCTTTATCAGTCTTGTGGCGGATTTGATCAACGCACAACCTAGTGTACTCGATCTCCTAGTCCTTCACTTGACACTTTGTCAACGAATTAGTCTAATTTCCAAATATGAAGTTTCCCATTCATCACACAACCAAGTTGTATGATTCCAAGTTTCTGTCCAATTGAAACTAGGGCGATGAGAAACTCTCCCTATTTGGTAAACTTTTGACATTACCACAAATAGCAAAACAAAGAATCACATCCAATTCAACATTGCTAAAAACAGAAATACAAACACCCAGTTTCACACACATGCCATTGCAAGTAGTAGCTCCTGTTAGGGCCTAAATGTTGTAATAGTCGAAGTGTCAGTTAGATTGTTACGAAGTTTATTTTGTCTTCGTAAGAAGGAGTCTCCGGATGTAATGTTATTTGTACTAAGGCATTATAAAGAGTAGTCTTAATGTCTAGTCCTTAGTATTGTTATGCTTTTGTTCTCCTATAAATAGGGGTCTGTACTAAGTGAGTAGAACAACTTTTTACTCAGCTTTTACAGATTATTCTTTGTACTCTGTAAAATCAAAAGCATAATATGAGCTGAACAAATATTATATTTACTCTGGTGTTCATCGTTATTTCTTTTTCTAAATTCATACTTGAATTGATTTTAAACTCGATTACAAATCTCATCAATTGGTATCAGAGCAGGAATCCTTTCTGTGATCTGGTTTTCATACGTTCAAAAAGATTTTTGAATCTACTGTTTGATTCAAAAAGTTTCCGTTCTTTTTGAGTGTGAAAAATTCTTCTTGATCTCAATCTAGGATTTGATTCTGCAAAAATATTTGTAAATCGAGTGTTCTTTGTGTGATTCTGATTTGAAATATACAATTTTCTTTCAATATTCTCAAAGTTTTTGTATCATCTTGAAGTTTTTGTCCGTACAACAATGGCGTCATTCAATCTGAATTCGATGACATCATTTTCTCATTTGCTTGGATCATCCACAAAAATTCCGATGCTTATTCCAGAATATTATGATCAGTGGGCAGATCGCATGCAAGATTACTTGAACGGATTGGATGAAGAATTATGGAAATGCATCTCAGGAGAAATCAATCAACCTGCACAAGTTCAGCCAATCGGTATGTCTTCAAGCAGTTCGGAAGTCAATGATCAAACCAATCGTTTAAAACAACTGGAGAAGAAATGCATGTGGGAATTAAGAGGTGCTTTGCCTCCTGTTGTGTACAATTATGTCAGAACATGCACAACAGCTAAAGAGATCGGGAACAATCTCAAAGACAAATTTCAAGGAAGTGAAAAGATGAAGATCACATCTGTGAAACAATGCCTGGTGGAACTCAAAGATTTCAAACAAAAAGAATCTGAGTCTATTGAAGTATACTATGATCGGTTCAACGAACTAATCTATCGTTGTAATCGTTATAGTATTACAAGGTCATCAATGGAATATAACTTGATATTTGTAATGGGACTTCGAAAGGAGTGGAGGAGTGTAAGTATGATGGTGAAAAATCAACAGAGTTTTGATACTTCGACATTAAATGACTTGTACAATCAATTAAAATCTCATGAAAATGAGGTTAATGAAATAGCTGAGGAAGCAATAGCAAGTCTTGGTGGACCATTGGCACTTGTTTCGAAGGCTTCAGAAAGAGAGAATGAAAAATCGAAGTCTGATGAAGAAGAAGGTTTTCTGATGAATTCTGATGATGAGGCTGTTGCATTTTACTCAAAAAATCGAGTAAAGAAATTTTTTAAGAAACCTTTTAATCCAAAGAAGTCATCAGATTCGAAGGGTAGTTTTGAGAACAAAAATAAAGTGGATGAAAAGAAGAAAGAAATGAAGACAGATTCGAAGAGTGAAATGGAGTAAATGAAGATGATGTTGAAAGGTGATACATGGATTAATTGTCATTATTGCTATGGAGCAAATCACTTGGCAGTAGATTGCTTGTTGAGGAAGAAGGAGGAAAAGAAAAATAAAACAAAGGATGAAGCGTATCTAAGCTTCTTGAACTCATACACCTTTGCCTTAGAAAGCTCACATGTGTGTCTAAAGAAATTTAGAGCTTATGTTACTAAGTCCCAAATGTTCAGACCAATTGCCAAATCTCACAATTCGAACTATGAAAAGGGATTCTGTAATCATAATCAAATTTGAGAATACAATTTTCACAATTGCAATCTTCTTAAAATCTCTCTTAGTGAAAGCATTTCCTCATAATCATTTTCATGAAGGAGATAAACCTTATGACACTTAGATTTTAAAGTGTATGTGTTCCTATCCATGTGAATTTGTCATAACAACAATCATAAGACAATGTTTGTGACAAATCCAACTCATATAGATTGAACTTGTTCAATCTTGATTTTTCGCCTTATGGCAACATGAATGCCCACCATTGCTTCCAGGTTGTTAAGCATCTCACCCTTACCTTATCAATGTACTTTCCATTGATCAGGGTGCCTTGCCATTATGCAATCCAATTGAGAACTCACAGAGCTCATATTGCATAGTTGACTTAATTTGGAATGGCACAGAAACAAAATTATGTCAACACGATAGGTCGCCAACCTCAAGTCGTGTGCTTGTGATTAACTATCGGTTTATTCTTGATTAGCTCTTGAACTTTTCAAGACAATTAAGACTCCCGCTGACTTCTTGGCATATATGATTCTCTTTGTCAAGGAACTTTTCTTGACAAAACAAATATTCAAGAGTTAGTGTGAAATCCTATCAAGACTAACACTTCACTCAATTGGTTCTTGTTGGTCTCTGTCTTCTGCAAGACATCACAACTTACCAATTTCAAATGTGCAGGAATAAGAATACTTTTTCCAATTCCACATTTGTTGAGTGTTTTAAACCTACTAATTACGTGTCACTCAATTCGCAATCTTGGAGTATGAATCTAAGACTCGATATTGGAACGAAGTATGATTGACTTCTTGATTTAACCATTTCTCAATTCTTGATTCCTCTTCTTAGACATACAAATATACTAAGACTCACTTAGAGGATCAATTGAGATATGGTTCTTAATCATTAAGACTTATCATAAAACACAATAAAAGGTACTCTCCCTTCTTCTTAGAATAGAGAAACTTTTATCTTTCTGCCTACTTGATTCTTCTTATTCGTTCTGCTATTTACTGAAACTCTTCCAATCAACTCAGAATTATAAGCATAACCATATTTAGTAAACTTTAGTAAATCATGACGAATATCTTTATCAGTCTTGTGGCGGATTTGATCAACGCACAACCTAGTGTACTCGATCTCCTAGTCCTTCACTTGACACTTTGTCAAAGAATTAGTCTAATTTCCAAATATGAAGTTTCCCATTCATCACACAACCAAGTTGTATGATTCCAAGTTTCTGTCCAATTGAAACTAGGGCGATGAGAAACTCTCCCTATTTGGTAAACTTTTGACATTACCACAAATAGCAAAACAAAGAATCACATCCAATTCAACATTGATAAAAACAGAAATACAAACACCCAGTTTCACACACATGCCATTGCAAGTAGTAGCTCCTGTTAGGGCCTAAATGTTGTAATAGTCGAAGTGTCAGTTAGATTGTTACGAAGTTTATTTTGTCTTCGTAAGAAGGAGTCTTCGGATGTAATGTTATTTGTACTAAGGCATTATAAAGAGTAGTCTTAATGTCTAGTCCTTAGTATTGTTATGCTTTTGTTCTCCTATAAATAGGGGTCTGTACTAAGTGAGTAGAACAACTTTTTACTCAGCTTTTACAGATTATTCTTTGTACTCTGTAAAATCAAAAGCATAATATGAGCTGAACAAATATTATATTTACTCTGGTGTTCATCGTTATTTCTTTTTCTAAATTCATACTTGAATTGATTTTAAACTTGATTACAAATCTCATCAATTGGTATCAGAGCAGGAATCCTTTCTGTGATCTGATTTTCATACGTTCAAAAAGATTTTTGAATCTACTGTTTGATTCAAAAAGTTTCCGTTCTTTTTGAGTGTGAAAAATTCTTCTTGATCTCAATCTAGGATTTGATTCTGCAAAAATATTTGTAAATCGAGTGTTCTTTGTGTGATTCTGATTTGAAATATACAATTTGCTTTCAATATTCTCAATGTTTTTGTATCATCTTGAAGTTTTTGTCCGTACAACAATGGCGTCATTCAATCTGAATTCGATGACATCATTTTCTCATTTGCTTGGATCATCCACAAAAATTCCGATGCTTATTCCAGAATATTATGATCAGTGGGCAGATCGCATGCAAGATTACTTGAACGGATTGGATGAAGAATTATGGAAATGCATCTCAGGAGAAATCAATCAACCTACACAAGTTCAGCCAATCGGTATGTCTTCAAGCAGTTCGGAAGTCAATGATCAAACCAATCGTTTAAAACAACTGGAGAAGAAATGCATGAGGGAATTAAGAGGTGCTTTGCCTCCTGTTGTGTACAATTATGTCAGAACATGCACAACAGCTAAAGAGATCGGGAACAATCTCAAAGACAAATTTCAAGGAAGTGAAAAGATGAAGATCACATATGTGAAACAATGCCTGGTGGAACTCAAAGATTTCAAACAAAAAGAATCTGAGTCTATTGAAGTATACTATGATCGGTTCAACGAACTAATCTATCGTTGTAATCGTTATAGTATTACAAGGTCATCAATGGAATATAACTTGATATTTGTAATGGGACTTCGAAAGGAGTGGAGGAGTGTAAGTATGATGGTGAAAAATCAACAGAGTTTTGATACTTCGACATTAAATGACTTGTACAATCAATTAAAATCTCATGAAAATGAGGTTAATGAAATAGCTGAGGAAGCAATAGCAAGTCTTGGTGGACCATTGGCACTTGTTTCGAAGGCTTCAGAAAGAGAGAATGAAAAATCGAAGTCTGATGAAGAAGAAGGTTTTCTGATGAATTCTGATGATGAGGCTGTTGCATTTTACTCAAAAAATCGAGTAAAGAAATTTTTTAAGAAACCTTTTAATCCAAAGAAGTCATCAGATTCGAAGGGTAGTTTTGAGAACAAAAATAAAGTGGATGAAAAGAAGAAAGAAATGAAGACAGATTCGAAGAGTGAAATGGAGAAAATGAAGATGATGTTGAAAGGTGATACATGGATTAATTGTCATTATTGCTATGGAGCAAATCACTTGGCAGTAGATTGCTTGTTCAGGACGAAGGAGGAAAAGAAAAATAAAACAAAGGATGAAGCGTATCTAAGCTTCTTGAACTCATACACCTTTGCCTTAGAAAGCTCACATGTGTGTCTAAAGAAATTTAGAGCTTATGTTACTAAGTCCCAAATGTTCAGACCAATTGCCAAATCTCACAATTCGAACTATGAAAAGGGATTCTGTAATCATAATCAAATTTGAGAATACAATTTTCACAATTGCAATCTTCTTAAAATCTCTCATAGTGAAAGCATTTCCTCATAATCATTTTCATGAAGGAGATAAACCTTATGACACTTAGATTTTAAAGTGTATGTCTTCCTATCCATGTGAATTTGTCATAACAACAATCATAAGAAAATGTTTGTGACAAATCCAACTCATATAGATTGAACTTGTTCAATCTTGATTTTTCGCCTTATGGCAACATGAATGCCCACCATTGCTTCCAGGTTGTTAAGCATCTCACCCTTACCTTATCAATGTACTTTCCATTGATCAGGGTGCCTTGCCATTATGCAATCCAATTGAGAACTCACAGAGCTCATATTGCATAGTTGACTTAATTTGGAATGGCACAGAAACAAAATTATGTCAACACGATAGGTCGCCAACCTCAAGTCGTGTGCTTGTGATTAACTATCGGTTTATTCTTGATTAGCTCTTGAACTTTTCAAGAAAATTAAGACTCCCACTGACTTCTTAGCATATATGATTCTCTTTGTCAAGGAACTTTTCTTGACAAAACAAATATTCAAGAGTTAGTGCGAAATCCTATCAAGACTAACACTTCACTCAATTGGTTCTTGTTGGTCTCTGTCTTCTGCAAGACATCACAACTTACCAATTTCAAATGTGCAGGAATAAGAATACTTTTTCCAATTCCACATTTGTTGAGTGTTTTAAACCTACTAATTACGTGTCACTCAATTCGCAATCTTGGAGTATGACTCTAAGACTCGATATTGGAACGAAGTATGATTGACTTCTTGATTTAACCATTTCCTCAATTCTTGATTCCTCTTCTTAGACATACAAATATACTAAGACTCACTTATAGGATCAATTGAGATATGGTTCTTAATCATTAAGACTTATCATAAAACACAATAAAAGGTACTCTCCCTTCTTCTTAGAATAGAGAAACTTTTATCTTTCTGCCTACTTGATTCTTCTTATTCGTTCTGCTATTTACTGAAACTCTTCCAATCAACTCAGAATTATAAGCATAACCATATTTAGTAAACTTTAGTAAATCATGACGAATATCTTTATCATTCTTGTGGCGGATTTGATCAACGCACAACCTAGTGTACTCGATCTCCTAGTCCTTCACTTGACACTTTGTCAAAGAATTAGTCTAATTTCCAAATATGAAGTTTCCCATTCATCACACAACCAAGTTGTATGATTCCAAGTTTCTGTCCAATTGAAACTAGGGCGATGAGAAACTCTCCCTATTTGGTAAACTTTTGACATTACCACAAATAGCAAAACAAAGAATCACATCCAATTCAACATTGCTAAAAACAGAAATACAAACACCCAGTTTCACACACATGCCATTGCAAGTAGTAGCTCCTGTTAGGGCCTAAATGTTGTAATAGTCGAAGTGTCAGTTAGATTGTTACGAAGTTTATTTTGTCTTCGTAAGAAGGAGTCTTCGGATGTAATGTTATTTGTACTAAGGCATTATAAAGAGTAGTCTTAATGTCTAGTCCTTAGTATTGTTATGCTTTTGTTCTCCTATAAATAGGGGTCTGTACTAAGTGAGTAGAACAACTTTTTACTCAGCTTTTACAGATTATTCTTTGTACTCTGTAAAATCAAAAGCATAATATGAGCTGAACAAATATTATATTTACTCTGGTGTTCATCGTTATTTCTTTTTCTAAATTCATACTTGAATTGATTTTAAACTCGATTACAAATCTCATCAATTGGTATCAGAGCAGGAATCCTTTCTGCGATCTGATTTTCATACGTTCAAAAAGATTTTTGAATCTACTGTTTGATTCAAAAAGTTTCCGTTCTTTTTGAGTGTGAAAAATTCTTCTTGATCTCAATCTAGGATTTGATTCTGCAAAAATATTTGTAAATCGAGTGTTCTTTGTGTGATTCTGATTTGAAATATACAATTTGCTTTCAATATTCTCAAAGTTTTTGTATCATCTTGAAGTTTTTGTCCGTACAACAATGGCGTCATTCAATCTGAATTCGATGACATCATTTTCTCATTTGCTTGGATCATCCACAAAAATTCCGATGCTTATTCCAGAATATTATGATCAGTGGGCAGATCGCATGCAAGATTACTTGAACGGATTGGATGAAGAATTATGGAAATGCATCTCAGGAGAAATCAATCAACCTGCACAAGTTCAGCCAATCGGTATGTCTTCAAGCAGTTCGGAAGTCAATGATCAAACCAATCGTTTAAAACAACTGGAGAAGAAATGCATGAGGGAATTAAGAGGTGCTTTGCCTCCTGTTGTGTACAATTATGTCAGAACATGCACAACAGCTAAAGAGATCGGGAACAATCTCAAAGACAAATTTCAAGGAAGTGAAAAGATGAAGATCACATCTGTGAAACAATGCCTGGTGGAACTCAAAGATTTCAAACAAAAAGAATCTGAGTCTATTGAAGTATACTATGATCGGTTCAACGAACTAATCTATCGTTGTAATCGTTATAGTATTACAAGGTCATCAATGGAATATAACTTGATATTTGTAATGGGACTTCGAAAGGAGTGGAGGAGTGTAAGTATGATGGTGAAAAATCAACAGAGTTTTGATACTTCGACATTAAATGACTTGTACAATCAATTAAAATCTCATGAAAATGAGGTTAATGAAATAGCTGAGGAAGCAATAGCAAGTCTTGGTGGACCATTGGCACTTGTTTCGAAGGCTTCAGAAAGAGAGGATGAAAAATCGAAGTCTGATGAAGAAGAAGGTTTTCTGATGAATTCTGATGATGAGGCTATTGCATTTTACTCAAAAAATCGAGTAAAGAAATTTTTTAAGAAACCTTTTAATCCAAAGAAGTCATCAGATTCGAAGGGTAGTTTTGAGAACAAAAATAAAGTGGATGAAAAGAAGAAAGAAATGAAGACAGATTCGAAGAGTGAAATGGAGCAAATGAAGATGATGTTGAAAGGTGATATATGGATTAATTGTCATTATTGCTATGGAGCAAATCACTTGGCAGTAGATTGCTTGTTGAGGAAGAAGGAGGAAAAGAAAAATAAAACAAAGGATGAAGCGTATCTAAGCTTCTTGAACTCATACACCTTTGCCTTAGAAATCTCACATGTGTGTCTAAAGAAATTTAGAGCTTATGTTACTAAGTCCCAAATGTTCAGACCAATTGCCAAATCTCACAATTCGAACTATGAAAAGGGATTCTGTAATCATAATCAAATTTGAGAATACAATTTTCACAATTGCAATCTTCTTAAAATCTCTCTTAGTGAAAGCATTTCCTCATAATCATTTTCATGAAGGAGATAAACCTTATGACACTTAGATTTTAAAGTGTATGTGTTCCTATCCATGTGAATTTGTCATAACAACAATCATAAGACAATGTTTGTGACAAATCCAACTCATATAGATTGAACTTGTTCAATCTTGATTTTTCGCCTTATGGCAACATGAATGCCCACCATTGCTTCCAGGTTGTTAAGCATCTCACCCTTACCTTATCAATGTACTTTCCATTGATCAGGGTGCCTTGCCATTATGCAATCCAATTGAGAACTCACAGAGCTCATATTGCATAGTTGACTTAATTTGGAATGGCACAGAAACAAAATTATGTCAACACGATAGGTCGCCAACCTCAAGTCGTGTGCTTGTGATTAACTATCGGTTTATTCTTGATTAGCTCTTGAACTTTTCAAGACAATTAAGACTCCCACTGACTTCTTGGCATATATGATTCTATTTGTCAAGGAACTTTTCTTGACAAAACAAATATTCAAGAGTTAGTGCGAAATCCTATCAAGACTAACACTTCACTCAATTGGTTCTTGTTGGTCTCTGTCTTCTGCAAGACATCACAACTTACCAATTTCAAATGTGCAGGAATAAGAATACTTTTTCCAATTCCACATTTGTTGAGTGTTTTAAACCTACTAATTACGTGTCACTCAATTCGCAATCTTGGAGTATGACTCTAAGACTCGATATTGGAACGAAGTATGATTGACTTCTTGATTTAACCATTTCCTCAATTCTTGATTCCTCTTCTTAGACATACAAATATACTAAGACTCACTTAGAGGATCAATTGAGATATGGTTCTTAATCATTAAGACTTATCATAAAACACAATAAAAGGTACTCTCCCTTCTTCTTAGAATAGAGAAACTTTTATCTTTCTGCCTACTTGATTCTTCTTATTTGTTCTGCTATTTACTGAAACTCTTCCAATGAACTCAGAATTATAAGCATAACCATATTTAGTAAACTTTAGTAAATCATGACGAATATCTTTATCAGTCTTGTGGCGGATTTGATCAACGCACAACCTAGTGTACTCGATCTCCTAGTCCTTCACTTGACACTTTGTCAAAGAATTAGTCTAATTTCCAAATATGAAGTTTCCCATTCATCACACAACCAAGTTGTATGATTCCAAGTTTCTGTCCAATTGAAACTAGGGCGATGAGAAACTCTCCCTATTTGGTAAACTTTTGACATTACCACAAATAGCAAAACAAAGAATCACATCCAATTCAACATTGCTAAAAACAGAAATACAAACACCCAGTTTCACACACATGCCATTGCAAGTAGTAGCTCCTGTTAGGGCCTAAATGTTGTAATAGTCGAAGTGTCAGTTAGATTGTTACGAAGTTTATTTTGTCTTCGTAAGAAGGAGTCTTCGGATGTAATGTTATTTGTACTAAGGCATTATAAAGAGTAGTCTTAATGTCTAGTCCTTAGTATTGTTATGCTTTTGTTCTCCTATAAATAGGGGTCTGTACTAAGTGAGTAGAACAACTTTTTACTCAGCTTTTACAGATTATTCTTTGTACTCTGTAAAATCAAAAGCATAATATGAGCTGAACAAATATTATATTTACTCTGGTGTTCATCGTTATTTCTTTTTCTAAATTCATACTTGAATTGATTTTAAACTCGATTACAAATCTCATCAATTGGTATCAGAGCAGGAATCCTTTCTGCGATCTGATTTTCATACGTTCAAAAAGATTTTTGAATCTACTGTTTGATTCAAAAAGTTTCCGTTCTTTTTGAGTGTGAAAAATTCTTCTTGATCTCAATCTAGGATTTGATTCTGCAAAAATATTTGTAAATCGAGTGTTCTTTGTGTGATTCTGATTTGAAATATACAATTTGCTTTCAATATTCTCAAAGTTTTTGTATCATCTTGAAGTTTTTGTCCGTACAACAATGGCGTCATTCAATCTGAATTCGATGACATCATTTTCTCATTTGCTTGGATCATCCACAAAAATTCCGATGCTTATTCCAGAATATTATGATCAGTGGGCAGATCGCATGCAAGATTACTTGAACGGATTGGATGAAGAATTATGGAAATGAATCTCAGGAAAAAGCAATCAACCTGCACAAGTTCAGCCAATCGGTATGTCTTCAAGCAGTTCGGAAGTCAATGATCAAACCAATCGTTTAAAACAACTGGAGAAGAAATGCATGAGGGAATTAAGAGGTGCTTTGCCTCCTGTTGTGTACAATTATGTCAGAACATGCACAACAGCTAAAGAGATCGGGAACAATCTCAAAGACAAATTTCAAGGAAGTGAAAAGATGAAGATCACATCTGTGAAACAATGCCTGGTGGAACTCAAAGATTTCAAACAAAAAGAATCTGAGTCTATTGAAGTATACTATGATTGGTTCAACGAACTAATCTATCGTTGTAATCGTTATAGTATTACAAGGTCATCAATGGAATATAACTTGATATTTGTAATGGGACTTCGAAAGGAGTGGAGGAGTGTAAGTATGATGGTGAAAAATCAACAGAGTTTTGATACTTCGACATTAAATGACTTGTACAATCAATTAAAATCTCATGAAAATGAGGTTAATGAAATAGCTGAGGAAGCAATAGCAAGTCTTGGTGGACCATTGGCACTTGTTTCGAAGGCTTCAGAAAGAGAGGATGAAAAATCGAAGTCTGATGAAGAAGAAGGTTTTCTGATGAATTCTGATGATGAGGCTGTTGCATTTTACTCAAAAAATCGAGTAAATAAATTTTTTAAGAAACCTTTTAATCCAAAGAAGTCATCAGATTCGAAGGGTAGTTTTGAGAACAAAAATAAAGTGGATGAAAAGAAGAAAGAAATGAAGACAGATTCGAAGAGTGAAATGGAGCAAATGAAGATGATGTTGAAAGGTGATATATGGATTAATTGTCATTATTGCTATGGAGCAAATCACTTGGCAGTAGATTGCTTGTTGAGGAAGAAGGAGGAAAAGAAAAATAAAACAAAGGATGAAGCGTATCTAAGCTTCTTGAACTCATACACCTTTGCCTTAGAAATCTCACATGTGTGTCTAAAGAAATTTAGAGCTTATGTTACTAAGTCCCAAATGTTCAGACCAATTGCCAAATCTCACAATTCGAACTATGAAAAGGGATTCTGTAATCATAATCAAATTTGAGAATACAATTTTCACAATTGCAATCTTCTTAAAATCTCTCTTAGTGAAAGCATTTCCTCATAATCATTTTCTTGAAGGAGATAAACCTTATGACACTTAGATTTTAAAGTGTATGTGTTCCTATCCATGTGAATTTGTCATAACAACAATCATAAGACAATGTTTGTGACAAATCCAACTCATATAGATTGAACTTGTTCAATCTTGATTTTTCGCCTTATGGCAACATGAATGCCCACCATTGCTTCCAGGTTGTTAAGCATCTCACCCTTACCTTATCAATGTACTTTCCATTGATCAGGGTGCCTTGCCATTATGCAATCCAATTGAGAACTCATAGAGCTCATATTGCATAGTTGACTTAATTTGGAATGGCACAGAAACAAAATTATGTCAACACGATAGGTCGCCAACCTCAAGTCGTGTGCTTGTGATTAACTATCGGTTTATTCTTGATTAGCTCTTGAACTTTTCAAGACAATTAAGACTCCCACTGACTTCTTGGCATATATGATTCTATTTGTCAAGGAACTTTTCTTGACAAAACAAATATTCAAGAGTTAGTGCGAAATCCTATCAAGACTAACACTTCACTCAATTGGTTCTTGTTGGTCTCTGTCTTCTGCAAGACATCACAACTTACCAATTTCAAATGTGCAGGAATAAGAATACTTTTTCCAATTCCACATTTGTTGAGTGTTTTAAACCTACTAATTACGTGTCACTCAATTCGCAATCTTGGAGTATGACTCTAAGACTCGATATTGGAACGAAGTATGATTGACTTCTTGATTTAACCATTTCCTCAATTCTTGATTCCTCTTCTTAGACATACAAATATACTAAGACTCACTTAGAGGATCAATTGAGATATGGTTCTTAATCATTAAGACTTATCATAAAACACAATAAAAGGTACTCTCCCTTCTTCTTAGAATAGAGAAACTTTTATCTTTCTGCCTACTTGATTCTTCTTATTCGTTCTGCTATTTACTGAAACTCTTCCAATCAACTCAGAATTATAAGCATAACCATATTTAGTAAACTTTAGTAAATCATGACGAATATCTTTATCAGTCTTGTGGCGGATTTGATCAACGCACAACCTAGTGTACTCGATCTCCTAGTCCTTCACTTGACACTTTGTCAAAGAATTAGTCTAATTTCCAAATATGAAGTTTCCCATTCATCACACAACCAAGTTGTATGATTCCAAGTTTCTGTCCAATTGAAACTAGGGCGATGAGAAACTCTCCCTATTTGGTAAACTTTTGACATTACCACAAATAGCAAAACAAAGAATCACATCCAATTCAACATTGCTAAAAACAGAAATACAAACACCCAGTTTCACACACATGCCATTGCAAGTAGTAGCTCCTGTTAGGGCCTAAATGTTGTAATAGTCGAAGTGTCAGTTAGATTGTTACGAAGTTTATTTTGTCTTCGTAAGAAGGAGTCTTCGGATGTAATGTTATTTGTACTAAGGCATTATAAAGAGTAGTCTTAATGTCTAGTCCTTAGTATTGTTATGCTTTTGTTCTCCTATAAATAGGGGTCTGTACTAAGTGAGTAGAACAACTTTTTACTCAGCTTTTACAGATTATTCTTTGTACTCTGTAAAATCAAAAGCATAATATGAGCTGAACAAATATTATATTTACTCTGGTGTTCATCGTTATTTCTTTTTCTAAATTCATACTTGAATTGATTTTAAACTCGATTACAAATCTCATCAATTGGTATCAGAGCAGGAATCCTTTCTGCGATCTGATTTTCATACGTTCAAAAAGATTTTTGAATCTACTGTTTGATTCAAAAAGTTTCCGTTCTTTTTGAGTGTGAAAAATTCTTCTTGATCTCAATCTAGGATTTGATTCTGCAAAAATATTTGTAAATCGAGTGTTCTTTGTGTGATTCTGATTTGAAATATACAATTTGCTTTCAATATTCTCAAAGTTTTTGTATCATCTTGAAGTTTTTGTCCGTACAAAAATGGCGTCATTCAATCTGAATTCGATGACATCATTTTCTCATTTGCTTGGATCATCCACAAAAATTCCGATGCTTATTCCAGAATATTATGATCAGTGGGCAGATCGCATGCAAGATTACTTGAACGGATTGGATGAAGAATTATGGAAATGAATCTCAGGAGAAATCAATCAACCTGCACAAGTTCAGCCAATCGGTATGTCTTCAAGCAGTTCGGAAGTCAATGATCAAACCAATCGTTTAAAACAACTGGAGAAGAAATGCATGAGGGAATTAAGAGGTGCTTTGCCTCCTGTTGTGTACAATTATGTCAGAACATGCACAACAGCTAAAGAGATCGGGAACAATCTCAAAGACAAATTTCAAGGAAGTGAAAAGATGAAGATCACATCTGTGAAACAATGCCTGGTGGAACTCAAAGATTTCAAACAAAAAGAATCTGAGTCTATTGAAGTATACTATGATTGGTTCAACGAACTAATCTATCGTTGTAATCGTTATAGTATTACAAGGTCATCAATGGAATATAACTTGATATTTGTAATGGGACTTCGAAAGGAGTGGAGGAGTGTAAGTATGATGGTGAAAAATCAACAGAGTTTTGATACTTCGACATTAAATGACTTGTACAATCAATTAAAATCTCATGAAAATGAGGTTAATGAAATAGCTGAGGAAGCAATAGCAAGTCTTGGTGGACCATTGGCACTTGTTTCGAAGGCTTCAGAAAGAGAGGATGAAAAATCGAAGTCTGATGAAGAAGAAGGTTTTCTGATGAATTCTGATGATGAGGCTGTTGCATTTTACTCAAAAAATCGAGTAAAGAAATTTTTTAAGAAACCTTTTAATCCTTAGAAGTCATCAGATTCGAAGGGTAGTTTTGAGAACAAAAATAAAGTGGATGAAAAGAAGAAAGAAATGAAGACAGATTCGAAGAGTGAAATGGAGCAAATGAAGATGATGTTGAAAGGTGATATATGGATTAATTGTCATTATTGCTATGGAGCAAATCACTTGGCAGTAGATTGCTTGTTGAGGAAGAAGGAGGAAAAGAAAAATAAAACAAAGGATGAAGCGTATCTAAGCTTCTTGAACTCATACACCTTTGCCTTAGAAAGCTCACATGTGTGTCTAAAGAAATTTAGAGCTTATGTTACTAAGTCCCAAATGTTCAGACCAATTGCCAAATCTCACAATTCGAACTATGAAAAGGGATTCTGTAATCATAATCAAATTTGAGAATACAATTTTCACAATTGCAATCTTCTTAAAATCTCTCTTAGTGAAAGCATTTCCTCATAATCATTTTCATGAAGGAGATAAACCTTATGACACTTAGATTTTAAAGTGTATGTGTTCCTATCCATGTGAATTTGTCTTAACAACAATCATAAGACAATGTTTGTGACAAATCCAACTCATATAGATTGAACTTGTTCAATCTTGATTTTTCGCCTTATGGCAACATGAATGCCCACCATTGCTTCCAGGTTGTTAAGCATCTCACCCTTACCTTATCAATGTACTTTCCATTGATCAGGGTGCCTTGCCATTATGCAATCCAATTGAGAACTCACAGAGCTCATATTGCATAGTTGACTTAATTTGGAATGGCACAGAAACAAAATTATGTCAACACGATAGGTCGCCAACCTCAAGTCGTGTGCTTGTGATTAACTATCGGTTTATTCTTGATTAGCTCTTGAACTTTTCAAGACAATTAAGACTCCCACTGACTTCTTGGCATATATGATTCTCTTTGTCAAGGAACTTTTCTTGACAAAACAAATATTCAAGAGTTAGTGCGAAATCCTATCAAGACTAACACTTCACTCAATTGGTTCTTGTAGGTCTCTGTCTTCTGCAAGACATCACAACTTACCAATTTCAAATGTGCAGGAATAAGAATACTTTTTCCAATTCCACATTTGTTGAGTGTTTTAAACCTACTAATTGCGTGTCACTCAATTCGCAATCTTGGAGTATGACTCTAAGACTCGATATTGGAACGAAGTATGATTGACTTCTTGATTTAATCATTTCCTCAATTCTTGATTCCTCTTCTTAGACATACAAATATACTAAGACTCACTTATAGGATCAATTGAGATATGGTTCTTAATCATTAAGACTTATCATAAAACACAATAAAAGGTACTCTCCCTTCTTCTTAGAATAGAGAAACTTTTATCTTTCTGCCTACTTGATTCTTCTTATTCGTTCTGCTATTTACTGAAACTCTTCCAATCAACTCAGAATTATAAGCATAACCATATTTAGTAAACTTTAGTAAATCATGACGAATATCTTTATCACTCTTGTGGCGGATTTGATCAACGCACAACCTAGTGTACTCGATCTCCTAGTCCTTCACTTGACACTTTGTCAAAGAATTAGTCTAATTTCCAAATATGAAGTTTCCCATTCATCACACAACCAAGTTGTATGATTCCAAGTTTCTGTCCAATTGAAACTAGGGCGATGAGAAACTCTCCCTATTTGGTAAACTTTTGACATTACCACAAATAGCAAAACAAAGAATCACATCCAATTCAACATTGCTAAAAACAGAAATACAAACACCCAGTTTCACACACATGCCATTGCAAGTAGTAGCTCCTGTTAGGGCCTAAATGTTGTAATAGTCGAAGTGTCAGTTAGATTGTTACGAAGTTTATTTTGTCTTCGTAAGAAGGAGTCTTCGGATGTAATGTTATTTGTACTAAGGCATTATAAAGAGTAGTCTTAATCTCTAGTCCTTAGTATTGTTATGCTTTTGTTCTCCTATAAATAGGGGTCCGTACTAAGTGAGTAGAACAACTTTTTACTCAGCTTTTACAGATTATTCTTTGTACTCTGTAAAATCAAAAGCATAATATGAGCTGAACAAATATTATATTTACTCTGGTGTTCATCGTTATTTCTTTTTCTAAATTCATACTTGAATTGATTTTAAACTCGATTACAAATCTCATCAATTGGTATCAGAGCAGGAATCCTTTCTGTGATCTGATTTTCATACGTTCAAAAAGATTTTTGAATCTACTGTTTGATTCAAAAAGTTTCCGTTCTTTTTGAGTGTGAAAAATTCTTCTTGATCTCAATCTAGGATTTGATTCTGCAAAAATATTTGTAAATCGAGTGTTCTTTGTGTGATTCTGATTTGAAATATACAATTTGCTTTCAATATTCTCAAAGTTGTTGTATCATCTTGAAGTTTTTGTCCGTACAACAATGGCGTCATTCAATCTGAATTCGATGACATCATTTTCTCATTTGCTTGGATCATCCACAAAAATTCCGATGCTTATTCCAGAATATTATGATCAGTGGGCAGATCGCATGCAAGATTACTTGAACGGATTGGATGAAGAATTATGGAAACGCATCTCAGGAGAAATCAATCAACCTGCACAAGTTCAGCCAATCGGTATGTCTTCAAGCAGTTCGGAAGTCAATGATCAAACCAATCGTTTAAAACAACTGGAGAAGAAATTCATGAGGGAATTAAGAGGTGCTTTGCCTCCTGTTGTGTACAATTATGTCAGAACATGCACAACAGCTAAAGAAATCGGGAACAATCTCAAAGACAAATTTCAAGGAAGTGAAAAGATGAAGATCACATCTGTGAAACAATGCCTGGTGGAACTCAAAGATTTCAAACAAAAAGAATCTGAGTCTATTGAAGTATACTATGATCGGTTCAACGAACTAATCTATCGTTGTAATCGTTATAGTATTACAAGGTCATCAATGGAATATAACTTGATATTTGTAATGGGACTTCGAAAGGAGTGGAGGAGTGTAAGTATGATGGTGAAAAATCAACAGAGTTTTGATACTTCGACTTTAAATGACTTGTACAATCAATTAAAATCTCATGAAAATGAGGTTAATGAAATAGCTGAGGAAGCAATAGCAAGTCTTGGTGGACCATTGGCACTTGTTTCGAAGGCTTCAGAAAGAGAGAATGAAAAATCGAAGTCTGATGAAGAAGAAGGTTTTCTGATGAATTCTGATGATGAGGCTGTTGCATTTTACTCAAACAATCGAGTAAAGAAATTTTTTAAGAAACCTTTTAATCCAAAGAAGTCATCAGATTCGAAGGGTAGTTTTGAGAACAAAAATAAAGTGGATGAAAAGAAGAAAGAAATGAAGACAGATTCGAAGAGTGAAATGGAGCAAATGAAGATGATGTTGAAAGGTGATACATGGATTAATTGTCATTATTGCTATGTAGAAAATCACTTGGCAGTAGATTGCTTGTTGAGGAAGAAGGAGGAAAAGAAAAATAAAACAAAGGATGAAGCGTATCTAAGCTTCTTGAACTCATACACCTTTGCCTTAGAAAGCTCACATGTGTGTCTAAAGAAATTTAGAGCTTATGTTACTAAGTCCCAAATGTTCAGACCAATTGCCAAATCTCACAATTCGAACTATGAAAAGGGATTTTGTAATCATAATCAAATTTGAGAATACAATTTTCACAATTGCAATCTTCTTAAAATCTCTCTTAGTGAAAGCATTTCCTCACAATCATTTTCATGAAGGAGATAAACCTTATGAAACTTAGATTTTAAAGTGTATGTGTTCCTATCCATGTGAATTTGTCATAACAACAATCATAAGACAATGTTTGTGACAAATCCAACTCATATAGATTGAACTTGTTCAATCTTGATTTTTCGCCTTATGGCAACATGAATGCCCACCATTGCTTCCAGGTTGTTAAGCATCTCACCCTTACCTTATCAATGTACTTTCCATTGATCAGGGTGCCTTGCCATTATGCAATCCAATTGAGAACTCACAGAGCTCATATTGCATAGTTGACTTAATTTGGAATGGCACAGAAACAAAATTATGTCAACACGATAGGTCGCCAACCTCAAGTCGTGTGCTTGTGATTAACTATCGGTTTATTCTTGATTAGCTCTTGAACTTTTCAAGACAATTAAGACTCCCACTGACTTCTTGGCATATATGATTCTCTTTGTCAAGGAACTTTTCTTGACAAAACAAATATTCAAGAGTTAGTGCGAAATCCTATCAAGACTAACACTTCACTCAATTGGTTCTTGTTGGTCTCTGTCTTCTGCAAGACATCACAACTTACCAATTTGAAATGTGCAGGAATAAGAATACTTTTTCCAATTCCACATTTGTTGAGTGTTTTAAACCACCTAATTACGTGTCACTCAATTCGCAATCTTGGAGTATGACTCTAAGACTCGATATTGGAACGAAGTATGATTGACTTCTTGATTTAACCATTTCCTCAATTCTTGATTCCTCTTCTTAGACATACAAATATACTAAGACTCACTTAGAGGATCAATTGAGATATGGTTCTTAATCATTAAGACTTATCATAAAACACAATAAAAGGTACTCTCCCTTCTTCTTAGAATAGAGAAACTTTTATCTTTCTGCCTACTTGATTCTTCTTATTCGTTCTGCTATTTACTGAAACTCTTCCAATGAACTCAGAATTATAAGCATAACCATATTTAGTAAACTTTAGTAAATCATGACGAATATCTTTATCAGTCTTGTGGCGGATTTGATCAACGCACAACCTAGTGTACTCGATCTCCTAGTCCTTCACTTGACACTTTGTCAAAGAATTAGTCTAATTTCCAAATATGAAGTTTCCCATTCATCACACAACCAAGTTGTATGATTCCAAGTTTCTGTCCAATTGAAACTAGGGCGATGAGAAACTCTCCCTATTTGGTAAACTTTTGACATTACCACAAATAGCAAAACAAAGAATCACATCCAATTCAACATTGCTAAAAACAGAAATACAAACACCCAGTTTCACACACATGCCATTGCAAGTAGTAGCTCCTGTTAGGGCCTAAATGTTGTAATAGTCGAAGTGTCAGTTAGATTGTTACGAAGTTTATTTTGTCTTCGTAAGAAGGAGTCTTCGGATGTAATGTTATTTGTACTAAGGCATTATAAAGAGTAGTCTTAATGTCTAGTCCTTAGTATTGTTATGCTTTTGTTCTCCTATAAATAGGGGTCTGTACTAAGTGAGTAGAACAACTTTTTACTCAGCTTTTACAGATTATTCTTTGTACTCTGTAAAATCAAAAGCATAATATGAGCTGAACAAATATTATATTTACTCTGGTGTTCATCGTTATTTCTTTTTCTAAATTCATACTTGAATTGATTTTAAACTCGATTACAAATCTCATCAATTGGTATCAGAGCAGGAATCCTTTCTGCGATCTGATTTTCATACGTTCAAAAAGATTTTTGAATCTACTGTTTGATTCAAAAAGTTTCCGTTCTTTTTGAGTGTGAAAAATTCTTCTTGATCTCAATCTAGGATTTGATTCTGCAAAAATATTTGTAAATCGAGTGTTCTTTGTGTGATTCTGATTTGAAATATACAATTTGCTTTCAATATTCTCAAAGTTTTTGTATCATCTTGAAGTTTTTGTCCGTACAAAAATGGCGTCATTCAATCTGAATTCGATGACATCATTTTCTCATTTGCTTGGATCATCCACAAAAATTCCGATGCTTATTCCAGAATATTATGATCAGTGGGCAGATCGCATGCAAGATTACTTGAACGGATTGGATGAAGAATTATGGAAATGAATCTCAGGAGAAATCAATCAACCTGCACAAGTTCAGCCAATCGGTATGTCTTCAAGCAGTTCGGAAGTCAATGATCAAACCAATCGTTTAAAACAACTGGAGAAGAAATGCATGAGGGAATTAAGAGGTGCTTTGCCTCCTGTTGTGTACAATTATGTCAGAACATGCACAACAGCTAAAGAGATCGGGAACAATCTCAAAGACAAATTTCAAGGAAGTGAAAAGATGAAGATCACATCTGTGAAACAATGCCTGGTGGAACTCAAAGATTTCAAACAAAAAGAATCTGAGTCTATTGAAGTATACTATGATTGGTTCAACGAACTAATCTATCGTTGTAATCGTTATAGTATTACAAGGTCATCAATGGAATATAACTTGATATTTGTAATGGGACTTCGAAAGGAGTGGAGGAGTGTAAGTATGATGGTGAAAAATCAACAGAGTTTTGATACTTCGACATTAAATGACTTGTACAATCAATTAAAATCTCATGAAAATGAGGTTAATGAAATAGCTGAGGAAGCAATAGCAAGTCTTGGTGGACCATTGGCACTTGTTTCGAAGGCTTCAGAAAGAGAGGATGAAAAATCGAAGTCTGATGAAGAAGAAGGTTTTCTGATGAATTCTGATGATGAGGCTGTTGCATTTTACTCAAAAAATCGAGTAAAGAAATTTTTTAAGAAACCTTTTAATCCTTAGAAGTCATCAGATTCGAAGGGTAGTTTTGAGAACAAAAATAAAGTGGATGAAAAGAAGAAAGAAATGAAGACAGATTCGAAGAGTGAAATGGAGCAAATGAAGATGATGTTGAAAGGTGATATATGGATTAATTGTCATTATTGCTATGGAGCAAATCACTTGGCAGTAGATTGCTTGTTGAGGAAGAAGGAGGAAAAGAAAAATAAAACAAAGGATGAAGCGTATCTAAGCTTCTTGAACTCATACACCTTTGCCTTAGAAAGCTCACATGTGTGTCTAAAGAAATTTAGAGCTTATGTTACTAAGTCCCAAATGTTCAGACCAATTGCCAAATCTCACAATTCGAACTATGAAAAGGGATTCTGTAATCATAATCAAATTTGAGAATACAATTTTCACAATTGCAATCTTCTTAAAATCTCTCTTAGTGAAAGCATTTCCTCATAATCATTTTCATGAAGGAGATAAACCTTATGACACTTAGATTTTAAAGTGTATGTGTTCCTATCCATGTGAATTTGTCTTAACAACAATCATAAGACAATGTTTGTGACAAATCCAACTCATATAGATTGAACTTGTTCAATCTTGATTTTTCGCCTTATGGCAACATGAATGCCCACCATTGCTTCCAGGTTGTTAAGCATCTCACCCTTACCTTATCAATGTACTTTCCATTGATCAGGGTGCCTTGCCATTATGCAATCCAATTGAGAACTCACAGAGCTCATATTGCATAGTTGACTTAATTTGGAATGGCACAGAAACAAAATTATGTCAACACGATAGGTCGCCAACCTCAAGTCGTGTGCTTGTGATTAACTATCGGTTTATTCTTGATTAGCTCTTGAACTTTTCAAGACAATTAAGACTCCCACTGACTTCTTGGCATATATGATTCTCTTTGTCAAGGAACTTTTCTTGACAAAACAAATATTCAAGAGTTAGTGCGAAATCCTATCAAGACTAACACTTCACTCAATTGGTTCTTGTAGGTCTCTGTCTTCTGCAAGACATCACAACTTACCAATTTCAAATGTGCAGGAATAAGAATACTTTTTCCAATTCCACATTTGTTGAGTGTTTTAAACCTACTAATTGCGTGTCACTCAATTCGCAATCTTGGAGTATGACTCTAAGACTCGATATTGGAACGAAGTATGATTGACTTCTTGATTTAATCATTTCCTCAATTCTTGATTCCTCTTCTTAGACATACAAATATACTAAGACTCACTTATAGGATCAATTGAGATATGGTTCTTAATCATTAAGACTTATCATAAAACACAATAAAAGGTACTCTCCCTTCTTCTTAGAATAGAGAAACTTTTATCTTTCTGCCTACTTGATTCTTCTTATTCGTTCTGCTATTTACTGAAACTCTTCCAATCAACTCAGAATTATAAGCATAACCATATTTAGTAAACTTTAGTAAATCATGACGAATATCTTTATCACTCTTGTGGCGGATTTGATCAACGCACAACCTAGTGTACTCGATCTCCTAGTCCTTCACTTGACACTTTGTCAAAGAATTAGTCTAATTTCCAAATATGAAGTTTCCCATTCATCACACAACCAAGTTGTATGATTCCAAGTTTCTGTCCAATTGAAACTAGGGCGATGAGAAACTCTCCCTATTTGGTAAACTTTTGACATTACCACAAATAGCAAAACAAAGAATCACATCCAATTCAACATTGCTAAAAACAGAAATACAAACACCCAGTTTCACACACATGCCATTGCAAGTAGTAGCTCCTGTTAGGGCCTAAATGTTGTAATAGTCGAAGTGTCAGTTAGATTGTTACGAAGTTTATTTTGTCTTCGTAAGAAGGAGTCTTCGGATGTAATGTTATTTGTACTAAGGCATTATAAAGAGTAGTCTTAATCTCTAGTCCTTAGTATTGTTATGCTTTTGTTCTCCTATAAATAGCGGTCCGTACTAAGTGAGTAGAACAACTTTTTACTCAGCTTTTACAGATTATTCTTTGTACTCTGTAAAATCAAAAGCATAATATGAGCTGAACAAATATTATATTTACTCTGGTGTTCATCGTTATTTCTTTTTCTAAATTCATACTTGAATTGATTTTAAACTCGATTACAAATCTCATCAATTGGTATCAGAGCAGGAATCCTTTCTGTGATCTGATTTTCATACGTTCAAAAAGATTTTTGAATCTACTGTTTGATTCAAAAAGTTTCCGTTCTTTTTGAGTGTGAAAAATTCTTCTTGATCTCAATCTAGGATTTGATTCTGCAAAAATATTTGTAAATCGAGTGTTCTTTGTGTGATTCTGATTTGAAATATACAATTTGCTTTCAATATTCTCAAAGTTGTTGTATCATCTTGAAGTTTTTGTCCGTACAACAATGGCGTCATTCAATCTGAATTCGATGACATCATTTTCTCATTTGCTTGGATCATCCACAAAAATTCCGATGCTTATTCCAGAATATTATGATCAGTGGGCAGATCGCATGCAAGATTACTTGAACGGATTGGATGAAGAATTATGGAAACGCATCTCAGGAGAAATCAATCAACCTGCACAAGTTCAGCCAATCGGTATGTCTTCAAGCAGTTCGGAAGTCAATGATCAAACCAATCGTTTAAAACAACTGGAGAAGAAATTCATGAGGGAATTAAGAGGTGCTTTGCCTCCTGTTGTGTACAATTATGTCAGAACATGCACAACAGCTAAAGAAATCGGGAACAATCTCAAAGACAAATTTCAAGGAAGTGAAAAGATGAAGATCACATCTGTGAAACAATGCCTGGTGGAACTCAAAGATTTCAAACAAAAAGAATCTGAGTCTATTGAAGTATACTATGATCGGTTCAACGAACTAATCTATCGTTGTAATCGTTATAGTATTACAAGGTCATCAATGGAATATAACTTGATATTTGTAATGGGACTTCGAAAGGAGTGGAGGAGTGTAAGTATGATGGTGAAAAATCAACAGAGTTTTGATACTTCGACTTTAAATGACTTGTACAATCAATTAAAATCTCATGAAAATGAGGTTAATGAAATAGCTGAGGAAGCAATAGCAAGTCTTGGTGGACCATTGGCACTTGTTTCGAAGGCTTCAGAAAGAGAGAATGAAAAATCGAAGTCTGATGAAGAAGAAGGTTTTCTGATGAATTCTGATGATGAGGCTGTTGCATTTTACTCAAACAATCGAGTAAAGAAATTTTTTAAGAAACCTTTTAATCCAAAGAAGTCATCAGATTCGAAGGGTAGTTTTGAGAACAAAAATAAAGTGGATGAAAAGAAGAAAGAAATGAAGACAGATTCGAAGAGTGAAATGGAGCAAATGAAGATGATGTTGAAAGGTGATACATGGATTAATTGTCATTATTGCTATGTAGAAAATCACTTGGCAGTAGATTGCTTGTTGAGGAAGAAGGAGGAAAAGAAAAATAAAACAAAGGATGAAGCGTATCTAAGCTTCTTGAACTCATACACCTTTGCCTTAGAAAGCTCACATGTGTGTCTAAAGAAATTTAGAGCTTATGTTACTAAGTCCCAAATGTTCAGACCAATTGCCAAATCTCACAATTCGAACTATGAAAAGGGATTCTGTAATCATAATCAAATTTGAGAATACAATTTTCACAATTGCAATCTTCTTAAAATCTCTCTTAGTGAAAGCATTTCCTCACAATCATTTTCATGAAGGAGATAAACCTTATGAAACTTAGATTTTAAAGTGTATGTGTTCCTATCCATGTGAATTTGTCATAACAACAATCATAAGACAATGTTTGTGACAAATCCAACTCATATAGATTGAACTTGTTCAATCTTGATTTTTCGCCTTATGGCAACATGAATGCCCACCATTGCTTCCAGGTTGTTAAGCATCTCACCCTTACCTTATCAATGTACTTTCCATTGATCAGGGTGCCTTGCCATTATGCAATCCAATTGAGAACTCACAGAGCTCATATTGCATAGTTGACTTAATTTGGAATGGCACAGAAACAAAATTATGTCAACACGATAGGTCGCCAACCTCAAGTCGTGTGCTTGTGATTAACTATCGGTTTATTCTTGATTAGCTCTTGAACTTTTCAAGACAATTAAGACTCCCACTGACTTCTTGGCATATATGATTCTCTTTGTCAAGGAACTTTTCTTGACAAAACAAATATTCAAGAGTTAGTGCGAAATCCTATCAAGACTAACACTTCACTCAATTGGTTCTTGTTGGTCTCTGTCTTCTGCAAGACATCACAACTTACCAATTTGAAATGTGCAGGAATAAGAATACTTTTTCCAATTCCACATTTGTTGAGTGTTTTAAACCACCTAATTACGTGTCACTCAATTCGCAATCTTGGAGTATGACTCTAAGACTCGATATTGGAACGAAGTATGATTGACTTCTTGATTTAACCATTTCCTCAATTCTTGATTCCTCTTCTTAGACATACAAATATACTAAGACTCACTTAGAGGATCAATTGAGATATGGTTCTTAATCATTAAGACTTATCATAAAACACAATAAAAGGTACTCTCCCTTCTTCTTAGAATAGAGAAACTTTTATCTTTCTGCCTACTTGATTCTTCTTATTCGTTCTGCTATTTACTGAAACTCTTCCAATGAACTCAGAATTATAAGCATAACCATATTTAGTAAACTTTAGTAAATCATGACGAATATCTTTATCAGTCTTGTGGCGGATTTGATCAACGCACAACCTAGTGTACTCGATCTCCTAGTCCTTCACTTGACACTTTGTCAAAGAATTAGTCTAATTTCCAAATATGAAGTTTCCCATTCATCACACAACCAAGTTGTATGATTCCAAGTTTCTGTCCAATTGAAACTAGGGCGATGAGAAACTCTCCCTATTTGGTAAACTTTTGACATTACCACAAATAGCAAAACAAAGAATCACATCCAATTCAACATTGCTAAAAACAGAAATACAAACACCCAGTTTCACACACATGCCATTGCAAGTAGTAGCTCCTGTTAGGGCCTAAATGTTGTAATAGTCGAAGTGTCAGTTAGATTGTTACGAAGTTTATTTTGTCTTCGTAAGAAGGAGTCTTCGGATGTAATGTTATTTGTACTAAGGCATTATAAAGAGTAGTCTTAATGTCTAGTCCTTAGTATTGTTATGCTTTTGTTCTCCTATAAATAGGGGTCTGTACTAAGTGAGTAGAACAACTTTTTACTCAGCTTTTACAGATTATTCTTTGTACTCTGTAAAATCAAAAGCATAATATGAGCTGAACAAATATTATATTTACTCTGGTGTTCATCGTTATTTCTTTTTCTAAATTCATACTTGAATTGATTTTAAACTCGATTACAAATCTCATCAATTGGTATCAGAGCAGGAATCCTTTCTGTGATCTGATTTTCATACGTTCAAAAAGATTTTTGAATCTACTGTTTGATTCAAAAAGTTTCCGTTCTTTTTGAGTGTGAAAAATTCTTCTTGATCTCAATCTAGGATTTGATTCTGCAAAAATATTTGTAAATCGAGTGTTCTTTGTGTGATTCTGATTTGAAATATACAATTTGCCTTCAATATTCTCAAAGTTTTTGTATCATCTTGAAGTTTTTGTCCGTACAACAATGGCGTCATTCAATCTGAATTCGATGACATCATTTTCTCATTTGCTTGGATCATCCACAAAAATTCCGATGCTTATTCCAGAATATTATGATCAGTGGGCAGATCGCATGCAAGATTACTTGAACGGATTGGATGAAGAATTATGGAAATGCATCTCAGGAGAAATCAATCAACCTGCACAAGTTTAGCCAATCGGTATGTCTTCAAGCAGTTCGGAAGTCAATGATCAAACCAATCGTTTAAAACAACTGGAGAAGAAATGCATGAGGGAATTAAGAGGTGCTTTGCCTCCTGTTGTGTACAATTATGTCAGAACATGCACAACAGCTAAAGAGATCGGGAACAATCTCAAAGACAAATTTCAAGGAAGTGAAAAGATGAAGATCACATCTGTGAAACAATGCCTGGTGGAACTCAAAGATTTCAAACAAAAAGAATCTGAGTCTATTGAAGTATACTATGATCGGTTCAACGAACTAATCTATCGTTGTAATCGTTATAGTATTACAAGGTCATCAATGGAATATAACTTGATATTTGTAATGGGACTTCGAAAGGAGTGGAGGAGTGTAAGTATGATGGTGAAAAATCAACAGAGTTTTGATACTTCGACTTTAAATGACTTGTACAATCAATTAAAATCTCATGAAAATGAGGTTAATGAAATAGCTGAGGAAGCAATAGCAAGTCTTGGTGGACCATTGGCACTTGTTTCGAAGGCTTCAGAAAGAGAGAATGAAAAATCGAAGTCTGATGAAGAAGAAGGTTTTCTGATGAATTCTGATGATGAGGCTGTTGCATTTTACTCAAACAATCGAGTAAAGAAATTTTTTAAGAAACCTTTTAATCCAAAGAAGTCATCAGATTCGAAGGGTAGTTTTGAGAACAAAAATAAAGTGGATGAAAAGAAGAAAGAAATGAAGACAGATTCGAAGAGTGAAATGGAGCAAATGAAGATGATGTTGAAAGGTGATACATGGATTAATTGTCATTATTGCCATGGAGCAAATCACTTGGCAGTAGATTGCTTGTTGAGGAAGAAGGAGGAAAAGAAAAATAAAACAAAGGATGAAGCGTATCTAAGCTTCTTGAACTCATACACCTTTGCCTTAGAAAGCTCACATGTGTGTCTAAAGAAATTTAGAGCTTATGTTACTAAGTCCCAAATGTTCAGACCAATTGCCAAATCTCACAATTCGAACTATGAAAAGGGATTCTGTAATCATAATCAAATTTGAGAATACAATTTTCACAATTGCAATCTTCTTAAAATCTCTCTTAGTGAAAGCATTTCCTCACAATCATTTTCATGAAGGAGATAAACCTTATGACACTTAGATTTTAAAGTGTATGTGTTCCTATCCATGTGAATTTGTCATAACAACAATCATAAGACAATGTTTGTGACAAATCCAACTCATATAGATTGAACTTGTTCAATCTTGATTTTTCGCCTTATGGCAACATGAATGCCCACCATTGCTTCCAGGTTGTTAAGCATCTCACCCTTACCTTATCAATGTACTTTCCATTGATCAGGGTGCCTTGCCATTATGCAATCCAATTGAGAACTCACAGAGCTCATATTGCATAGTTGACTTAATTTGGAATGGCACAGAAACAAAATTATGTCAACACGATAGGTCGCCAACCTCAAGTCGTGTGCTTGTGATTAACTATCGGTTTATTCTTGATTAGCTCTTGAACTTTTCAAGACAATTAAGACTCCCACTGACTTCTTGGCATATATGATTCTCTTTGTCAAGGAACTTTTCTTGACAAAACAAATATTCAAGAGTTAGTGCGAAATCCTATCAAGACTAACACTTCACTCAATTGGTTCTTGTTGGTCTCTGTCTTCTGCAAGACATCACAACTTACCAATTTGAAATGTGCAGGAATAAGAATACTTTTTCCAATTCCACATTTGTTGAGTGTTTTAAACCTACTAATTACGTGTCACTCAATTCGCAATCTTGGAGTATGACTCTAAGACTCGATATTGGAACGAAGTATGATTGACTTCTTGATTTAACCATTTCCTCAATTCTTGATTCCTCTTCTTAGACAGACAAATATACTAAGACTCACTTAGAGGATCAATTGAGATATGGTTCTTAATCATTAAGACTTATCATAAAACACAATAAAAGGTACTCTCCCTTCTTCTTAGAATAGAGAAACTTTTATCTTTCTGCCTACTTGATTCTTCTTATTCGTTCTGCTATTTACTGAAACTCTTCCAATGAACTCAGAATTATAAGCATAACCATATTTAGTAAACTTTAGTAAATCATGACGAATATCTTTATCAGTCTTGTGGCAGATTTGATCAACGCACAACCTAGTGTACTCGATCTCCTAGTCCTTCACTTGACACTTTGTCAAAGAATTAGTCTAATTTCCAAATATGAAGTTTCCCATTCATCACACAACCAAGTTGTATGATTCCAAGTTTCTGTCCAATTGAAACTAGGGCGATGAGAAACTCTCCCTATTTGGTAAACTTTTGACATTACCACAAATAGCAAAACAAAGAATCACATCCAATTCAACATTGCTAAAAACAGAAATACAAACACCCAGTTTCACACACATGCCATTGCAAGTAGTAGCTCCTGTTAGGGCCTAAATGTTGTAATAGTCGAAGTGTCAGTTAGATTGTTACGAAGTTTATTTTGTCTTCGTAAGAAGGAGTCTTCGGATGTAATGTTATTTGTACTAAGGCATTATAAAGAGTAGTCTTAATGTCTAGTCCTTAGTATTGTTATGCTTTTGTTCTCCTATAAATAGGGGTCTGTACTAAGTGAGTAGAACAACTTTTTACTCAGCTTTTACAGATTATTCTTTGTACTCTGTAAAATCAAAAGCATAATATGAGCTGAACAAATATTATATTTACTCTGGTGTTCATCGTTATTTCTTTTTCTAAATTCATACTTGAATTGATTTTAAACTCGATTACAAATCTCATCAATTGGTATCAGAGCAGGAATCCTTTCTGTGATCTGATTTTCATACGTTCAAAAAGATTTTTGAATCTACTGTTTGATTCAAAAAGTTTCCGTTCTTTTTGAGTGTGAAAAATTCTTCTTGATCTCAATCTAGGATTTGATTCTGCAAAAATATTTGTAAATCGAGTGTTCTTTGTGTGATTCTGATTTGAAATATACAATTTGCTTTCAATATTCTCAAAGTTTTTGTATCATCTTGAAGTTTTTGTCCGTACAACAATGGCGTCATTCAATCTGAATTCGATGACATCATTTTCTCATTTGCTTGGATCATCCACAAAAATTCCGATGCTTATTCCAGAATATTATGATCAGTGGGCAGATCGCATGCAAGATTACTTGAACGGATTGGATGAAGAATTATGGAAATGCATCTCAGGAGAAATCAATCAACCTGCACAAGTTCAGCCAATCGGTATGTCTTCAAGCAGTTCGGAAGTCAATGATCAAACCAATCGTTTAAAACAACTGGAGAAGAAATGCATGAGGGAATTAAGAGGTGCTTTGCCTCCTGTTGTGCACAATTATGTCAGAACATGCACAACAGCTAAAGAAATCGGGAACAATCTCAAAGACAAATTTCAAGGAAGTGAAAAGATGAAGATCACATCTGTGAAACAATGCCTGGTGGAACTCAAAGATTTCAAACAAAAAGAATCTGAGTCTATTGAAGTATACTATGATCGGTTCAACGAACTAATCTATCGTTGTAATCGTTATAGTATTACAAGGTCATCAATGGAATATAACTTGATATTTGTAATGGGACTTCGAAAGGAGTGGAGGAGTGTAAGTATGATGGTGAAAAATCAACAGAGTTTTGATACTTCGACTTTAAATGACTTGTACAATCAATTAAAATCTCATGAAAATGAGGTTAATGAAATAGCTGAGGAAGCAATAGCAAGTCTTGGTGGACCATTGGCACTTGTTTCGAAGGCTTCAGAAAGAGAGAATGAAAAATCGAAGTCTGATGAAGAAGAAGGTTTTCTGATGAATTCTGATGATGAGGCTGTTGCATTTTACTCAAACAATCGAGTAAAGAAATTTTTTAAGAAACCTTTTAATCCAAAGAAGTCATCAGATTCAAAGGGTAGTTTTGAGAACAAAAATAAAGTGGATGAAAAGAATAAAGAAATGAAGACAGATTCGAAGAGTGAAATGGAGCAAATGAAGATGATGTTGAAAGGTGATACATGGATTAATTGTCATTATTGCTATGGAGCAAATCACTTGGCAGTAGATTGCTTGTTGAGGAAGAAGGAGGAAAAGAAAAATAAAACAAAGGATGAAGTGTATCTAAGCTTCTTGAACTCATACACCTTTGCCTTAGAAAGCTCACATGTGTGTCTAAAGAAATTTAGAGCTTATGTTACTAAGTCCCAAATGTTCAGACCAATTGCCAAATCTCACAATTCGAACTATGAAAAGGGATTCTGTAATCATAATCAAATTTGAGAATACAATTTTCACAATTGCAATCTTCTTAAAATCTCTCTTAGTGAAAGCATTTCCTCACAATCATTTTCATGAAGGAGATAAACCTTATGACACTTAGATTTTAAAGTGTATGTGTTCCTATCCATGTGAATTTGTCATAACAACAATCATAAGACAATGTTTGTGACAAATCCAACTCATATAGATTGAACTTGTTCAATCTTGATTTTTCGCCTTATGGCAACATGAATGCCCACCATTGCTTCCAGGTTGTTAAGCATCTCACCCTTACCTTATCAATGTACTTTCCATTGATCAGGGTGCCTTGCCATTATGCAATCCAATTGAGAACTCACAGAGCTCATATTGCATAGTTGACTTAATTTGGAATGGCACAGAAACAAAATTATGTCAACACGATAGGTCGCCAACCTCAAGTCGTGTGCTTGTGATTAACTATCGGTTTATTCTTGATTAGCTCTTGAACTTTTCAAGACAATTAAGACTCCCAATGACTTCTTGGCATATATGATTCTCTTTGTCAAGGAATTTTTCTTGACAAAACAAATATTCAAGAGTTAGTGCGAAATCCTATCAAGACTAACACTTCACTCAATTGGTTCTTGTTGGTCTCTGTCTTCTGCAAGACATCACAACTTACCAATTTCAAATGTGCAGGAATAAGAATACTTTTTCCAATTCCACATTTGTTGAGTGTTTTAAACCTACTAATTACGTGTCACTCAATTCGCAATCTTGGAGTATGACTCTAAGACTCGATATTGGAACGAAGTATGATTGACTTCTTGATTTAACCATTTCCTCAATTCTTGATTCCTCTTCTTAGACATACAAATATACTAAGACTCACTTAGAGGATCAATTGAGATATGGTTCTTAATCATTAAGACTTATCATAAAACACAATAAAAGGTACTCTCCCTTCTTCTTAGAATAGAGAAACTTTTATCTTTCTGCCTACTTGATTCTTCTTATTCGTTCTGCTATTTACTGAAACTCTTCCAATGAACTCAGAATTATAAGCATAACCATATTTAGTAAACTTTAGTAAATCATGACGAATATCTTTATCAGTCTTGTGGCGGATTTGATCAACGCACAACCTAGTGTACTCGATCTCCTAGTCCTTCACTTGACACTTTGTCAAAGAATTAGTCTAATTTCCAAATATGAAGTTTCCCATTCATCACACAACCAAGTTGTATGATTCCAAGTTTCTGTCCAATTGAAACTAGGGCGATGAGAAACTCTCCCTATTTGGTAAACTTTTGACATTACCACAAATAGCAAAACAAAGAATCACATCCAATTCAACATTGCTAAAAACAGAAATACAAACACCCAGTTTCACACACATGCCATTGCAAGTAGTAGCTCCTGTTAGGGCCTAAATGTTGTAATAGTCGAAGTGTCAGTTAGATTGTTACGAAGTTTATTTTGTCTTCGTAAGAAGGAGTCTTCGGATGTAATGTTATTTGTACTAAGGCATTATAAAGAGTAGTCTTAATGTCTAGTCCTTAGTATTGTTATGCTTTTGTTCTCCTATAAATAGGGGTCTGTACTAAGTGAGTAGAACAACTTTTTACTCAGCTTTTACAGATTATTCTTTGTACTCTGTAAAATCAAAAGCATAATATGAGCTGAACAAATATTATATTTACTCTGGTGTTCATCGTTATTTCTTTTTCTAAATTCATACTTGAATTGATTTTAAACTCGATTACAAATCTCATCAATTGGTATCAGAGCAGGAATCCTTTCTGCGATCTGATTTTCATACGTTCAAAAAGATTTTTGAATCTACTGTTTGATTCAAAAAGTTTCCGTTCTTTTTGAGTGTGAAAAATTCTTCTTGATCTCAATCTAGGATTTGATTCTGCAAAAATATTTGTAAATCGAGTGTTCTTTGTGTGATTCTGATTTGAAATATACAATTTGCTTTCAATATTCTCAAAGTTTTTGTATCATCTTGAAGTTTTTGTCCGTACAACAATGGCGTCATTCAATCTGAATTCGATGACATCATTTTCTCATTTGCTTGGATCATCCACAAAAATTCCGATGCTTATTCCAGAATATTATGATCAGTGGGCAGATCGCATGCAAGATTACTTGAACGGATTGGATGAAGAATTATGGAAACGCATCTCAGGAGAAATCAATCAACCTGCACAAGTTCAGCCAATCGGTATGTCTTCAAGCAGTTCGGAAGTCAATGATCAAACCAATCGTTTAAAACAACTGGAGAAGAAATGCATGAGGGAATTAAGAGGTGCTTTGCCTCCTGTTGTGTACAATTATGTCAGAACATGCACAACAGCTAAAGAAATCGGGAACAATCTCAAAGACAAATTTCAAGGAAGTGAAAAGATGAAGATCACATCTGTGAAACAATGCCTGGTGGAACTCAAAGATTTCAAACAAAAAGAATCTGAGTCTATTGAAGTATACTATGATCGGTTCAACGAACTAATCTATCGTTGTAATCGTTATAGTATTACAAGGTCATCAATGGAATATAACTTGATATTTGTAATGGGACTTCGAAAGGAGTGGAGGAGTGTAAGTATGATGGTGAAAAATCAACAGAGTTTTGATACTTCGACTTTAAATGACTTGTACAATCAATTAAAATCTCATGAAAATGAGGTTAATGAAATAGCTGAGGAAGCAATAGCAAGTCTTGGTGGACCATTGGCACTTGTTTCGAAGGCTTCAGAAAGAGAGAATGAAAAATCGAAGTCTGATGAAGAAGAAGGTTTTCTGATGAATTCTGATGATGAGGCTGTTGCATTTTACTCAAACAATCGAGTAAAGAAATTTTTTAAGAAACCTTTTAATCCAAAGAAGTCATCAGATTCGAAGGGTAGTTTTGAGAACAAAAATAAAGTGGATGAAAAGAAGAAAGAAATGAAGACAGATTCGAAGAGTGAAATGGAGCAAATGAAGATGATGTTGAAAGGTGATACATGGATTAATTGTCATTATTGCTATGGAGCAAATCACTTGGCAGTAGATTGCTTGTTGAGGAAGAAGGAGGAAAAGAAAAATAAAACAAAGGATGAAGCGTATCTAAGCTTCTTGAACTCATACACCTTTGCCTTAGAAAGCTCACATGTGTGTCTAAAGAAATTTAGAGCTTATGTTACTAAGTCCCAAATGTTCAGACCAATTGCCAAATCTCACAATTCGAACTATGAAAAGGGATTCTGTAATCATAATCAAATTTGAGAATACAATTTTCACAATTGCAATCTTCTTAAAATCTCTCTTAGTGAAAGCATTTCCTCACAATCATTTTCATGAAGGAGATAAACCTTATGACACTTAGATTTTAAAGTGTATGTGTTCCTATCCATGTGAATTTGTCATAACAACAATCATAAGACAATGTTTGTGACAAATCCAACTCATATAGATTGAACTTGTTCAATCTTGATTTTTCGCCTTATGGCAACATGAATGCCCACCATTGCTTCCAGGTTGTTAAGCATCTCACCCTTACCTTATCAATGTACTTTCCATTGATCAGGGTGCCTTGCCATTATGCAATCCAATTGAGAACTCACAGAGCTCATATTGCATAGTTGACTTAATTTGGAATGGCACAGAAACAAAATTATGTCAACACGATAGGTCGCCAACCTCAAGTCGTGTGCTTGTGATTAACTATCGGTTTATTCTTGATTAGCTCTTGAACTTTTCAAGACAATTAAGACTCCCACTGACTTCTTGGCATATATGATTCTCTTTGTCAAGGAACTTTTCTTGACAAAACAAATATTCAAGAGTTAGTGCGAAATCCTATCAAGACTAACACTTCACTCAATTGGTTCTTGTTGGTCTCTGTCTTCTGCAAGACATCACAACTTACCAATTTCAAATGTGCAGGAATAAGAATACTTTTTCCAATTCCACATTTGTTGAGTGTTTTAAACCTACTAATTACGTGTCACTCAATTCGCAATCTTGGAGTATGACTCTAAGACTCGATATTGGAACGAAGTATGATTGACTTCTTGATTTAACCATTTCCTCAATTCTTGATTCCTCTTCTTAGACATACAAATATACTAAGACTCACTTAGAGGATCAATTGAGATATGGTTCTTAATCATTAAGACTTATCATAAAACACAATAAAAGGTACTCTCCCTTCTTCTTAGAATAGAGAAACTTTTATCTTTCTGCCTACTTGATTCTTCTTATTCGTTCTGCTATTTACTGAAACTCTTCCAATGAACTCAGAATTATAAGCATAACCATATTTAGTAAACTTTAGTAAATCATGACGAATATCTTTATCAGTCTTGTGGCGGATTTGATCAACGCACAACCTAGTGTACTCGATCTCCTAGTCCTTCACTTGACACTTTGTCAAAGAATTAGTCTAATTTCCAAATATGAAGTTTCCCATTCATCACACAACCAAGTTGTATGATTCCAAGTTTCTGTCCAATTGAAACTAGGGCGATGAGAAACTCTCCCTATTTGGTAAACTTTTGACATTACCACAAATAGCAAAACAAAGAATCACATCCAATTCAACATTGCTAAAAACAGAAATACAAACACCCAGTTTCACACACATGCCATTGCAAGTAGTAGCTCCTGTTAGGGCCTAAATGTTGTAATAGTCGAAGTGTCAGTTAGATTGTTACGAAGTTTATTTTGTCTTCGTAAGAAGGAGTCTTCGGATGTAATGTTATTTGTACTAAGGCATTATAAAGAGTAGTCTTAATGTCTAGTCCTTAGTATTGTTATGCTTTTGTTCTCCTATAAATAGGGGTCTGTACTAAGTGAGTAGAACAACTTTTTACTCAGCTTTTACAGATTATTCTTTGTACTCTGTAAAATCAAAAGCATAATATGAGCTGAACAAATATTATATTTACTCTGGTGTTCATCGTTATTTCTTTTTCTAAATTCATACTTGAATTGATTTTAAACTCGATTACAAATCTCATCAATTGGTATCAGAGCAGGAATCCTTTCTGCGATCTGATTTTCATACGTTCAAAAAGATTTTTGAATCTACTGTTTGATTCAAAAAGTTTCCGTTCTTTTTGAGTGTGAAAAATTCTTCTTGATCTCAATCTAGGATTTGATTCTGCAAAAATATTTGTAAATCGAGTGTTCTTTGTGTGATTCTGATTTGAAATATACAATTTGCTTTCAATATTCTCAAAGTTTTTGTATCATCTTGAAGTTTTTGTCCGTACAACAATGGCGTCATTCAATCTGAATTCGATGACATCATTTTCTCATTTGCTTGGATCATCCACAAAAATTCCGATGCTTATTCCAGAATATTATGATCAGTGGGCAGATCGCATGCAAGATTACTTGAACGGATTGGATGAAGAATTATGGAAACGCATCTCAGGAGAAATCAATCAACCTGCACAAGTTCAGCCAATCGGTATGTCTTCAAGCAGTTCGGAAGTCAATGATCAAACCAATCGTTTAAAACAACTGGAGAAGAAATGCATGAGGGAATTAAGAGGTGCTTTGCCTCCTGTTGTGTACAATTATGTCAGAACATGCACAACAGCTAAAGAAATCGGGAACAATCTCAAAGACAAATTTCAAGGAAGTGAAAAGATGAAGATCACATCTGTGAAACAATGCCTGGTGGAACTCAAAGATTTCAAACAAAAAGAATCTGAGTCTATTGAAGTATACTATGATCGGTTCAACGAACTAATCTATCGTTGTAATCGTTATAGTATTACAAGGTCATCAATGGAATATAACTTGATATTTGTAATGGGACTTCGAAAGGAGTGGAGGAGTGTAAGTATGATGGTGAAAAATCAACAGAGTTTTGATACTTCGACTTTAAATGACTTGTACAATCAATTAAAATCTCATGAAAATGAGGTTAATGAAATAGCTGAGGAAGCAATAGCAAGTCTTGGTGGACCATTGGCACTTGTTTCGAAGGCTTCAGAAAGAGAGAATGAAAAATCGAAGTCTGATGAAGAAGAAGGTTTTCTGATGAATTCTGATGATGAGGCTGTTGCATTTTACTCAAACAATCGAGTAAAGAAATTTTTTAAGAAACCTTTTAATCCAAAGAAGTCATCAGATTCGAAGGGTAGTTTTGAGAACAAAAATAAAGTGGATGAAAAGAAGAAAGAAATGAAGACAGATTCGAAGAGTGAAATGGAGCAAATGAAGATGATGTTGAAAGGTGATACATGGATTAATTGTCATTATTGCTATGGAGCAAATCACTTGGCAGTAGATTGCTTGTTGAGGAAGAAGGAGGAAAAGAAAAATAAAACAAAGGATGAAGCGTATCTAAGCTTCTTGAACTCATACACCTTTGCCTTAGAAAGCTCACATGTGTGTCTAAAGAAATTTAGAGCTTATGTTACTAAGTCCCAAATGTTCAGACCAATTGCCAAATCTCACAATTCGAACTATGAAAAGGGATTCTGTAATCATAATCAAATTTGAGAATACAATTTTCACAATTGCAATCTTCTTAAAATCTCTCTTAGTGAAAGCATTTCCTCACAATCATTTTCATGAAGGAGATAAACCTTATGACACTTAGATTTTAAAGTGTATGTGTTCCTATCCATGTGAATTTGTCATAACAACAATCATAAGACAATGTTTGTGACAAATCCAACTCATATAGATTGAACTTGTTCAATCTTGATTTTTCGCCTTATGGCAACATGAATGCCCACCATTGCTTCCAGGTTGTTAAGCATCTCACCCTTACCTTATCAATGTACTTTCCATTGATCAGGGTGCCTTGCCATTATGCAATCCAATTGAGAACTCACAGAGCTCATATTGCATAGTTGACTTAATTTGGAATGGCACAGAAACAAAATTATGTCAACACGATAGGTCGCCAACCTCAAGTCGTGTGCTTGTGATTAACTATCGGTTTATTCTTGATTAGCTCTTGAACTTTTCAAGACAATTAAGACTCCCACTGACTTCTTGGCATATATGATTCTCTTTGTCAAGGAACTTTTCTTGACAAAACAAATATTCAAGAGTTAGTGCGAAATCCTATCAAGACTAACACTTCACTCAATTGGTTCTTGTTGGTCTCTGTCTTCTGCAAGACATCACAACTTACCAATTTCAAATGTGCAGGAATAAGAATACTTTTTCCAATTCCACATTTGTTGAGTGTTTTAAACCTACTAATTACGTGTCACTCAATTCGCAATCTTGGAGTATGACTCTAAGACTCGATATTGGAACGAAGTATGATTGACTTCTTGATTTAACCATTTCCTCAATTCTTGATTCCTCTTCTTAGACATACAAATATACTAAGACTCACTTAGAGGATCAATTGAGATATGGTTCTTAATCATTAAGACTTATCATAAAACACAATAAAAGGTACTCTCCCTTCTTCTTAGAATAGAGAAACTTTTATCTTTCTGCCTACTTGATTCTTCTTATTCGTTCTGCTATTTACTGAAACTCTTCCAATGAACTCAGAATTATAAACATAACCATATTTAGTAAACTTTAGTAAATCATGACGAATATCTTTATCAGTCTTGTGGCGGATTTGATCAACGCACAACCTAGTGTACTCGATCTCCTAGTCCTTCACTTGACACTTTGTCAAAGAATTAGTCTAATTTCCAAATATGAAGTTTCCCATTCATCACACAACCAAGTTGTATGATTCCAAGTTTCTGTCCAATTGAAACTAGGGCGATGAGAAACTCTCCCTATTTGGTAAACTTTTGACATTACCACAAATAGCAAAACAAAGTATCACATCCAATTCAACATTGCTAAAAACAGAAATACAAACACCCAGTTTCACACACATGCCATTGCAAGTAGTAGCTCCTGTTAGGGCCTAAATGTTGTAATAGTCGAAGTGTCAGTTAGATTGTTACGAAGTTTATTTTGTCTTCGTAAGAAGGAGTCTTCGGATGTAATGTTATTTGTACTAAGGCATTATAAAGAGTAGTCTTAATGTCTAGTCCTTAGTATTGTTATGCTTTTGTTCTCCTATAAATAGGGGTCTGTACTAAGTGAGTAGAACAACTTTTTACTCAGCTTTTACAGATTATTCTTTGTACTCTGTAAAATCAAAAGCATAATATGAGCTGAACAAATATTATATTTACTCTGGTGTTCATCGTTATTTCTTTTTCTAAATTCATACTTGAATTGATTTTAAACTCGATTACAAATCTCATCAATTGGTATCAGAGCAGGAATCCTTTCTGCGATCTGATTTTCATACGTTCAAAAAGATTTTTGAATCTACTGTTTGATTCAAAAAGTTTCCGTTCTTTTTGAGTGTGAAAAATTCTTCTTGATCTCAATCTAGGATTTGATTCTGCAAAAATATTTGTAAATCGAGTGTTCTTTGTGTGATTCTGATTTGAAATATACAATTGGCTTTCAATATTCTCAAAGTTTTTGTATCATCTTGAAGTTTTTGTCCGTACAACAATGGCGTCATTCAATCTGAATTCGATGACATCATTTTCTCATTTGCTTGGATCATCCACAAAAATTCCGATGCTTATTCCAGAATATTCTGATCAGTGGGCAGATCGCATGCAAGATTACTTGAACGGATTGGATGAAGAATTATGGAAATGCATCTCAGGAGAAATCAATCAACCTGCACAAGTTCAGCCAATCGGTATGTCTTCAAGCAGTTCGGAAGTCAATGATCAAACCAATCGTTTAAAACAACTGGAGAAGAAATGCATGAGGGAATTAAGAGGTGCTTTGCCTCCTGTTGTGTACAATTATGTCAGAACATGCACAACAGCTAAAGAAATCGGGAACAATCTCAAAGACAAATTTCAAGGAAGTGAAAAGATGAAGATCACATCTGTGAAACAATGCCTGGTGGAACTCAAAGATTTCAAACAAAAAGAATCTGAGTCTATTGAAGTATACTATGATCGGTTCAACGAACTAATCTATCGTTGTAATCGTTATAGTATTACAAGGTCATCAATGGAATATAACTTGATATTTGTAATGGGACTTCGAAAGGAGTGGAGGAGTGTAAGTATGATGGTGAAAAATCAACAGAGTTTTGATACTTCGACTTTAAATGACTTGTACAATCAATTAAAATCTCATGAAAATGAGGTTAATGAAATAGCTGAGGAAGCAATAGCAAGTCTTGGTGGACCATTGGCACTTGTTTCGAAGGCTTCAGAAAGAGAGAATGAAAAATCGAAGTCTGATGAAGAAGAAGGTTTTCTGATGAATTCTGATGATGAGGCTGTTGCATTTTACTCAAACAATCGAGTAAAGAAATTTTTTAAGAAACCTTTTAATCCAAAGAAGTCATCAGATTCGAAGGGTAGTTTTGAGAACAAAAATAAAGTGGATGAAAAGAAGAAAGAAATGAAGACAGATTCGAAGAGTGAAATGGAGCAAATGAAGATGATGTTGAAAGGTGATACATGGATTAATTGTCATTATTGCTATGGAGCAAATCACTTGGCAGTAGATTGCTTGTTGAGGAAGAACGAGGAAAAGAAAAATAAAACAAAGGATGAAGCGTATCTAAGCTTCTTGAACTCATACACCTTTGCCTTAGAAAGCTCACATGTGTGTCTAAAGAAATTTAGAGCTTATGTTACTAAGTCCCAAATGTTCAGACCAATTGCCAAATCTCACAATTCGAACTATGAAAAGGGATTCTGTAATCATAATCAAATTTGAGAATACAATTTTCACAATTGCAATCTTCTTAAAATCTCTCTTAGTGAAAGCATTTCCTCACAATCATTTTCATGAAGGAGATAAACCTTATGACACTTAGATTTTAAAGTGTATGTGTTCCTATCCATGTGAATTTGTCATAACAACAATCATAAGACAATGTTTGTGACAAATCCAACTCATATAGATTGAACTTGTTCAATCTTGATTTTTCGCCTTATGGCAACATGAATGCCCACCATTGCTTCCAGGTTGTTAAGCATCTCACCCTTACCTTATCAATGTACTTTCCATTGATCAGGGTGCCTTGCCATTATGCAATCCGATTGAGAACTCACAGAGCTCATATTGCATAGTTGACTTAATTTGGAATGGCACAGAAACAAAATTATGTCAACACGATAGGTCGCCAACCTCAAGTCGTGTGCTAGTGATTAACTATCGGTTTATTCTTGATTAGCTCTTGAACTTTTCAAGACAATTAAGACTCCCACTGACTTCTTGGCATATATGATTCTCTTTGTCAAGGAACTTTTCTTGACAAAACAAATATTCAAGATTTAGTGCGAAATCCTATCAAGACTAACACTTCACTCAATTGGTTCTTGTTGGTCTCTGTCTTCTGCAAGACATCACAACTTACCAATTTCAAATGTGCAGGAATAAGAATACTTTTTCCAATTCCACATTTGTTGAGTGTTTTAAACCTACTAATTACGTGTCACTCAATTCGCAATCTTGGAGTATGACTCTAAGACTCGATATTGGAACAAAGTATGATTGACTTCTTGATTTAACCATTTCCTCAATTCTTGATTCCTCTTCTTAGACATACAAATATACTAAGACTCACTTAGAGGATCAATTGAGATATGGTTCTTAATCATTAAGACTTATCATAAAACACAATAAAAGGTACTCTCCCTTCTTCTTAGAATAGAGAAACTTTTATCTTTCTGCCTACTTGATTCTTCTTATTCGTTCTGCTATTTACTGAAACTCTTCCAATGAACTCAGAATTATAAGCATAACCATATTTAGTAAACTTTAGTAAATCATGACGAATATCTTTATCAGTCTTGTGGCGGATTTGATCAACGCACAACCTAGTGTACTCGATCTCCTAGTCCTTCACTTGACACTTTGTCAAAGAATTAGTCTAATTTCCAAATATGAAGTTTCCCATTCATCACACAACCAAGTTGTATGATTCCAAGTTTCTGTCCAATTGAAACTAGGGCGATGAGAAACTCTCCATATTTGGTAAACTTTTGACATTACCACAAATGGCAAAACAAAGAATCACATCCAATTCAACATTGCTAAAAACAGAAATACAAACACCCAGTTTCACACACATGCCATTGCAAGTAGTAGCTCCTGTTAGGGCCTAAATGTTGTAATAGTCGAAGTGTCAGTTAGATTGTTACGAAGTTTATTTTGTCTTCGTAAGAAGGAGTCTTCGGATGTAATGTTATTTGTACTAAGGCATTATAAAGAGTAGTCTTAATGTCTAGTCCTTAGTATTGTTATGCTTTTGTTCTCCTATAAATAGGGGTCTGTACTAAGTGAGTAGAACAACTTTTTACTCAGCTTTTACAGATTATTCTTTGTACTCTGTAAAATCAAAAGCATAATATGAGCTGAACAAATATTATATTTACTCTGGTGTTCATCGTTATTTCTTTTTCTAAATTCATACTTGAATTGATTTTAAACTCGATTACAAATCTCATCAATTGGTATCAGAGCAGGAATCCTTTCTGTGATCTGATTTTCATACGTTCAAAAGGATTTTTGAATCTACTGTTTGATTCAAAAAGTTTCCGTTCTTTTTGAGTGTGAAAAATTCTTCTTGATCTCAATCTAGGATTTGATTCTGCATAAATATTTGTAAATCGAGTGTTCTTTGTGTGATTCTGATTTGAAATATACAATTTTCTTTCAATATTCTCAAAGTTTTTGTATCATCTTGAAGTTTTTGTCCGTACAACAATGGCGTCATTCAATCTGAATTCGATGACATCATTTTCTCATTTGCTTGGATCATCCACAAAAATTCCGATGCTTATTCCAGAATATTATGATCAGTGGGCAGATCGCATGCAAGATTACTTGAACGGATTGGATGAAGAATTATGGAAATGCATCTCAGGAGAAATCAATCAACCTGCACAAGTTCAGCCAATCGGTATGTCTTCAAGCAGTTCGGAAGTCAATGATCAAACCAATCGTTTAAAACAACTGGAGAAGAAATGCATGAGGGAATTAAGAGGTGCTTTGCCTCCTGTTGTGTACAATTATGTCAGAACATGCACAACAGCTAAAGAAATCGGGAACAATCTCAAAGACAAATTTCAAGGAAGTGAAAAGATGAAGATCACATCTGTGAAACAATGCCTGGTGGAACTCAAAGATTTCAAACAAAAAGAATCTGAGTCTATTGAAGTATACTATGATCGGTTCAACGAACTAATCTATCGTTGTAATCGTTATAGTATTACAAGGTCATCAATGGAATATAACTTGATATTTGTAATGGGACTTCGAAAGGAGTGGAGGAGTGTAAGTATGATGGTGAAAAATCAACAGAGTTTTGATACTTCGACTTTAAATGACTTGTACAATCAATTAAAATCTCATGAAAATGAGGTTAATGAAATAGCTGAGGAAGCAATAGCAAGTCTTGGTGGACCATTGGCACTTGTTTCGAAGGCTTCAGAAAGAGAGAATGAAAAATCGAAGTCTGATGAAGAAGAAGGTTTTCTGATGAATTCTGATGATGAGGCTGTTGCATTTTACTCAAACAATCGAGTAAAGAAATTTTTTAAGAAACCTTTTAATCCAAAGAAGTCATCAGATTCGAAGGGTAGTTTTGAGAACAAAAATAAAGTGGATGAAAAGAAGAAAGAAATGAAGACAGATTCGAAGAGTGAAATGGAGCAAATGAAGATGATGTTGAAAGGTGATACATGGATTAATTGTCATTATTGCTATGGAGCAAATCACTTGGCAGTAGATTGCTTGTTGAGGAAGAACGAGGAAAAGAAAAATAAAACAAAGGATGAAGCGTATCTAAGCTTCTTGAACTCATACACCTTTGCCTTAGAAAGCTCACATGTGTGTCTAAAGAAATTTAGAGCTTATGTTACTAAGTCCCAAATGTTCAGACCAATTGCCAAATCTCACAATTCGAACTATGAAAAGGGATTCTGTAATCATAATCAAATTTGAGAATACAATTTTCACAATTGCAATCTTCTTAAAATCTCTCTTAGTGAAAGCATTTCCTCACAATCATTTTCATGAAGGAGATAAACCTTATGACACTTAGATTTTAAAGTGTATGTGTTCCTATCCATGTGAATTTGTCATAACAACAATCATAAGACAATGTTTGTGACAAATCCAACTCATATAGATTGAACTTGTTCAATCTTGATTTTTCGCCTTATGGCAACATGAATGCCCACCATTGCTTCCAGGTTGTTAAGCATCTCACCCTTACCTTATCAATGTACTTTCCATTGATCAGGGTGCCTTGCCATTATGCAATCCGATTGAGAACTCACAGAGCTCATATTGCATAGTTGACTTAATTTGGAATGGCACAGAAACAAAATTATGTCAACACGATAGGTCGCCAACCTCAAGTCGTGTGCTAGTGATTAACTATCGGTTTATTCTTGATTAGCTCTTGAACTTTTCAAGACAATTAAGACTCCCACTGACTTCTTGGCATATATGATTCTCTTTGTCAAGGAACTTTTCTTGACAAAACAAATATTCAAGAGTTAGTGCGAAATCCTATCAAGACTAACACTTCACTCAATTGGTTCTTGTTGGTCTCTGTCTTCTGCAAGACATCACAACTTACCAATTTCAAATGTGCAGGAATAAGAATACTTTTTCCAATTCCACATTTGTTGAGTGTTTTAAACCTACTAATTACGTGTCACTCAATTCGCAATCTTGGAGTATGACTCTAAGACTCGATATTGGAACGAAGTATGATTGACTTCTTGATTTAACCATTTCCTCAATTCTTGATTCCTCTTCTTAGACATACAAATATACTAAGACTCACTTAGAGGATCAATTGAGATATGGTTCTTAATCATTAAGACTTATCATAAAACACAATAAAAGGTACTCTCCCTTCTTCTTAGAATAGAGAAACTTTTATCTTTCTGCCTACTTGATTCTTCTTATTCGTTCTGCTATTTACTGAAACTCTTCCAATGAACTCAGAATTATAAGCATAACCATATTTAGTAAACTTTAGTAAATCATGACGAATATCTTTATCAGTCTTGTGGCGGATTTGATCAACGCACAACCTAGTGTACTCGATCTCCTAGTCCTTCACTTGACACTTTGTCAAAGAATTAGTCTAATTTCCAAATATGAAGTTTCCCATTCATCACACAACCAAGTTGTATGATTCCAATTTTCTGTCCAATTGAAACTAGGGCGATGAGAAACTCTCCCTATTTGGTAAACTTTTGACATTACCACAAATAGCAAAACAAAGAATCACATCCAATTCAACATTGCTAAAAACAGAAATACAAACACCCAGTTTCACACACATGCCATTGCAAGTAGTAGCTCCTGTTAGGGCCTAAATGTTGTAATAGTCGAAGTGTCAGTTAGATTGTTACGAAGTTTATTTTGTCTTCGTAAGAAGGAGTCTTCGGATGTAATGTTATTTGTACTAAGGCATTATAAAGAGTAGTCTTAATGTCTAGTCCTTAGTATTGTTATGCTTTTGTTCTCCTATAAATAGGGGTCTGTACTAAGTGAGTAGAACAACTTTTTACTCAGCTTTTACAGATTATTCTTTGTACTCTGTAAAATCAAAAGCATAATATGAGCTGAACAAATATTATATTTACTCTGGTGTTCATCGTTATTTCTTTTTCTAAATTCATACTTGAATTGATTTTAAACTCGATTACAAATCTCATCAATTGGTATCAGAGCAGGAATCCTTTCTGTGATATGATTTTCATACGTTCAAAAAGATTTTTGAATCTACTGTTTGATTTAAAAAGTTTCCGTTCTTTTTGAGTGTGAAAAATTCTTCTTGATCTCAATCTAGGATTTGATTCTGCAAAAATATTTGTAAATCGAGTGTTCTTTGTGTGATTCTGATTTGAAATATACAATTTGCTTTCAATATTCTCAAAGTTTTTGTATCATCTTGAAGTTTTTGTCCGTACAACAATGGCGTCATTCAATCTGAATTCGATGACATCATTTTCTCATTTGCTTGGATCATCCACAAAAATTCCGATGCTTATTCCAGAATATTATGATCAGTGGGCAGATCGCATGCAAGATTACTTGAACGGATTGGATGAAGAATTATGGAAATGCATCTCAGGAGAAATCAATCAACCTGCACAAGTTCAGCCAATCGGTATGTCTTCAAGCAGTTCGGAAGTCAATGATCAAACCAATCGTTTAAAACAACTGGAGAAGAAATGCATGAGGGAATTAAGAGGTGCTTTGCCTCCTGTTGTGTACAATTATGTCAGAACATGCACAACAGCTAAAGAAATCGGGAACAATCTCAAAGACAAATTTCAAGGAAGTGAAAAGATGAAGATCACATCTGTGAAACAATGCCTGGTGGAACTCAAAGATTTCAAACAAAAAGAATCTGAGTCTATTGAAGTATACTATGATCGGTTCAACGAACTAATCTATCGTTGTAATCGTTATAGTATTACAAGGTCATCAATGGAATATAACTTGATATTTGTAATGGGACTTCGAAAGGAGTGGAGGAGTGTAAGTATGATGGTGAAAAATCAACAGAGTTTTGATACTTCGACTTTAAATGACTTGTACAATCAATTAAAATCTCATGAAAATGAGGTTAATGAAATAGCTGAGGAAGCAATAGCAAGTCTTGGTGGACCATTGGCACTTGTTTCGAAGGCTTCAGAAAGAGAGAATGAAAAATCGAAGTCTGATGAAGAAGAAGGTTTTCTGATGAATTCTGATGATGAGGCTGTTGCATTTTACTCAAACAATCGAGTAAAGAAATTTTTTAAGAAACCTTTTAATCCAAAGAAGTCATCAGATTCGAAGGGTAGTTTTGAGAACAAAAATAAAGTGGATGAAAAGAAGAAAGAAATGAAGACAGATTCGAAGAGTGAAATGGAGCAAATGAAGATGATGTTGAAAGGTGATACATGGATTAATTGTCATTATTGCTATGGAGCAAATCACTTGGCAGTAGATTGCTTGTTGAGGAAGAAGGAGGAAAAGAAAAATAAAACAAAGGATGAAGCGTATCTAAGCTTCTTGAACTCATACACCTTTGCCTTAGAAAGCTCACATGTGTGTCTAAAGAAATTTAGAGCTTATGTTACTAAGTCCCAAATGTTCAGACCAATTGCCAAATCTCACAATTCGAACTATGAAAAGGGATTCTGTAATCATAATCAAATTTGAGAATACAATTTTCACAATTGCAATCTTCTTAAAATCTCTCTTAGTGAAAGCATTTCCTCACAATCATTTTCATGAAGGAGATAAACCTTATGACACTTAGATTTTAAAGTGTATGTGTTCCTATCCATGTGAATTTGTCATAACAACAATCATAAGACAATGTTTGTGACAAATCCAACTCATATAGATTGAACTTGTTCAATCTTGATTTTTCGCCTTATGGAAACATGAATGCCCACCATTGCTTCCAGGTTGTTAAGCATCTCACCCTTACCTTATCAATGTACTTTCCATTGATCAGGGTGCCTTGCCATTATGCAATCCAATTGAGAACTCACAGAGCTCATATTGCATAGTTGACTTAATTTGGAATGGCACAGAAACAAAATTATGTCAACACGATAGGTCGCCAACCTCAAGTCGTGTGCTAGTGATTAACTATCAGTTTATTCTTGATTAGCTCTTGAACTTTTCAAGACAATTAAGACTCCCACTGACTTCTTGGCATATATGATTCTCTTTGTCAAGGAACTTTTCTTGACAAAACAAATATTCAAGAGTTAGTGCGAAATCCTATCAAGACTAACACTTCACTCAATTGGTTCTTGTTGGTCTCTGTCTTCTGCAAGACATCACAACTTACCAATTTCAAATGTGCAGGAATAAGAATACTTTTTCCAATTCCACATTTGTTGAGTGTTTTAAACCTACTAATTACGTGTCACTCAATTCGCAATCTTGGAGTATGACTCTAAGACTCGATATTGGAACGAAGTATGATTGACTTCTTGATTTAACCATTTCCTCAATTCTTGATTCCTCTTCTTAGACATACAAATATACTAAGACTCACTTAGAGGATCAATTGAGATATGGTTCTTAATCATTAAGACTTATCATAAAACACAATAAAAGGTACTCTCCCTTCTTCTTAGAATAGAGAAACTTTTATCTTTCTGCCTACTTGATTCTTCTTATTCGTTCTGCTATTTACTGAAACTCTTCCAATGAACTCAGAATTATAAGCATAACCATATTTAGTAAACTTTAGTAAATCATGACGAATATCTTTATCAGTCTTGTGGCGGATTTGATCAACGCACAACCTAGTGTACTCGATCTCCTAGTCCTTCACTTGACACTTTGTCAAAGAATTAGTCTAATTTCCAAATATGAAGTTTCCCATTCATCACACAACCAAGTTGTATGATTCCAAGTTTCTGTCCAATTGAAACTAGGGCGATGAGAAACTCTCCCTATTTGGTAAACTTTTGACATTACCACAAATAGCAAAACAAAGAATCACATCCAATTCAACATTGCTAAAAACAGAAATACAAACACCCAGTTTCACACACATGCCATTGCAAGTAGTAGCTCCTGTTAGGGCCTAAATGTTGTAATAGTCGAAGTGTCAGTTAGATTGTTACGAAGTTTATTTTGTCTTCGTAAGAAGGAGTCTTCGGATGTAATGTTATTTGTACTAAGGCATTATAAAGAGTAGTCTTAATGTCTAGTCCTTAGTATTGTTATGCTTTTGTTCTCCTATAAATAGGGGTCTGTACTAAGTGAGTAGAACAACTTTTTACTCAGCTTTTACAGATTATTCTTTGTACTCTGTAAAATCAAAAGCATAATATGAGCTGAACAAATATTATATTTACTCTGGTGTTCATCGTTATTTCTTTTTCTAAATTCATACTTGAATTGATTTTAAACTCGATTACAAATCTCATCAATTGGTATCAGAGCAGGAATCCTTTCTGTGATCTGATTTTCATACGTTCAAAAAGATTTTTGAATCTACTGTTTGATTCAAAAAGTTTCCGTTCTTTTTGAGTGTGAAAAATTCTTCTTGATCTCAATCTAGGATTTGATTCTGCAAAAATATTTGTAAATCGAGTGTTCTTTGTGTGATTCTGATTTGAAATATACAATTTGCTTTCAATATTCTCAAAGTTTTTGTATCATCTTGAAGTTTTTGTCCGTACAACAATGGCGTCATTCAATCTGAATTCGATGACATCATTTTCTCATTTGCTTGGATCATCCACAAAAATTCCGATGCTTATTCCAGAATATTATGATCAGTGGGCAGATCGCATGCAAGATTACTTGAACGGATTGGATGAAGAATTATGGAAATGCATCTCAGGAGAAATCAATCAACCTGCACAAGTTCAGCCAATCGGTATGTCTTCAAGCAGTTCGGAAGTCAATGATCAAACCAATCGTTTAAAACAACTGGAGAAGAAATGCATGAGGGAATTAAGAGGTGCTTTGCCTCCTGTTGTGTACAATTATGTCAGAACATGCACAACAGCTAAAGAAATCGGGAACAATCTCAAAGACAAATTTCAAGGAAGTGAAAAGATGAAGATCACATCTGTGAAACAATGCCTGGTGGAACTCAAAGATTTCAAACAAAAAGAATCTGAGTCTATTGAAGTATACTATGATCGGTTCAACGAACTAATCTATCGTTGTAATCGTTATAGTATTACAAGGTCATCAATGGAATATAACTTGATATTTGTAATGGGACTTCGAAAGGAGTGGAGGAGTGTAAGTATGATGGTGAAAAATCAACAGAGTTTTGATACTTCGACTTTAAATGACTTGTACAATCAATTAAAATCTCATGAAAATGAGGTTAATGAAATAGCTGAGGAAGCAATAGCAAGTCTTGGTGGACCATTGGCACTTGTTTCGAAGGCTTCAGAAAGAGAGAATGAAAAATCGAAGTCTGATGAAGAAGAAGGTTTTCTGATGAATTCTGATGATGAGGCTGTTGCATTTTACTCAAACAATCGAGTAAAGAAATTTTTTAAGAAACCTTTTAATCCAAAGAAGTCATCAGATTCGAAGGGTAGTTTTGAGAACAAAAATAAAGTGGATGAAAAGAAGAAAGAAATGAAGACAGATTCGAAGAGTGAAATGGAGCAAATGAAGATGATGTTGAAAGGTGATACATGGATTAATTGTCATTATTGCTATGGAGCAAATCACTTGGCAGTAGATTGCTTGTTGAGGAAGAAGGAGGAAAAGAAAAATAAAACAAAGGATGAAGCGTATCTAAGCTTCTTGAACTCATACACCTTTGCCTTAGAAAGCTCACATGTGTGTCTAAAGAAATTTAGAGCTTATGTTACTAAGTCCCAAATGTTCAGACCAATTGCCAAATCTCACAATTCGAACTATGAAAAGGGATTCTGTAATCATAATCAAATTTGAGAATACAATTTTCACAATTGCAATCTTCTTAAAATCTCTCTTAGTGAAAGCATTTCCTCACAATCATTTTCATGAAGGAGATAAACCTTATGACACTTAGATTTTAAAGTGTATGTGTTCCTATCCATGTGAATTTGTCATAACAACAATCATAAGACAATGTTTGTGACAAATCCAACTCATATAGATTGAACTTGTTCAATCTTGATTTTTCGCCTTATGGCAACATGAATGCCCACCATTGCTTCCAGGTTGTTAAGCATCTCACCCTTACCTTATCAATGTACTTTCCATTGATCAGGGTGCCTTGCCATTATGCAATCCAATTGAGAACTCACAGAGCTCATATTGCATAGTTGACTTAATTTGGAATGGCACAGAAACAAAATTATGTCAACACGATAGGTCGCCAACCTCAAGTCGTGTGCTTGTGATTAACTATCGGTTTATTCTTGATTAGCTCTTGAACTTTTCAAGACAATTAAGACTCCCACTGACTTCTTGGCATATATGATTCTCTTTGTCAAGGAACTTTTCTTGAAAAAACAAATATTCAAGAGTTAGTGCGAAATCCTATCAAGACTAACACTTCACTCAATTGGTTCTTGTTGGTCTCTGTCTTCTGCAAGACATCACAACTTACCAATTTCAAATGTGCAGGAATAAGAATACTTTTTCCAATTCCACATTTGTTGAGTGTTTTAAACCTACTAATTACGTGTCACTCAATTCGCAATCTTGGAGTATGACTCTAAGACTCGATATTGGAACGAAGTATGATTGACTTCTTGATTTAACCATTTCCTCAATTCTTGATTCCTCTTCTTAGACATACAAATATACTAAGACTCACTTAGAGGATCAATTGAGATATGGTTCTTAATCATTAAGACTTATCATAAAACACAATAAAAGGTACTCTCCCTTCTTCTTAGAATAGAGAAACTTTTATCTTTCTGCCTACTTGATTCTTCTTATTCGTTCTGCTATTTACTGAAACTCTTCCAATGAACTCAGAATTATAAGCATAACCATATTTAGTAAACTTTAGTAAATCATGACGAATATCTTTATCAGTCTTGTGGCGGATTTGATCAACGCACAACCTAGTGTACTCGATCTCCTAGTCCTTCACTTGACACTTTGTCAAAGAATTAGTCTAATTTCCAAATATGAAGTTTCCCATTCATCACACAACCAAGTTGTATGATTCCAAGTTTCTGTCCAATTGAAACTAGGGCGATGAGAAACTCTCCCTATTTGGTAAACTTTTGACATTACCACAAATAGCAAAACAAAGAATCACATCCAATTCAACATTGCTAAAAACAGAAATACAAACACCCAGTTTCACACACATGCCATTGCAAGTAGTAGCTCCTGTTAGGGCCTAAATGTTGTAATAGTCGAAGTGTCAGTTAGATTGTTACGAAGTTTATTTTGTCTTCGTAAGAAGGAGTCTTCGGATGTAATGTTATTTGTACTAAGGCATTATAAAGAGTAGTCTTAATGTCTAGTCCTTAGTATTGTTATGCTTTTGTTCTCCTATAAATAGGGGTCTGTACTAAGTGAGTAGAACAACTTTTTACTCAGCTTTTACAGATTATTCTTTGTACTCTGTAAAATCAAAAGCATAATATGAGCTGAACAAATATTATATTTACTCTGGTGTTCATCGTTATTTCTTTTTCTAAATTCATACTTGAATTGATTTTAAACTCGATTACAAATCTCATCAATTGGTATCAGAGCAGGAATCCTTTCTGTGATCTGATTTTCATACGTTCAAAAGGATTTTTGAATCTACTGTTTGATTCAAAAAGTTTCCGTTCTTTTTGAGTGTGAAAAATTCTTCTTGATCTCAATCTAGGATTTGATTCTGCATAAATATTTGTAAATCGAGTGTTCTTTGTGTGATTCTGATTTGAAATATACAATTTTCTTTCAATATTCTCAAAGTTTTTGTATCATCTTGAAGTTTTTGTCCGTACAACAATGGCGTCATTCAATCTGAATTCGATGACATCATTTTCTCATTTGCTTGGATCATCCACAAAAATTCCGATGCTTATTCCAGAATATTATGATCAGTGGGCAGATCGCATGCAAGATTACTTGAACGGATTGGATGAAGAATTATGGAAATGCATCTCAGGAGAAATCAATCAACCTGCACAAGTTCAGCCAATCGGTATGTCTCCAAGCAGTTCGGAAGTCAATGATCAAACCAATCGTTTAAAACAACTGGAGAAGAAATGCATGAGGGAATTAAGAGGTGCTTTGCCTCCTGTTGTGTACAATTATGTCAGAACATGCACAACAGCTAAAGAAATCGGGAACAATCTCAAAGACAAATTTCAAGGAAGTGAAAAGATGAAGATCACATCTGTGAAACAATGCCTGGTGGAACTCAAAGATTTCAAACAAAAAGAATCTGAGTCTATTGAAGTATACTATGATCGGTTCAACGAACTAATCTATCGTTGTAATCGTTATAGTATTACAAGGTCATCAATGGAATATAACTTGATATTTGTAATGGGACTTCGAAAGGAGTGGAGGAGTGTAAGTATGATGGTGAAAAATCAACAGAGTTTTGATACTTCGACTTTAAATGACTTGTACAATCAATTAAAATCTCATGAAAATGAGGTTAATGAAATAGCTGAGGAAGCAATAGCAAGTCTTGGTGGACCATTGGCACTTGTTTCGAAGGCTTCAGAAAGAGAGAATGAAAAATCGAAGTCTGATGAAGAAGAAGGTTTTCTGATGAATTCTGATGATGAGGCTGTTGCATTTTACTCAAACAATCGAGTAAAGAAATTTTTTAAGAAACCTTTTAATCCAAAGAAGTCATCAGATTCGAAGGGTAGTTTTGAGAACAAAAATAAAGTGGATGAAAAGAAGAAAGAAATGAAGACAGATTCGAAGAGTGAAATGGAGCAAATGAAGATGATGTTGAAAGGTGATACATGGATTAATTGTCATTATTGCTATGGAGCAAATCACTTGGCAGTAGATTGCTTGTTGAGGAAGAAGGAGGAAAAGAAAAATAAAACAAAGGATGAAGCGTATCTAAGCTTCTTGAACTCATACACCTTTGCCTTAGAAAGCTCACATGTGTGTCTAAAGAAATTTAGAGCTTATGTTACTAAGTCCCAAATGTTCAGACCAATTGCCAAATCTCACAATTCGAACTATGAAAAGGGATTCTGTAATCATAATCAAATTTGAGAATACAATTTTCACAATTGCAATCTTCTTAAAATCTCTCTTAGTGAAAGCATTTCCTCACAATCATTTTCATGAAGGAGATAAACCTTATGACACTTAGATTTTAAAGTGTATGTGTTCCTATCCATGTGAATTTGTCATAACAACAATCATAAGACAATGTTTGTGACAAATCCAACTCATATAGATTGAACTTGTTCAATCTTGATTTTTCGCCTTATGGCAACATGAATGCCCACCATTGCTTCCAGGTTGTTAAGCATCTCACCCTTACCTTATCAATGTACTTTCCATTGATCAGGGTGCCTTGCCATTATGCAATCCAATTGAGAACTCAGAGCTCATATTGCATAGTTGACTTAATTTGGAATGGCACAGAAACAAAATTATGTCAACACGATAGGTCGCCAACCTCAAGTCGTGTGCTTGTGATTAACTATCGGTTTATTCTTGATTAGCTCTTGAACTTTTCAAGACAATTAAGACTCCCACTGACTTCTTGGCATATATGATTCTCTTTGTCAAGGAACTTTTCTTGACAAAACAAATATTCAAGAGTTAGTGCGAAATCCTATCAAGACTAACACTTCACTCAATTGGTTCTTGTTGGTCTCTGTCTTCTGCAAGACATCACAACTTACCAATTTCAAATGTGCAGGAATAAGAATACTTTTTCCAATTCCACATTTGTTGAGTGTTTTAAACCTACTAATTACGTGTCACTCAATTCGCAATCTTGGAGTATGACTCTAAGACTCGATATTGGAACGAAGTTTGATTGACTTCTTGATTTAACCATTTCCTCAATTCTTGATTCCTCTTCTTAGACATACAAATATACTAAGACTCACTTAGAGGATCAATTGAGATATGGTTCTTAATCATTAAGACTTATCATAAAACACAATAAAAGGTACTCTCCCTTCTTCTTAGAATAGAGAAACTTTTATCTTTCTGCCTACTTGATTCTTCTTATTCGTTCTGCTATTTACTGAAACTCTTCCAATGAACTCAGAATTATAAGCATAACCATATTTAGTAAACTTTAGTAAATCATGACGAATATCTTTATCAGTCTTGTGGCGGATTTGATCAACGCACAACCTAGTGTACTCGATCTCCTAGTCCTTCACTTGACACTTTGTCAAAGAATTAGTCTAATTTCCAAATATGAAGTTTCCCATTCATCACACAACCAAGTTGTATGATTCCAAGTTTCTGTCCAATTGAAACTAGGGCGATGAGAAACTCTCCCTATTTGGTAAACTTTTGACATTACCACAAATAGCAAAACAAAGAATCACATCCAATTCAACATTGCTAAAAACAGAAATACAAACACCCAGTTTCACACACATGCCATTGCAAGTAGTAGCTCCTGTTAGGGCCTAAATGTTGTAATAGTCGAAGTGTCAGTTAGATTGTTACGAAGTTTATTTTGTCTTCGTAAGAAGGAGTCTTCGGATGTAATGTTATTTGTACTAAGGCATTATAAAGAGTAGTCTTAATGTCTAGTCCTTAGTATTGTTATGCTTTTGTTCTCCTATAAATAGGGGTCTGTACTAAGTGAGTAGAACAACTTTTTACTCAGCTTTTACAGATTATTCTTTGTACTCTATAAAATCAAAAGCATAATATGAGCTGAACAAATATTATATTTACTCTGGTGTTCATCGTTATTTCTTTTTCTAAATTCATACTTGAATTGATTTTAAACTCGATTACAAATCTCATCAATTGGTATCAGAGCAGGAATCCTTTCTGTGATCTGATTTTCATACGTTCAAAAAGATTTTTGAATCTACTGTTTGATTCAAAAAGTTTCCGTTCTTTTTGAGTGTGAAAAATTCTTCTTGATCTCAATCTAGGATTTGATTCTGCATAAATATTTGTAAATCGAGTGTTCTTTGTGTGATTCTGATTTGAAATATACAATTTTCTTTCAATATTCTCAAAGTTTTTGTATCATCTTGAAGTTTTTGTCCGTACAACAATGGCGTCATTCAATCTGAATTCGATGACATCATTTTCTCATTTGCTTGGATCATCCACAAAAATTCCGATGCTTATTCCAGAATATTATGATCAGTGGGCAGATCGCATGCAAGATTACTTGAACGGATTGGATGAAGAATTATGGAAATGCATCTCAGGAGAAATCAATCAACCTGCACAAGTTCAGCCAATCGGTATGTCTCCAAGCAGTTCGGAAGTCAATGATCAAACCAATCGTTTAAAACAACTGGAGAAGAAATGCATGAGGGAATTAAGAGGTGCTTTGCCTCCTGTTGTGTACAATTATGTCAGAACATGCACAACAGCTAAAGAAATCGGGAACAATCTCAAAGACAAATTTCAAGGAAGTGAAAAGATGAAGATCACATCTGTGAAACAATGCCTGGTGGAACTCAAAGATTTCAAACAAAAAGAATCTGAGTCTATTGAAGTATACTATGATCGGTTCAACGAACTAATCTATCGTTGTAATCGTTATAGTATTACAAGGTCATCAATGGAATATAACTTGATATTTGTAATGGGACTTCGAAAGGAGTGGAGGAGTGTAAGTATGATGGTGAAAAATCAACAGAGTTTTGATACTTCGACTTTAAATGACTTGTACAATCAATTAAAATCTCATGAAAATGAGGTTAATGAAATAGCTGAGGAAGCAATAGCAAGTCTTGGTGGACCATTGGCACTTGTTTCGAAGGCTTCAGAAAGAGAGAATGAAAAATCGAAGTCTGATGAAGAAGAAGGTTTTCTGATGAATTCTGATGATGAGGCTGTTGCATTTTACTCAAACAATCGAGTAAAGAAATTTTTTAAGAAACCTTTTAATCCAAAGAAGTCATCAGATTCGAAGGGTAGTTTTGAGAACAAAAATAAAGTGGATGAAAAGAAGAAAGAAATGAAGACAGATTCGAAGAGTGAAATGGAGCAAATGAAGATGATGTTGAAAGGTGATACATGGATTAATTGTCATTATTGCTATGGAGCAAATCACTTGGCAGTAGATTGCTTGTTGAGGAAGAAGGAGGAAAAGAAAAGTAAAACAAAGGATGAAGCGTATCTAAGCTTCTTGAACTCATACACCTTTGCCTTAGAAAGCTCACATGTGTGTCTAAAGAAATTTAGAGCTTATGTTACTAAGTCCCAAATGTTCAGACCAATTGCCAAATCTCACAATTCGAACTATGAAAAGGGATTCTGTAATCATAATCAAATTTGAGAATACAATTTTCACAATTGCAATCTTCTTAAAATCTCTCTTAGTGAAAGCATTTCCTCACAATCATTTTCATGAAGGAGATAAACCTTATGACACTTAGATTTTAAAGTGTATGTGTTCCTATCCATGTGAATTTGTCATAACAACAATCATAAGACAATGTTTGTGACAAATCCAACTCATATAGATTGAACTTGTTCAATCTTGATTTTTCGCCTTATGGCAACATGAATGCCCACCATTGCTTCCAGGTTGTTAAGCATCTCACCCTTACCTTATCAATGTACTTTCCATTGATCAGGGTGCCATGCCATTATGCAATCCAATTGAGAACTCAGAGCTCATATTGCATAGTTGACTTAATTTGGAATGGCACAGAAACAAAATTATGTCAACACGATAGGTCGCCAACCTCAAGTCGTGTGCTTGTGATTAACTATCGGTTTATTCATGATTAGCTCTTGAACTTTTCAAGACAATTAAGACTCCCACTGACTTCTTGGCATATATGATTCTCTTTGTCAAGGAACTTTTCTTGACAAAACAAATATTCAAGAGTTAGTGCGAAATCCTATCAAGACTAACACTTCACTCAATTAGTTCTTGTTGGTCTCTGTCTTCTGCAAGACATCACAACTTACCAATTTCAAATGTGCAGGAATAAGAATACTTTTTCCAATTCCACATTTGTTGAGTGTTTTAAACCTACTAATTACGTGTCACTCAATTCGCAATCTTGGAGTATGACTCTAAGACTCGATATTGGAACGAAGTTTGATTGACTTCTTGATTTAACCATTTCCTCAATTCTTGATTCCTCTTCTTAGACATACAAATATACTAAGACTCACTTAGAGGATCAATTGAGATATGGTTCTTAATCATTAAGACTTATCATAAAACACAATAAAAGGTACTCTCCCTTCTTCTTAGAATAGAGAAACTTTTATCTTTCTGCCTACTTGATTCTTCTTATTCGTTCTGCTATTTACTGAAACTCTTCCAATGAACTCAGAATTATAAGCATAACCATATTTAGTAAACTTTAGTAAATCATGACGAATATCTTTATCACTCTTGTGGCGGATTTGATCAACGCACAACCTAGTGTACTCGATCTCCTAGTCCTTCACTTGACACTTTGTCAAAGAATTAGTCTAATTTCCAAATATGAAGTTTCCCATTCATCACACAACCAAGTTGTATGATTCCAAGTTTCTGTCCAATTGAAACTAGGGCGATGAGAAACTCTCCCTATTTGGTAAACTTTTGACATTACCACAAATAGCAAAACAAAGAATCACATCCAATTCAACATTGCTAAAAACAGAAATACAAACACCCAGTTTCACACACATGCCATTGCAAGTAGTAGCTCCTGTTAGGGCCTAAATGTTGTAATAGTCGAAGTGTCAGTTAGATTGTTACGAAGTTTATTTTGTCTTCGTAAGAAGGAGTCTTCGGATGTAATGTTATTTGTACTAAGGCATTATAAAGAGTAGTCTTAATGTCTAGTCCTTAGTATTGTTATGCTTTTGTTCTCCTATAAATAGGGGTCTGTACTAAGCGAGTAGAACAACTTTTTACTCAGCTTTTACAGATTATTCTTTGTACTCTGTAAAATCAAAAGCATAATATGAGCTGAACAAATATTATATTTACTCTGGTGTTCATCGTTATTTCTTTTTCTAAATTCATACTTGAATTGATTTTAAACTCGATTACAAATCTCATCAATTGGTATCAGAGCAGGAATCCTTTCTGTGATCTGATTTTCATACGTTCAAAAAGATTTTTGAATCTACTGTTTGATTCAAAAAGTTTCCGTTCTTTTTGAGTGTGAAAAATTCTTCTTGATCTCAATCTAGGATTTGATTCTGCAAATATATTTGTAAATCGAGTGTTCTTTGTGTGATTCTGATTTGAAATATACAATTTGCTTTCAATATTCTCAAAGTTTTTGTATCATCTTGAAGTTTTTGTCCGTACAACAATGGCGTCATTCAATCTGAACTCGATGACATCATTTTCTCATTTGCTTGGATCATCCACAAAAATTCCGATGCTTATTCCAGAATATTATGATCAGTGGGCAGATCGCATGCAAGATTACTTGAACGGATTGGATGAAGAATTATGGAAATGCATCTCAGGAGAAATCAATCAACCTGCACAAGTTCAGCCAATCGGTATGTCTTCAAGCAGTTCGGAAGTCAATGATCAAACCAATCGTTTAAAACAACTGGAGAAGAAATGCATGAGGGAATTAAGAGGTGCTTTGCCTCCTGTTGTGTACAATTATGTCAGAACATGCACAACAGCTAAAGAAATCGGGAACAATCTCAAAGACAAATTTCAAGGAAGTGAAAAGATGAAGATCACATCTGTGAAACAATGCCTGGTGGAACTCAAAGATTTCAAACAAAAAGAATCTGAGTCTATTGAAGTATACTATGATCGGTTCAACGAACTAATCTATCGTTGTAATCGTTATAGTATTACAAGGTCATCAATGGAATATAACTTGATATTTGTAATGGGACTTCGAAAGGAGTGGAGGAGTGTAAGTATGATGGTGAAAAATCAACAGAGTTTTGATACTTCGACTTTAAATGACTTGTACAATCAATTAAAATCTCATGAAAATGAGGTTAATGAAATAGCTGAGGAAGCAATAGCAAGTCTTGGTGGACCATTGGCACTTGTTTCGAAGGCTTCAGAAAGAGAGAATGAAAAATCGAAGTCTGATGAAGAAGAAGGTTTTCTGATGAATTCTGATGATGAGGCTGTTGCATTTTACTCAAACAATCGAGTAAAGAAATTTTTTAAGAAACCTTTTAATCCAAAGAAGTCATCAGATTCAAAGGGTAGTTTTGAGAACAAAAATAAAGTGGATGAAAAGAAGAAAGAAATGAAGACAGATTCGAAGAGTGAAATGGAGCAAATGAAGATGATGTTGAAAGGTGATACATGGATTAATTGTCATTATTGCTATGGAGCAAATCACTTGGCAGTAGATTGCTTGTTGAGGAAGAAGGAGGAAAAGAAAAATAAAACAAAGGATGAAGCGTATCTAAGCTTCTTGAACTCATACACCTTTGCCTTAGAAAGCTCACATGTGTGTCTAAAGAAATTTAGAGCTTATGTTACTAAGTCCCAAATGTTCAGACCAATTGCCAAATCTCACAATTCGAACTATGAAAAGGGATTCTGTAATCATAATCAAATTTGAGAATACAATTTTCACAATTGCAATATTCTTAAAATCTCTCTTAGTGAAAGCATTTCCTCACAATCATTTTCATGAAGGAGATAAACCTTATGACACTTAGATTTTAAAGTGTATGTGTTCCTATCCATGTGAATTTTTCATAACAACAATCATAAGACAATGTTTGTGACAAATCCAACTCATATAGATTGAACTTGTTCAATCTTGATTTTTCGCCTTATGGCAACATGAATGCCCACCATTGCTTCCAGGTTGTTAAGCATCTCACCCTTACCTTATCAATGTACTTTCCATTGATCAGGGTGCCTTGCCATTATGCAATCCAATTGAGAACTCACAGAGCTCATATTGCATAGTTGACTTAATTTGGAATGGCACAGAAACAAAATTATGTCAACACGATAGGTCGCCAACCTCAAGTCGTGTGCTTGTGATTAACTATCGGTTTATTCTTGATTAGCTCTTGAACTTTTCAAGACAATTAAGACTCCCACTGACTTCTTGGCATATATGATTCTCTTTGTCAAGGAACTTTTCTTGACAAAACAAATATTCAAGAGTTAGTGCGAAATCCTATCAAGACTAACACTTCACTCAATTGGTTCTTGTTGGTCTCTGTCTTTTGCAAGACATCACAAGTTACCAATTTCAAATGTGCAGGAATAAGAATACTTTTTCCAATTCCACATTTGTTGAGTGTTTTAAACCTACTAATTACGTGTCACTCAATTCGCAATCTTGGAGTATGACTCTAAGACTCGATATTGGAACGAAGTATGATTGACTTCTTGATTTAACCATTTCCTCAATTCTTGATTCCTCTTCTTAGACATACAAATATACTAAGACTCACTTAGAGGATCAATTGAGATATGGTTCTTAATCATTAAGACTTATCATAAAACACAATAAAAGGTACTCTCCCTTCTTCTTAGAATAGAGAAACTTTTATCTTTCTGCCTACTTGATTCTTCTTATTCGTTCTGCTATTTACTGAAACTCTTCCAATGAACTCAGAATTATAAGCATAACCATATTTAGTAAACTTTAGTAAATCATGACGAATATCTTTATCAGTCTTGTGGCGGATTTGATCAACGCACAACCTAGTGTACTCGATCTCCTAGTCCTTCACTTGACACTTTGTCAAAGAATTAGTCTAATTTCCAAATATGAAGTTTCCCATTCATCACACAACCAAGTTGTATGATTCCAAGTTTCTGTCCAATTGAAACTAGGGCGATGAGAAACTCTCCCTATTTGGTAAACTTTTGACATTACCACAAATAGCAAAACAAAGAATCACATCCAATTCAACATTGCTAAAAACAGAAATACAAACACCCAGTTTCACACACATGCCATTGCAAGTAGTAGCTCCTGTTAGGGCCTAAATGTTGTAATAGTCGAAGTGTCAGTTAGATTGTTACGAAGTTTATTTTGTCTTCGTAAGAAGGAGTCTTCGGATGTAATGTTATTTGTACTAAGGCATTATAAAGAGTAGTCTTAATGTCTAGTCCTTAGTATTGTTATGCTTTTGTTCTCCTATAAATAGGGGTCTGTACTAAGTGAGTAGAACAACTTTTTACTCAGCTTTTACAGATTATTCTTTGTACTCTGTAAAATCAAAAGCATAATATGAGCTGAACAAATATTATATTTACTCTGGTGTTCATCGTTATTTCTTTTTCTAAATTCATACTTGAATTGATTTTAAACTCGATTACAAATCTCATCAATTGGTATCAGAGCAGGAATCCTTTCTGTGATCTGATTTTCATACGTTCAAAAAGATTTTTGAATCTACTGTTTGATTCAAAAAGTTTCCGTTCTTTTTGAGTGTGAAAAATTCTTCTTGATCTCAATCTAGGATTTGATTCTGCAAATATATTTGTAAATCAAGTGTGCTTTGTGTGATTCTGATTTGAAATATACAATTTTCTTTCAATATTCTCAAAGTTTTTGTATCATCTTGAAGTTTTTGTCCGTACAACAATGGCGTCATTCAATCTGAATTCGATGACATCATTTTCTCATTTGCTTGGATCATCCACAAAAATTCCGATGCTTATTCCAGAATATTATGATCAGTGGGCAGATCGCATGCAAGATTACTTGAACGGATTGGATGAAGAATTATGGAAATGCATCTCAGGAGAAATCAATCAACCTGCACAAGTTCAGCCAATCGGTATGTCTTCAAGCAGTTCGGAAGTCAATGATCAAACCAATCGTTTAAAACAACTGGAGAAGAAATGCATGAGGGAATTAAGAGGTGCTTTGCCTCCTGTTGTGTACAATTATGTCAGAACATGCACAACAGCTAAAGAAATCGGGAACAATCTCAAAGACAAATTTCAAGGAAGTGAAAAGATGAAGATCACATCTGTGAAACAATGCCTGGTGGAACTCAAAGATTTCAAACAAAAAGAATCTGAGTCTATTGAAGTATACTATGATCGGTTCAACGAACTAATCTATCGTTGTAATCGTTATAGTATTACAAGGTCATCAATGGAATATAACTTGATATTTGTAATGGGACTTCGAAAGGAGTGGAGGAGTGTAAGTATGATGGTGAAAAATCAACAGAGTTTTGATACTTCGACTTTAAATGACTTGTACAATCAATTAAAATCTCATGAAAATGAGGTTAATGAAATAGCTGAGGAAGCAATAGCAAGTCTTGGTGGACCATTGGCACTTGTTTCGAAGGCTTCAGAAAGAGAGAATGAAAAATCGAAGTCTGATGAAGAAGAAGGTTTTCTGATGAATTCTGATGATGAGGCTGTTGCATTTTACTCAAACAATCGAGTAAAGAAATTTTTTAAGAAACCTTTTAATCCAAAGAAGTCATCAGATTCAAAGGGTAGTTTTGAGAACAAAAATAAAGTGGATGAAAAGAAGAAAGAAATGAAGACAGATTCGAAGAGTGAAATGGAGCAAATGAAGATGATGTTGAAAGGTGATACATGGATTAATTGTCATTATTGCTATGGAGCAAATCACTTGGCAGTAGATTGCTTGTTGAGGAAGAAGGAGGAAAAGAAAAATAAAACAAAGGATGAAGCGTATCTAAGCTTCTTGAACTCATACACCTTTGCCTTAGAAAGCTCACATGTGTGTCTAAAGAAATTTAGAGCTTATGTTACTAAGTCCCAAATGTTCAGACCAATTGCCAAATCTCACAATTCGAACTATGAAAAGGGATTCTGTAATCATAATCAAATTTGAGAATACAATTTTCACAATTGCAATCTTCTTAAAATCTCTCTTAGTGAAAGCATTTCCTCACAATCGTTTTCATGAAGGAGATAAACCTTATGACACTTAGATTTTAAAGTGTATGTGTTCCTATCCATGTGAATTTGTCATAACAACAATCATAAGACAATGTTTGTGACAAATCCAACTCATATAGATTGAACTTGTTCAATCTTGATTTTTCGCCTTATGGCAACATGAATGCCCACCATTGCTTCCAGGTTGTTAAGCATCTCACCCTTACCTTATCAATGTACTTTCCATTGATCAGGGTGCCTTGCCATTATGCAATCCAATTGAGAACTCATAGAGCTCATATTGCATAGTTGACTTAATTTGGAATGGCACAGAAACAAAATTATGTCAACACGATAGGTCGCCAACCTCAAGTCGTGTGCTTGTGATTAACTATCGGTTTATTCTTGATTAGCTCTTGAACTTTTCAAGACAATTAAGACTCCCACTGACTTCTTGGCATATATGATTCTCTTTGTCAAGGAACTTTTCTTGACAAAACAAATATTCAAGAGTTAGTGCGAAATCCTATCAAGACTAACACTTCACTCAATTGGTTCTTGTTGGTCTCTGTCTGTTGCAAGACATCACAACTTACCAATTTCAAATGTGCAGGAATAAGAATACTTTTTCCAATTCCACATTTGTTGAGTGTTTTAAACCTACTAATTACGTGTCACTCAATTCGCAATCTTGGAGTATGACTCTAAGACTCGATATTGGAACGAAGTATGATTGACTTCTTGATTTAACCATTTCCTCAATTCTTGATTCCTCTTCTTAGACATACAAATATACTAAGACTCACTTAGAGGATCAATTGAGATATGGTTCTTAATCATTAAGACTTATCATAAAACACAATAAAAGGTACTCTCCCTTCTTCTTAGAATAGAGAAACTTTTATCTTTCTGCCTACTTGATTCTTCTTATTCGTTCTGCTATTTACTGAAACTCTTCCAATGAACTCAGAATTATAAGCATAACCATATTTAGTAAACTTTAGTAAATCATGACGAATATCTTTATCACTCTTGTGGCGGATTTGATCAACGCACAACCTAGTGTACTCGATCTCCTAGTCCTTCACTTGACACTTTGTCAAAGAATTAGTCTAATTTCCAAATATGAAGTTTCCCATTCATCACACAACCAAGTTGTATGATTCCAAGTTTCTGTCCAATTGAAACTAGGGCGATGAGAAACTCTCCCTATTTGGTAAACTTTTGACATTACCACAAATAGCAAAACAAAGAATCACATCCAATTCAACATTGCTAAAAACAGAAATACAAACACCCAGTTTCACACACATGCCATTGCAAGTAGTAGCTCCTGTTAGGGCCTAAATGTTGTAATAGTCGAAGTGTCAGTTAGATTGTTACGAAGTTTATTTTGTCTTCGTAAGAAGGAGTCTTCGGATGTAATGTTATTTGTACTAAGGCATTATAAAGAGTAGTCTTAATGTCTAGTCCTTAGTATTGTTATGCTTTTGTTCTCCTATAAATAGGGGTCTGTACTAAGTGAGTAGAACAACTTTTTACTCAGCTTTTACAGATTATTCTTTGTACTCTGTAAAATCAAAAGCATAATATGAGCTGAACAAATATTATATTTACTCTGGTGTTCATCGTTATTTCTTTTTCTAAATTCATACTTGAATTGATTTTAAACTCGATTACAAATCTCATCAATTGGTATCAGAGCAGGAATCCTTTCTGTGATCTGATTTTCATACGTTCAAAAAGATTTTTGAATCTACTGTTTGATTCAAAAAGTTTCCGTTCTTTTTGAGTGTGAAAAATTCTTCTTGATCTCAATCTAGGATTTGATTCTGCAAAAATATTTGTAAATCGAGTGTTCTTTGTGTGATTCTGATTTGAAATATACAATTTTCTTTCAATATTCTCAAAGTTTTTGTATCATCTTGAAGTTTTTGTCCGTACAACAATGGCGTCATTCAATCTGAATTCGATGACATCATTTTCTCATTTGCTTGGATCATCCACAAAAATTCCGATGCTTATTCCAGAATATTATGATCAGTGGGCAGATCGCATGCAAGATTACTTGAACGGATTGGATGAAGAATTATGGAAATGCATCTCAGGAGAAATCAATCAACCTGCACAAGTTCAGCCAATCAGTATGTCTTCAAGCAGTTCGGAAGTCAATGATCAAACCAATCGTTTAAAACAACTGGAGAAGAAATGCATGAGGGAATTAAGAGGTGCTTTGCCTCCTGTTGTGTACAATTATGTCAGAACATGCACAACAGCTAAAGAAATCGGGAACAATCTCAAAGACAAATTTCAAGGAAGTGAAAAGATGAAGATCACATCTGTGAAACAATGCCTGGTGGAACTCAAAGATTTCAAACAAAAAGAATCTGAGTCTATTGAAGTATACTATGATCGGTTCAACGAACTAATCTATCGTTGTAATCGTTATAGTATTACAAGGTCATCAATGGAATATAACTTGATATTTGTAATGGGACTTCGAAAGGAGTGGAGGAGTGTAAGTATGATGGTGAAAAATCAACAGAGTTTTGATACTTCGACTTTAAATGACTTGTACAATCAATTAAAATCTCATGAAAATGAGGTTAATGAAATAGCTGAGGAAGCAATAGCAAGTCTTGGTGGACCATTGGCACTTGTTTCGAAGGCTTCAGAAAGAGAGAATGAAAAATCGAAGTCTGATGAAGAAGAAGGTTTTCTGATGAATTCTGATGATGAAACCTTTTAATCCAAAGAAGTCATCAGATTCGAAGGGTAGTTTTGAGAACAAAAATAAAGTGGATGAAAAGAAGAAAGAAATGAAGACAGATTCGAAGAGTGAAATGGAGCAAATGAAGATGATGTTGAAAGGTGATACATGGATTAATTGTCATTATTGCTATGGAGCAAATCACTTGGCAGTAGATTGATTGTTGAGGAAGAAGGAGGAAAAGAAAAATAAAACAAAGGATGAAGCGTATCTAAGCTTCTTGAACTCATACACCTTTGCCTTAGAAAGCTCACATGTGTGTCTAAAGAAATTTAGAGCTTATGTTACTAAGTCCCAAATGTTCAGACCAATTGCCAAATCTCACAATTCGAACTATGAAAAGGGATTCTGTAATCATAATCAAATTTGAGAATACAATTTTCACAATTGCAATCTTCTTAAAATATCTCTTAGTGAAAGCATTTCCTCACAATCATTTTCATGAAGGAGATAAACCTTATGACACTTAGATTTTAAAGTGTATGTGTTCCTATCCATGTGAATTTGTCATAACAACAATCATAATACAATGTTTGTGACAAATCCAACTCATATAGATTGAACTTGTTCAATCTTGATTTTTCGCCTTATGGCAACATGAATGCCCACCATTGCTTCCAGGTTGTTAAGCATCTCACCCTTACCTTATCAATGTACTTTCCATTGATCAGGGTGCCTTGCCATTATGCAATCCAATTGAGAACTCACGGAGCTCATATTGCATAGTTGACTTAATTTGGAATGGCACAGAAACAAAATTATGTCAACACGATAGGTCGCCAACCTCAAGTCGTGTGCTTGTGATTAACTATCGGTTTATTCTTGATTAGCTCTTGAACTTTTCAAGACAATTAAGACTCCCACTGACTTCTTGGCATATATGATTCTCTTTGTCAAGGAACTTTTCTTGACAAAACAAATATTCAAGAGTTAGTGCGAAATCCTATCAAGACTAACACTTCACTCAATTGGTTCTTGTTGGTCTCTGTCTTCTGCAAGACATCACAACTTACCAATTTCAAATGTGCAGGAATAAGAATACTTTTTCCAATTCCACATTTGTTGAGTGTTTTAAACCTACTAATTACGTGTCACTCAATTCGCAATCTTGGAGTATGACTCTAAGACTCGATATTGGAACGAAGTATGATTGACTTCTTGATTTAACCATTTCCTCAATTCTTGATTCCTCTTCTTAGACATACAAATATACTAAGACTCACTTAGAGGATCAATTGAGATATGGTTCTTAATCATTAAGACTTATCATAAAACACAATAAAAGGTACTCTCCCTTCTTCTTAGAATAGAGAAACTTTTATCTTTCTGCCTACTTGATTCTTCTTATTCGTTCTGCTATTTACTGAAACTCTTCCAATGAACTCAGAATTATAAGCATAACCATATTTAGTAAACTTTAGTAAATCATGACGAATATCTTTATCACTCTTGTGGCGGATTTGATCAACGCACAACCTAGTGTACTCGATCTCCTAGTCCTTCACTTGACACTTTGTCAAAGAATTAGTCTAATTTCCAAATATGAAGTTTCCCATTCATCACACAACCAAGTTGTATGATTCCAAGTTTCTGTCCAATTGAAACTAGGGCGATGAGAAACTCTCCCTATTTGGTAAACTTTTGACATTACCACAAATAGCAAAACAAAGAATCACATCCAATTCAACATTGCTAAAAACAGAAATACAAACACCCAGTTTCACACACATGCCATTGCAAGTAGTAGCTCCTGTTAGGGCCTAAATGTTGTAATAGTCGAAGTGTCAGTTAGATTGTTACGAAGTTTATTTTGTCTTCGTAAGAAGGAGTCTTCGGATGTAATGTTATTTGTACTAAGGCATTATAAAGAGTAGTCTTAATGTCTAGTCCTTAGTATTGTTATGCTTTTGTTCTCCTATAAATAGGGGTCTGTACTAAGTGAGTAGAACAACTTTTTACTCAGCTGTTACAGATTATTCTTTGTACTCTGTAAAATCAAAAGCATAATATGAGCTGAACAAATATTATATTTACTCTGGTGTTCATCGTTATTTCTTTTTCTAAATTCATACTTGAATTGATTTTAAACTCGATTACAAATCTCATCAATTGGTATCAGAGCAGGAATCCTTTCTGTGATCTGATTTTCATACGTTCAAAAAGATTTTTGAATCTACTGTTTGATTCAAAAAGTTTCCGTTCTTTTTGAGTGTGAAAAATTCTTCTTGATCTCAATCTAGGATTTGATTCTGCAAAAATATTTGTAAATCGAGTGTTCTTTGTGTGATTCTGATTTGAAATATACAATTTGCTTTCAATATTCTCAAAGTTTTTGTATCATCTTGAAGTTTTTGTCCGTACAACAATGGCGTCATTCAATCTGTATTCGATGACATCATTTTCTCATTTGCTTGGATCATCCACAAAAATTCTGATGCTTATTCCAGAATATTATGATCAGTGGGCAGATCGCATGCAAGATTACTTGAACGGATTGGATGAAGAATTATGGAAATGCATCTCAGGAGAAATCAATCAACCTGCACAAGTTCAGCCAATCGGTATGTCTTCAAGCAGTTCGGAAGTCAATGATCAAACCAATCGTTTAAAACAACTGGAGAAGAAATGCATGAGGGAATTAAGAGGTGCTTTGCCTCCTGTTGTGTACAATTATGTCAGAACATGCACAACAGCTAAAGAAATCGGGAACTATCTCAAAGACAAATTTCAAGGAAGTGAAAAGATGAAGATCACATCTGTGAAACAATGCCTGGTGGAACTCAAAGATTTCAAACAAAAAGAATCTGAGTCTATTGAAGTATACTATGATCGGTTCAACGAACTAATCTATCGTTGTAATCGTTATAGTATTACAAGGTCATCAATGGAATATAACTTGATATTTGTAATGGGACTTCGAAAGGAGTGGAGGAGTGTAAGTATGATGGTGAAAAATCAACAGAGTTTTGATACTTCGACTTTAAATGACTTGTACAATCAATTAAAATCTCATGAAAATGAGGTTAATGAAATAGCTGAGGAAGCAATAGCAAGTCTTGGTGGACCATTGGCACTTGTTTCGAAGGCTTCAGAAAGAGAGAATGAAAAATCGAAGTCTGATGAAGAAGAAGGTTTTCTGATGAATTCTGATGATGAAACCTTTTAATCCAAAGAAGTCATCAGATTCGAAGGGTAGTTTTGAGAACAAAAATAAAGTGGATGAAAAGAAGAAAGAAATGAAGACAGATTCGAAGAGTGAAATGGAGCAAATGAAGATGATGTTGAAAGGTGATACATGGATTAATTGTCATTATTGCTATGGAGCAAATCACTTGGCAGTAGATTGCTTGTTGAGGAAGAAGGAGGAAAAGAAAAATAAAACAAAGGATGAAGCGTATCTAAGCTTCTTGAACTCATACACCTTTGCCTTAGAAAGCTCACATGTGTGTCTAAAGAAATTTAGAGCTTATGTTACTAAGTCCCAAATGTTCAGACCAATTGCCAAATCTCACAATTCGAACTATGAAAAGGGATTCTGTAATCATAATCAAATTTGAGAATACAATTTTCACAATTGCAATCTTCTTAAAATCTCTCTTAGTGAAAGCATTTCCTCACAATCATTTTCATGAAGGAGATAAACCTTATGACACTTAGATTTTAAAGTGTATGTGTTCCTATCCATGTGAATTTGTCATAATAACAATCATAAGACAATGTTTGTGACAAATCCAACTCATATAGATTGAACTTGTTCAATCTTGATTTTTCGCCTTATGGCAACATGAATGCCCACCATTGCTTCCAGGTTGTTAAGCATCTCACCCTTACCTTATCAATGTACTTTCCATTGATCAGGGTGCCTTGCCATTATGCAATCCAATTGAGAACTCACGGAGCTCATATTGCATAGTTGACTTAATTTGGAATGGCACAGAAACAAAATTATGTCAACACGATAGGTCGCCAACCTCAAGTCGTGTGCTTGTGATTAACTATCGGTTTATTCTTGATTAGCTCTTGAACTTTTCAAGACAATTAAGACTCCCACTGACTTCTTGGCATATATGATTCTCTTTGTCAAGGAACTTTTCTTGACAAAACAAATATTCAAGAGTTAGTGCGAAATCCTATCAAGACTAACACTTCACTCAATTGGTTCTTGTTGGTCTCTGTCTTCTGCAAGACATCACAACTTACCAATTTCAAATGTGCAGGAATAAGAATACTTTTTCCAATTCCACATTTGTTGAGTGTTTTAAACCTACTAATTACGTGTCACTCAATTCGCAATCTTGGAGTATGACTCTAAGACTCGATATTGGAACGAAGTATGATTGACTTCTTGATTTAACCATTTCCTCAATCCTTGATTCCTCGTCTTAGACATACAAATATACTAAGACTCACTTAGAGGATCAATTGAGATATGGTTCTTAATCATTAAGACTTATCATAAAACACAATAAAAGGTACTCTCCCTTCTTCTTAGAATAGAGAAACTTTTATCTTTCTGCTTACTTGATTCTTCTTATTCGTTCTGCTATTTACTGAAACTCTTCCAATGAACTCAGAATTATAAGCATAACCATATTTAGTAAACTTTAGTAAATCATGACGAATATCTTTATCAGTCTTGTGGCGGATTTGATCAACGCACAACCTAGTGTACTCGATCTCCTAGTCCTTCAATTGACACTTTGTCAAAGAATTAGTCTAATTTCCAAATATGAAGTTTCCCATTCATCACACAACCAAGTTGTATGATTCCAAGTTTCTGTCCAATTGAAACTAGGGCGATGAGAAACTCTCCCTATTTGGTAAACTTTTGACATTACCACAAATAGCAAAACAAAGAATCACATCCAATTCAACATTGCTAAAAACAGAAATACAAACACCCAGTTTCACACACATGCCATTGCAAGTAGTAGCTCCTGTTAGGGCCTAAATGTTGTAATAGTCGAAGTGTCAGTTAGATTGTTACGAAGTTTATTTTGTCTTCGTAAGAAGGAGTCTTCGGATGTAATGTTATTTGTACTAAGGCATTATAAAGAGTAGTCTTAATGTCTAGTCCTTAGTATTGTTATGCTTTTGTTCTCCTATAAATAGGGGTCTGTACTAAGTGAGTAGAACAACTTTTTACTCAGCTTTTACAGATTATTCTTTGTACTCTGTAAAATCAAAAGCATAATATGAGCTGAACAAATATTATATTTACTCTGGTGTTCATCGTTATTTCTTTTTCTAAATTCATACTTGAATTGATTTTAAACTCGATTACAAATCTCATCAATTGGTATCAGAGCAGGAATCCTTTCTGTGATCTGATTTTCATACGTTCAAAAAGATTTTTGAATCTACTGTTTGATTCAAAAAGTTTCCGTTCTTTTTGAGTGTGAAAAATTCTTCTTGATCTCAATCTAGGATTTGATTCTGCAAAAATATTTGTAAATCGAGTGTTCTTTGTGTGATTCTGATTTGAAATATACAATTTGCTTTCAATATTCTCAAAGTTTTTGTATCATCTTGAAGTTTTTGTCCGTACAACAATGGCGTCATTCAATCTGAATTCGATGACATCATTTTCTCATTTGCTTGGATCATCCACAAAAATTCCGATGCTTATTCCAGAATATTATGATCAGTGGGCAGATCGCATGCAAGATTACTTGAACGGATTGGATGAAGAATTATGGAAATGCATCTCAGGAGAAATCAATCAACCTGCACAAGTTCAGCCAATCGGTATGTCTTCAAGCAGTTCGGAAGTCAATGATCAAACCAATCGTTTAAAACAACTGGAGAAGAAATGCATGAGGGAATTAAGAGGTGCTTTGCCTCCTGTTGTGTACAATTATGTCAGAACATGCACAACAGCTAAAGAAAACGGGAACAATCTCAGAGACAAATTTCAAGGAAGTGAAAAGATGAAGATCACATCTGTGAAACAATGCCTGGTGGAACTCAAAGATTTCAAACAAAAAGAATATGAGTCTATTGAAGTATACTATGATCGGTTCAACGAACTAATCTATCGTTGTAATCGTTATAGTATTACAAGGTCATCAATGGCATATAACTTGATATTTGTAATGGGACTTCGAAAGGAGTGGAGGAGTGTAAGTATGATGGTGAAAAATCAACAGAGTTTTGATACTTCGACTTTAAATGACTTGTACAATCAATTAAAATCTCATGAAAATGAGGTTAATGAAATAGCTGAGGAAGCAATAGCAAGTCTTGGTGGACCATTGGCACTTGTTTCGAAGGCTTCAGAAAGAGAGAATGAAAAATCGAAGTCTGATGAAGAAGAAGGTTTTCTGATGAATTCTGATGATGAGGCTGTTGCATTTTACTCAAAAAATCGAGTAAAGAAATTTTTTAAGAAACCTTTTAATCCAAAGAAGTCATCAGATTCGAAGGGTAGTTTTGAGAACAAAAATAAAGTGGATGAAAAGAAGAAAGAAATGAAGACAGATTCGAAGAGTGAAATGGAGCAAATGAAGATGATGTTGAAAGGTGATACATGGATTAATTGTCATTATTGCTATGGAGCAAATCACTTGGCAGTAGATTGCTTGTTGAGGAAGAAGGAGGAAAAGAAAAATAAAACAAAGGATGAAGCGTATCTAAGCTTCTTGAACTCATACACCTTTGCCTTAGAAAGCTCACATGTGTGTCTAAAGAAATTTAGAGCTTATGTTACTAAGTCCCAAATGTTCAGACCAATTGCCAAATCTCACAATTCGAACTATGAAAAGGGATTCTGTAATCATAATCAAATTTGAGAATACAATTTTCACAATTGCAATCTTCTTAAAATCTCTCTTAGTGAAAGCATTTCCTCACAATCATTTTCATGAAGGAGATAAACCTTATGACACTTAGATTTTAAAGTGTATGTGTTCCTATCCATGTGAATTTGTCATAACAACAATCATAAGACAATGTTTGTGACAAATCCAACTCATATAGATTGAACTTGTTCAATCTTGATTTTTCGCCTTATGGCAACATGAATGCCCACCATTGCTTCCAGGTTGTTAAGCATCTCACCCTTACCTTATCAATATACTTTCCATTGATCAGGGTGCCTTGCCATTATGCAATCCAATTGAGAACTCACAGAGCTCATATTGCATAGTTGACTTAATTTGGAATGGCACAGAAACAAAATTATGTCAACACGATAGGTCGCCAACCTCAAGTCGTGTGCTTGTGATTCACTATCGGTTTATTCTTGATTAGCTCTTGAACTTTTCAAGACAATTAAGACTCCCACTGACTTCTTGGCATATATGATTCTCTTTGTCAAGGAACTTTTCTTGAAAAAACAAATATTCAAGAGCTAATGCGAAATCCTATCAAGACTAACACTTCACTCAATTGGTTCTTGTTGGTCTCTGTCTTCTGCAAGACATCACAACTTACCAATTTCAAATGTGCAGGAATAAGAATACTTTTTCCAATTCCACATTTGTTGAGTGTTTTAAACCTACTAATTACGTGTCACTCAATTCGCAATCTTGGAGTATGACTCTAAGACTCGATATTGGAACGAAGTATGATTGACTTCTTGATTTAACCATTTCCTCAATTCTTGATTCCTCTTCTTAGACATACAAATATACTAAGACTCACTTAGAGGATCAATTGAGATATGGTTCTTAATCATTAAGACTTATCATAAAACACAATAAAAGGTACTCTCCCTTCTTCTTAGAATAGAGAAACTTTTATCTTTCTGCCTACTTGATTCTTCTTATTCGTTCTGCTATTTACTGAAACTCTTCCAATGAACTCAGAATTATAAACATAACCATATTTAGTAAACTTTAGTAAATCATGACGAATATCTTTATCAGTCTTGTGGCGGATTTGATCAACGCACAACCTAGTGTACTCGATCTCCTAGTCCTTCACTTGACACTTTGTCAAAGAATTAGTCTAATTTCCAAATATGAAGTTTCCCATTCATCACACAACCAAGTTGTATGATTCCAAGTTTCTGTCCAATTGAAACTAGGGCGATGAGAAACTCTCCCTATTTGGTAAACTTTTGACATTACCACAAATAGCAAAACAAAGAATCACATCCAATTCAACATTGCTAAAAACAGAAATACAAACACCCAGTTTCACACACATGCCATTGCAAGTAGTAGCTCCTGTTAGGGCCTAAATGTTGTAATAGTCGAAGTGTCAGTTAGATTGTTACGAAGTTTATTTTGTCTTCGTAAGAAGGAGTCTTCGGATGTAATGTTATTTGTACTAAGGCATTATAAAGAGTAGTCTTAATGTCTAGTCCTTAGTATTGTTATGCTTTTTTTCTCCTATAAATAGGGGTATGTACTAAGTGAGTAGAACAACTTTTTACTCAGCTTTTACAGATTATTCTTTGTACTCTGTAAAATCAAAAGCATAATATGAGCTGAACAAATATTATATTTACTCTGGTGTTCATCGTTATTTCTTTTTCTAAATTCATACTTGAATTGATTTTAAACTCGATTACAAATCTCATCAATTGGTATCAGAGCAGGAATCCTTTCTGTGATATGATTTTCATACGTTCAAAAAGATTTTTGAATCTACTGTTTGATTTAAAAAGTTTCCGTTCTTTTTGAGTGTGAAAAATTCTTCTTGATCTCAATCTAGGATTTGATTCTGCAAAAATATTTGTAAATCGAGTGTTCTTTGTGTGATTCTGATTTGAAATATACAATTTGCTTTCAATATTCTCAAAGTTTTTGTATCATCTTGAAGTTTTTGTCCGTACAACAATGGCGTCATTCAATCTGAATTCGATGACATCATTTTCTCATTTGCTTGGATCATCCACAAAAATTCCGATGCTTATTCCAGAATATTATGATCAGTGGGCAGATCGCATGCAAGATTACTTGAACGGATTGGATGAAGAATTATGGAAATGCATCTCAGGAGAAATCAATCAACCTGCACAAGTTCAGCCAATCGGTATGTCTTCAAGCAGTTCGGAAGTCAATGATCAAACCAATCGTTTAAAACAACTGGAGAGAAGAAATGCATGAGGGAATTAAGAGGTGCTTTGCCTCCTGTTGTGTACAATTATGTCAGAACATGCACAACAGCTAAAGAAATCGGGAACAATCTCAAAGACAAATTTCAAGGAAGTGAAAAGATGAAGATCACATCTGTGAAACAATGCCTGGTGGAACTCAAAGATTTCAAACTAAAAGAATCTGAGTCTATTGAAGTATACTATGATCGGTTCAACGAACTAATCTATCGTTGTAATCGTTATAGTATTACAAGGTCATCAATGGCATATAACTTGATATTTGTAATGGGACTTCGAAAGGAGTGGAGGAGTGTAAGTATGATGGTGAAAAATCAACAGAGTTTTGATACTTCGACTTTAAATGACTTGTACAATCAATTAAAATCTCATGAAAATGAGGTTAATGAAATAGCTGAGGAAGCAATAGCAAGTCTTGGTGGACCATTGGCACTTGTTTCGAAGGCTTCAGAAAGAGAGAATGAAAAATCGAAGTCTGATGAAGAAGAAGGTTTTCTGATGCATTCTGATGATGAGGCTGTTGCATTTTACTCAAAAAATCGAGTAAAGAAATTTTTTAAGAAACCTTTTAATCCAAAGAAGTCATCAGATTCGAAGGGTAGTTTTGAGAACAAAAATAAAGTGGATGAAAAGAAGAAAGAAATGAAGACAGATTCGAAGAGTGAAATGGAGCAAATGAAGATGATGTTGAAAGGTGATACATGGATTAATTGTCATTATTGCTATGGAGCAAATCACTAGGCAGTAGATTGCTTGTTGAGGAAGAAGGAGGAAAAGAAAAATAAAACAAAGGATGAAGCGTATCTAAGCTTCTTGAACTCATACACCTTTGCCTTAGAAAGCTCACATGTGTGTCTAAAGAAATTTAGAGCTTATGTTACTAAGTCCCAAATGTTCAGACCAATTGCCAAATCTCACAATTCGAACTATGAAAAGGGATTCTGTACTCATAATCAAATTTGAGAATACAATTTTCACAATTGCAATCTTCTTAAAATCTCTCTTAGTGAAAGCATTTCCTCACAATCATTTTCATGAAGGAGATAAACCTTATGACACTTAGATTTTAAAGTGTATGTGTTCCTATCCATGTGAATTTGTCATAACAACAATCATAAGACAATGTTTGTGACAAATCCAACTCATATAGATTGAACTTGTTCAATCTTGATTTTTCGCCTTATGGCAACATGAATGCCCACCATTGCTTCCAGGTTGTTAAGCATCTCACCCTTACCTTATCAATGTACTTTCCATTGATCAGGGTGCCTTGCCATTATGCAATCCAATTGAGAACTCACAGAGCTCATATTGCATAGTTGACTTAATTTGGAATGGCACAGAAACAAAATTATGTCAACACGATAGGTCGCCAACCTCAAGTCGTGTGCTTGTGATTAACTATCGGTTTATTCTTGATTAGCTCTTGAACTTTTCAAGACAATTAAGACTCCCACTGACTTCTTGGCATATATGATTCTCTTTGTCAAGGAACTTTTCTTGAAAAAACAAATATTCAAGAGTTAGTGCGAAATCCTATCAAGACTAACACTTCACTCAGTTGGTTCTTGTTGGTCTCTGTCTTCTGCAAGACATCACAACTTACCAATTTCAAATGTGCAGGAATAAGAATACTTTTTCCAATTCCACATTTGTTGAGTGTTTTAAACCTACTAATTACGTGTCACTCAATTCGCAATCTTGGAGTATGACTCTAAGACTCGATATTGGAACGAAGTATGATTGACTTCTTGATTTAACCATTTCCTCAATTCTTGATTCCTCTTCTTAGACATACAAATATACTAAGACTCACTTAGAGGATCAATTGAGATATGGTTCTTAATCATTAAGACTTATCATAAAACACAATAAAAGGTACTCTCCCTTCTTCTTAGAATAGAGAAACTTTTATCTTTCTGCCTACTTGATTCTTCTTATTCGTTCTGCTATTTACTGAAACTCTTCCAATGAACTCAGAATTATAAGCATAACCATATTTAGTAAACTTTAGTAAATCATGACGAATATCTTTATCAGTCTTGTGGCGGATTTGATCAACGCACAACCTAGTGTACTCGATCTCCTAGTCCTTCACTTGACACTTTGTCAAAGAATTAGTCTAATTTCCAAATATGAAGTTTCCCATTCATCACACAACCAAGTTGTATGATTCCAAGTTTCTGTCCAATTGAAACTAGGGCGATGAGAAACTCTCCCTATTTGGTAAAACTTTTGACATTACCACAAATAGCAAAACAAAGAATCACATCCAATTCAACATTGCTAAAAACAGAAATACAAACAACCAGTTTCACACACTTGCCATTGCAAGTAGTAGCTCCTGTTAGGGCCTAAATGTTGTAATAGTCGAAGTGTCAGTTAGATTGTTACGAAGTTTATTTTGTCTTCGTAAGAAGGAGTCTTCGGATGTAATGTTATTTGTACTAAGGCATTATAAAGAGTAGTCTTAATGTCTAGTCCTTAGTATTGTTATGCTTTTGTTCTCCTATAAATAGGGGTCTGTACTAAGTGAGTAGAACAACTTTTTACTCAGCTTTTACAGATTATTCTTTGTACTCTGTAAAATCAAAAGCATAATATGAGCTGAACAAATATTATATTTACTCTGGTGTTCATCGTTATTTCTTTTTCTAAATTCATACTTGAATTGATTTTAAACTTGATTACAAATCTCATCAATTGGTATCAGAGCAGGAATCCTTTCTGCGATCTGATTTTCATACGTTCAAAAAGATTTTTGAATCTACTGTTTGATTCAAAAAGTTTCCGTTCTTTTTGAGTGTGAAAAATTCTTCTTGATCTCAATCTAGGATTTGATTCTGCAAAAGTATTTGTAAATCGAGTGTTCTTTGTGTGATTCTGATTTGAAATATACAATTTGCTTTCAATATTCTCAAAGTTTTTGTATCATCTTGAAGTTTTTGTCCGTACAACAATGGCGTCATTCAATCTGAATTCGATGACATCATTTTCTCATTTGCTTGGATCATCCACAAAAATTCCGATGCTTATTCCAGAATATTATGATCAGTGGGCAGATCGCATGCAAGATTACTTGAACGGATTGGATGAAGAATTATGGAAATGCATCTCAGGAGAAATCAATCAACCTGCACAAGTTCAGCCAATCGGTATGTCTCCAAGCAGTTCGGAAGTCAATGATCAAACCAATCGTTTAAAACAACTGGAGAAGAAATGCATGAGGGAATTAAGAGGTGCTTTGCCTCCTGTTGTGTACAATTATGTCAGAACATGCACAACAGCTAAAGAAATCGGGAACAATCTCAAAGACAAATTTCAAGGAAGTGAAAAGATGAAGATCACATCTGTGAAACAATGCCTGGTGGAACTCAAAGATTTCAAACTAAAAGAATCTGAGTCTATTGATATTTGTAATGGGACTTCGAAAGGAGTGGAGGAGTGTAAGTATGATGGTGAAAAATCAACAGAGTTTTGATACTTCGACTTTAAATGACTTGTACAATCAATTAAAATCTCATGAAAATGAGGTTAATGAAATAGCTGAGGAAGCAATAGCAAGTCTTGGTGGACCATTGGCACTTGTTTCGAAGGCTTCAGAAAGAGAGAATGAAAAATCGAAGTCTGATGAAGAAGAAGGTTTTCTGATGAATTCTGATGATGAGGCTGTTGCATTTTACTCAAAAAATCGAGTAAAGAAATTTTTTAAGAAACCTTTTAATCCAAAGAAGTCATCAGATTCGAAGGGTAGTTTTGAGAACAAAAATAAAGTGGATGAAAAGAAGAAAGAAATGAAGACAGATTCGAAGAGTGAAATGGAGCAAATGAAGATGATGTTGAAAGGTGATACATGGATTAATTGTCATTATTGCTATGGAGCAAATCACTTGGCAGTAGATTTCTTGTTGAGGAAGAAGGAGGAAAAGAAAAATAAAACAAAGGATGAAGCGTATCTAAGCTTCTTGAACTCATACACCTTTGCCTTAGAAAGCTCACATGTGTGTCTAAAGAAATTTAGAGCTTATGTTACTAAGTCCCAAATGTTCAGACCAATTGCCAAATCTCACAATTCGAACTATGAAAAGGGATTCTGTACTCATAATCAAATTTGAGAATACAATTTTCACAATTGCAATCTTCTTAAAATCTCTCTTAGTGAAAGCATTTCCTCACAATCATTTTCATGAAGGAGATAAACCTTATGACACTTAGATTTTAAAGTGTATGTGTTCCTATCCATGTGAATTTGTCATAACAACAATCATAAGACAATGTTTGTGACAAATCCAACTCATATAGATTGAACTTGTTCAATCTTGATTTTTCGCCTTATGGCAACATGAATGCCCACCATTGCTTCCAGGTTGTTAAGCATCTCACCCTTACCTTATCAATGTACTTTCCATTGATCAGGGTGCCTTGCCATTATGCAATCCAATTGAGAACTCACAGAGCTCATATTGCATAGTTGACTTAATTTGGAATGGCACAGAAACAAAATTATGTCAACACGATAGGTCGCCAACCTCAAGTCGTGTGCTTGTGATTAACTATCGGTTTATTCTTGATTAGCTCTTGAACTTTTCAAGACAATTAAGACTCCCACTGACTTCTTGGCATATATGATTCTCTTTGTCAAGGAACTTTTCTTGAAAAAACAAATATTCAAGAGTTAGTGCGAAATCCTATCAAGACTAACACTTCACTCAATTGGTTCTTGTTGGTCTCTGTCTTCTGCAAGACATCACAACTTACCAATTTCAAATGTGCAGGAATAAGAATACTTTTTCCAATTCCACATTTGTTGAGTGTTTTAAACCTACTAATTACGTGTCACTCAATTCGCAATCTTGGAGTATGACTCTAAGACTCGATATTGGAACGAAGTATGATTGACTTCTTGATTTAACCATTTCCTCAATTCTTGATTCCTCTTCTTAGACATACAAATATACTAAGACTCACTTAGAGGATCAATTGAGATATGGTTCTTAATCATTAAGACTTATCATAAAACACAATAAAAGGTACTCTCCCTTCTTCTTAGAATAGAGAAACTTTTATCTTTCTGCCTACTTGATTCTTCTTATTCGTTCTGCTATTTACTGAAACTCTTCCAATGAACTCAGAATTATAAGCATAACCATATTTAGTAAACTTTAGTAAATCATGACGAATATCTTTATCACTCTTGTGGCGGATTTGATCAACGCACAACCTAGTGTACTCGATCTCCTAGTCCTTCACTTGACACTTTTTCAAAGAATTAGTCTAATTTCCAAATATGAAGTTTCCCATTCATCACACAACCAAGTTGTATGATTCCATGTTTCTGTCCAATTGAAACTAGGGCGATGAGAAACTCTCCCTATTTGGTAAAACTTTTGACATTACCACAAATAGCAAAACAAAGAATCACATCCAATTCAACATTGCTAAAAACAGAAATACAAACAACCAGTTTCACACACTTGCCATTGCAAGTAGTAGCTCCTGTTAGGGCCTAAATATTGTAATAGTCGAAGTGTCAGTTAGATTGTTACGAAGTTTATTTTGTCTTCGTAAGAAGGAGTCTTCGGATGTAATGTTATTTGTACTAAGGCATTATAAAGAGTAGTCTTAATGTCTAGTCCTTAGTATTGTTATGCTTTTGTTCTCCTATAAATAGGGGTCTGTACTAAGTGAGTAGAACAACTTTTTACTCAGCTTTTACAGATTATTCTTTGTACTCTGTAAAATCAAAAGCATAATATGAGCTGAACAAATATTATATTTACTCTGGTGTTCATCATTATTTCTTTTTCTAAATTCATACTTGAATTGATTTTAAACTGGATTACAAATCTCATCAATTGGTATCAGAGCAGGAATCCTTTCTGCGATCTGATTTTCATACGTTCAAAAAGATTTTTGAATCTACTGTTTGATTCAAAAAGTTTCCGTTCTTTTTGAGTGTGAAAAATTCTTCTTGATCTCAATCTAGGATTTGATTCTGCAAAAATATTTGTAAATCGAGTGTTCTTTGTGTGATTCTGATTTGAAATATACAATTTGCTTTCAATATTCTCAAAGTTTTTGTATCATCCTGAAGTTTTTGTCCGTACAACAATGGCGTCATTCAATCTGAATTCGATGACATCATTTTCTCATTTGCTTGGATCATCCACAAAAATTCCGATGCTTATTCCAGAATATTATGATCAGTGGGCAGATCGCATGCAAGATTACTTGAACGGATTGGATGAAGAATTATGGAAATGCATCTCAGGAGAAATCAATCAACCTGCACAAGTTCAGCCAATCGGTATGTCTCCAAGCAGTTCGGAAGTCAATGATCAAACCAATCGTTTAAAACAACTGGAGAAGAAATGCATGAGGGAATTAAGAGGTGCTTTGCCTCCTGTTGTGTACAATTATGTCAGAACATGCACAACAGCTAAAGAAATCGGGAACAATCTCAAAGACAAATTTCAAGGAAGTGAAAAGATGAAGATCACATCTGTGAAACAATGCCTGGTGGAACTCAAAGATTTCAAACTAAAAGAATCTGAGTCTATTGAAGTATACTATGATCGGTTCAACGAACTAATCTATCGTTGTAATCGTTATAGTATTACAAGGTCATCAATGGAATATAACTTGATATTTGTAATGGGACTTCGAAAGGAGTGGAGGAGTGTAAGTATGATGGTGAAAAATCAACAGAGTTTTGATACTTCGACTTTAAATGACTTGTACAATCAATTAAAATCTCATGAAAATGAGGTTAATGAAATAGCTGAGGAAGCAATAGCAAGTCTTGGTGGACCATTGGCACTTGTTTCGAAAGCTTCAGAAAGAGAGAATGAAAAATCGAAGTCTGATGAAGAAGAAGGTTTTCTGATGAATTCTGATGATGAGGCTGTTGCATTTTACTCAAAAAATCGAGTAAAGAAATTTTTTAAGAAACCTTTTAATCCAAAGAAGTCATCAGATTCGAAGGGTAGTTTTGAGAACAAAAATAAAGTGGATGAAAAGAAGAAAGAAATGAAGACAGATTCGAAGAGTGAAATGGAGCAAATGAAGATGATGTTGAAAGGTGATACATGGATTAATTGTCATTATTGCTATGGAGCAAATCACTTGGCAGTAGATTGCTTGTTGAGGAAGAAGGAGGAAAAGAAAAATAAAACAAAGGATGAAGCGTATCTAAGCTTCTTGAACTCATACACCTTTGCCTTAGAAAGCTCACATGTGTGTCTAAAGAAATTTAGAGCTTATGTTACTAAGTCCCAAATGTTCAGACCAATTGCCAAATCTCACAATTCGAACTATGAAAAGGGATTCTGTAATCATAATCAAATTTGAGAATACAATTTTCACAATTGCAATCTTCTTAAAATCTCTCTTAGTGAAAGCATTTCCTCACAATCATTTTCATGAAGGAGATAAACCTTATGACACTTAGATTTTAAAGTGTAAGTGTTCCTATCCATGTGAATTTGTCATAACAACAATCATAAGACAATGTTTGTGACAAATCCAACCCATATAGATTGAACTTGTTCAATCTTGATTTTTCGCCTTATGGCAACATGAATGCCCACCATTGCTTCCAGGTTGTTAAGCATCTCACCCTTACCTTATCAATGTACTTTCCATTGATCAGGGTGCCTTGCCATTATGCAATCCAATTGAGAACTCACAGAGCTCATATTGCATAGTTGACTTAATTTGGAATGGCACAGAAACAAAATTATGTCAACACGATAGGTCGCCAACCTCAAGTCATGTGCTTGTGATTAACTATCGGTTTATTCTTGATTAGCTCTTGAACTTTTCAAGACAATTAAGACTCCCACTGACTTCTTGGCATATATGATTCTCTTTGTCAAGGAACTTTTCTTGACAAAACAAATAGTCAAGAGTTAGTGCGAAATCCTATCAAGACTAACACTTCACTCAATTGGTTCTTGTTGGTCTCTGTCTTCTGCAAGACATCACAACTTACCAATTTCAAATGTGCAGGAATAAGAATACTTTTTCCAATTCTACATTTGTTGAGTGTTTTAAACCTACTAATTACGTGTCACTCAATTCGCAATCTTGGAGTATGACTCTAAGACTCGATATTGGAACGAAGTATGATTGACTTCTTGATTTAACCATTTCCTCAATTCTTGATTCCTCTTCTTAGACATACAAATATACTAAGACTCACTTAGAGGATCAATTGAGATATGGTTCTTAATCATTAAGACTTATCATAAAACACAATAAAAGGTACTCTCCCTTCTTCTTAGAATAGAGAAACTTTTATCTTTCTGCCTACTTGATTCTTCTTATTCGTTCTGCTATTTACTGAAACTCTTCCAATGAACTCAGAATTATAAGCATAACCATATTTAGTAAACTTTAGTAAATCATGACGAATATCTTTATCAGTCTTGTGGCGGATTTGATCAACGCACAACCTAGTGTACTCGATCTCCTAGTCCTTCACTTGACACTTTGTCAAAGAATTAGTCTAATTTCCAAATATGAAGTTTCCCATTCATCACACAACCAAGTTGTATGATTCCAAGTTTCTGTCCAATTGAAACTAGGGCGATGAGAAACTCTCCCTATTTGGTAAACTTTTGACATTACCACAAATAGCAAAACAAAGAATCACATCCAATTCAACATTGCTAAAAACAGAAATACAAACACCCAATTTCACACACATGCCATTGCAAGTAGTAGCTCCTGTTAGGGCCTAAATGTTGTAATAGTCGAAGTGTCAGTTAGATTGTTACGAAGTTTATTTTGTCTTCGTAAGAAGGAGTCTTCGGATGTAATGTTATTTGTACTAAGGCATTATAAAGAGTAGTCTTAATGTCTAGTCCTTAGTATTGTTATGCTTTTGTTCTCCTATAAATAGGGGTCTGTACTAAGTGAGTAGAACAACTTTTTACTCAGTTTTTACAGATTATTCTTTGTACTCTGTAAAATCAAAAGCATAATATGAGCTGAACAAATATTATATTTACTCTGGTGTTCATCGTTATTTCTTTTTCTAAATTCATACTTGAATTGCTTTTAAACTCGATTACAAATCTCATCAATTGGTATCAGAGCAGGAATCCTTTCTGTGATCTGATTTTCATACGTTCAAAAAGATTTTTGAATCTACTGTTTGATTCAAAAAGTTTCCGTTCTTTTTGAGTGTGAAAAATTCTTCTTGATCTCAATCTAGGATTTGATTCTGCAAAAATATTTGTAAATCGAGTGTTCTTTGTGTGATTCTGATTTGAAATATACAATTTGCTTTCAATATTCTCAAAGTTTTTGTATCATCTTGAAGTTTTTGTCCGTACAACAATGGCGTCATTCAATCTGAATTCGATGACATCATTTTCTCATTTGCTTGGATCATCCACAAAAATTCCGATGCTTATTCCAGAATATTATGATCAGTGGGCAGATCGCATGCAAGATTACTTGAACGGATTGGATGAAGAATTATGGAAATGCATCTCAGGAGAAATCAATCAACCTGCACAAGTTCAGCCAATCGGTATGTCTTCAAGCAGTTCGGAAGTCAATGATCAAACCAATCGTTTAAAACAACTGGAGAAGAAATGCATGAGGGAATTAAGAGGTGCTTTGCCTCCTGTTGTGTACAATTATGTCAGAACATGCACAACAGCTAAAGAAATCGGGAACAATCTCAAAGACAAATTTCAAGGAAGTGAAAAGATGAAGATCACATCTGTGAAACAATGCCTGGTGGAACTCAAAGATTTCAAACAAAAAGAATCTGAGTCTATTGAAGTATACTATGATCGGTTCAACGAACTAATCTATCGTTGTAATCATTATAGTATTACAAGGTCATCAATGGCATATAACTTGATATTTGTAATGGGACTTTGAAAGGAGTGGAGGAGTGTAAGTATGATGGTCAAAAATCAACAGAGTTTTGATACTTCGACTTTAAATGACTTGTACAATCAATTAAAATCTCATGAAAATGAGGTTAATGAAATAGCTGAGGAAGCAATAGCAAGTCTTGGTGGACCATTGGCACTTGTTTCGAAGGCTTCAGAAAGAGAGAATGAAAAATCGAAGTCTGATGAAGAAGAAGGTTTTCTGATGAATTCTGATGATGAGGCTGTTGCATTTTACTCAAACAATCGAGTAAAGAAATTTTTTAAGAAACCTTTTAATCCAAAGAAGTCATCAGATTCGAAGGGTAGTTTTGAGAACAAAAATAAAGTGGATGAAAAGAAGAAAGAAATGAAGACAGATTCGAAGAGTGAAATGGAGCAAATGAAGATGATGTTGAAAGGTGATACATGGATTAATTGTCATTATTGCTATGGAGCAAATCACTTGTTACTAGATTGCTTGTTGAGGAAGAAGGAGGAAAATAAAAATAAAACAAAGGATGAAGCGTATCTAAGCTTCTTGAACTCATACACCTTTGCCTTAGAAAGCTCACATGTGTGTCTAAAGAAATTTAGAGCTTATGTTACTAAGTCCCAAATGTTCAGACCAATTGCCAAATCTCACAATTCGAACTATGAAAAGGGATTCTGTAATCATAATCAAATTTGAGAATACAATTTTCACAATTGCAATCTTCTTAAAATCTCTCTTAGTGAAAGCATTTCCTCACAATCATTTTCATGAAGGAGATAAACCTTATGACACTTAGATTTTAAAGTGTATGTGTTCCTATCCATGTGAATTTGTCATAACAACAATCATAAGACAATGTTTGTGACAAATCCAACTCATATAGATTGAACTTGTTCAATCTTGATTTTTCGCCTTATGGCAACATGAATGCCCACCATTGCTTCCAGGTTGTTAAGCATCTCACCCTTACCTTATCAATGTACTTTCCATTGATCAGGGTGCCTTGCCATTATGCAATCCAATTGAGAACTCACAGAGCTCATATTGCATAGTTGACTTAATTTGGAATGGCATAGAAACAAAATTATGTCAACACGATAGGTCGCCAACCTCAAGTCGTGTGCTTGTGATTAACTATCGGTTTATTCTTGATTAGCTCTTGAACTTTTCAAGACAATTAAGACTCCCACTGACTTCTTGGCATATATGATTCTCTTTGTCAAGGAACTTTTCTTGACAAAACAAATATTCAAGAGTTAGTGCGAAATCCTATCAAGACTAACACTTCACTCAATTGGTTCTTGTTGGTCTCTGTCTTCTGCAAGACATCACAACTTACCAATTTCAAATGTGCAGGAATAAGAATACTTTTTCCAATTCCACATTTGTTGAGTGTTTTAAACCTACTAATTACGTGTCACTCAATTCGCAATCTTGGAGTATGACTCTAAGACTCGATATTGGAACGAAGTATGATTGACTTCTTGATTTAACCATTTCCTCAATTCTTGATTCCTCTTCTTAGACATACAAATATACTAAGACTAACTTGGAGGATCAATTGAGATATGGTTCTTAATCATTAAGACTTATCATAAAACACAATAAAAGGTACTCTCCCTTCTTCTTAGAATAGAGAAACTTTTATCTTTCTGCCTACTTGATTCTTCTTATTCGTTCTGCTATTTATTGAAACTCTTCCAATCAACTCAGAATTATAAGCATAACCATATTTAGTAAACTTTAGTAAATCATGACGAATATCTTTATCACTCTTGTGGCAGATTTGATCAACGCACAACCTAGTGTACTCGATCTCCTAGTCCTTCACTTGACACTTTGTCAAAGATTTAGTCTAATTTCCAAATATGAAGTTTCCCATTCATCACACAACCAAGTTGTATGATTCCAAGTTTCTGTCCAATTGAAACTAGGGCGATGAGAAACTCTCCCTATTTGGTAAACTTTTGACATTACCACAAATAGCAAAACAAAGAATCACATCCAATTCAACATTGCTAAAAACAGAAATACAAACACCCAGTTTAACACACATGCCATTGCAAGTAGTAGCTCCTGTTAGGGCCTAAATGTTGTAATAGTCGAAGTGTCAGTTAGATTGTTACGAAGTTTATTTTGTCTTCGTAAGAAGGAGTCTTCGGATGTAATGTTATTTGTACTAAGGCATTATAAAGAGTAGTCTTAATGTCTAGTCCTTAGTATTGTTATGCTTTTGTTCTCCTATAAATAGGGGTCTGTACTAAGTGAGTAGAACAACTTTTTACTCAGCTTTTACAGATTATTCTTTGTACTCTGTAAAATCAAAAGCATAATATGAGCTGAACAAATATTATATTTACTCTGGTGTTCATCGTTATTTCTTTTTCTAAATTCATACTTGAATTGATTTTAAACTCGATTACAAATCTCATCAATTGGTATCAGAGCAGGAATCCTTTCTGCGATCTGATTTTCATACGTTCAAAAAGATTTTTGAATCTACTGTTTGATTCAAAAAGTTTCCGTTCTTTTTGAGTGTGAAAAATTCTTCTTGATCTCAATCTAGGATTTGATTCTGCAAAAATATTTGTAAATCGAGTGTTCTTTGTGTGATTCTGATTTGAAATATACAATTTGCTTTCAATATTCTCAAAGTTTTTGTATCATCTTGAAGTTTTTGTCCGTACAACAATGGCGTCATTCAATCTGAATTCGATGACATCATTTTCTCATTTGCTTGGATCATCCACAAAAATTCCGATGCTTATTCCAGAATATTATGATCAGTGGGCAGATCGCATGCAAGATTACTTGAACGGATTGGATGAAGAATTATGGAAATGCATCTCAGGAGAAATCAATCAACCTGCACAAGTTCAGCCAATCGGTATGTCTTCAAGCAGTTCAGAAGTCAATGATCAAACCAATCGTTTAAAACAACTGGAGAAGAAATGCATGAGGGAATTAAGAGGTGCTTTGCCTCCTGTTGTGTACAATTATGTCAGAACATGCACAACAGCTAAAGAAATCGGGAACAATCTCAAAGACAAATTTCAAGGAAGTGAAAAGATGAAGATCACATCTGTGAAACAATGCCTGGTGGAACTCAAAGATTTCAAACAAAAAGAATCTGAGTCTATTGAAGTATACTATGATCGGTTCAACGAACTAATCTATCGTTGTAATCGTTATAGTATTACAAGGGCATCAATGGAATATAACTTGATATTTGTAATGGGACTTCGAAAGGAGTGGAGGAGTGTAAGTATGATGGTGAAAAATCAAAAGAGTTTTGATACTTCGACTTTAAATGACTTGTACAATCAATTAAAATCTCATGAAAATGAGGTTAATGAAATAGCTGAGGAAGCAATAGCAAGTCTTGGTGGACCATTGGCACTTGTTTCGAAGGCTTCAGAAAGAGAGAATGAAAAATCGAAGTCTAATGAAGAGGAAGGTTTTCTGATGAATTCTGATGATGAGGCTGTTGCATTTTACTCAAACAATCGAGTAAAGAAATTTTTTAAGAAACCTTTAAGAAACCTTTTAATCCAAAGAAGTCATCAGATTCGAAGGGTAGTTTTGAGAACAAAAATAAAGTGGATGAAAAGAAGAAAGAAATGAAGACAGATTCGAAGAGTGAAATGGAGCAAATGAAGATGATGTTGAAAGGTGATACAGGGATTAATTGTCATTATTGCTATGGAGCAAATCACTTGGCAGTAGATTGCTTATTGAGGAAGAAGGAGGAAAAGAAAAATAAAACAAAGGATGAAGCGTATTACACTGAGAAACTAGAGGAAGTAAAGTCGAAGGCAAAGAATTTATCATTGGTGGCTCATGGAGAAACTGAATCGGATGGCACATATCAAATATGGTCTTCGGGTACAGATGATGAAGAGATGAAAAATCCATCACATGGAGCTATGTATGCAATGATGGAAGAGGATTCAGATGAAGAACAGACTTACGAAGTGTGTGGGCAATGCTTCGTTTCGAAGTCTACTGACAGGTCGCCCATGACTACCAAGGTACGTAACATTGTTGAATCTTTTAACATTCCAGTTTCTGCATATAATTCTGAGTTAGTATCTTTTGATGAAACTATTACTTACTTTGATTCAATTGTTGTGTCTGCTAGCAATGAAGCGAAAAAGTTAAGTGATCAATTACTAGAGACAAGAAAAAAAATTGGATTCAAAAGTCACTAGGATTTATTACTTAGAATTGCAAGTTTCAAATATTATGGAGGATAGGGAGAGTTTAGCAAAGGAAATAAACTTGTTGTTAGCACAAAGAAATATTTTTTGTAATTCTACGAAAAGATTGTATGGAAAATTAACTGAGTTACATCATTCGAGTGAAATAAGTAAGGAACAACATAGAAAATTACTACCATTTTTAGCTTATGATAGAGCTAAGGTAGATAGTATTTCATATGATTGTGAAAAAGAAATTTCTGATTTTAACAAAGTTCCAGATGATAGGTTTAGATTTGGAATTGCTAAAGTCGAAGATTATCTTGATGCTAATGATTTAGTAAAAATTGTAAATGAGACCTTATCTAAATCAGAACAACTTCGAATTTTGAAAAAGACTGAGAATTCTACATCCAATTGTGAAACTAATTTTGCTGATATTGAAGATAATTCTGATAATATTAGTGAAATTAGTGATTTAGAAGATGTAGATTGTTCCCAATTGTCTGTCATAAATGTAGCAAATTCGTTTAAAGGGAAAGAAAAATGTGAAGATTTATTAATAAAAATTGAACCTGATGAACCCTCAACTTCGAAAGTTTGTGATATGGAGTTTGTGGAAATACATGATAGTCAAACCGATGATAGTGGCAATGAGGAAGAAAATACAAATTCGAAGCCAATTCAAAGGTCGAAAGAAATTGAAATTCCTCGAGTGGTTGTTGATCAAGTCTATTTGGATACACAAGAATTTGAGAAAATTCTTAGTGAAAAAGGTGCTCATTATCTTGAATCGAATACTGTTGTTTATCCAATCTTCAAATGTACTGATGATATTGTGTTCCCAAATCAAGTCTTCGTAACAACAAGTAATGTTGAAAATATAAAGCCTGAATTCAAAAAGATGGTTGAGGAAGACAATATGCAAACTTCAAATGAAGGTTTCTTTTCGAATCAAAGCACAGTTGAAAACAATCTTACAAAGAATTCATATAAATTTCAACATCAAAAACCAAAAAGAGTATGGGTTGAAAAGTCAAAAGTTGAAAAGAAGAAAGTTAACCCAACTGAAAATGTGTTTACAAAGCACGCAGGTGTTAAAACAGATGTTAAAACAGTCAACAAAGCAATAAAATTAAATTCAAAAGAATTTAAAGCTCAAGTTGAAAATTTTTCAAAGGAAAATAATATTTCGAAACGTCAAGCGAGAAAAACAATTTTTTGGCAAACTATTGAATCATTAAATATGATATCAACAAATTTTTCAAAAGGAAGAAAAGTTTTTAGAGAAAAATCAAAGTCTCAAAGTTTTGAAAAGAAAAATGATTCATTTTCAAATAGTAAAACAAAAGTTTCAAATGGAACAAAAACAAAACTACCAAGAAATTTTTTTTCAGAAAAAGGTTGGAACACAGATTTCAAAATCACAAATCAATACATCTTATCATGAATCATATAATTCAAAACCAAAAGTGGATTATGTTCCAAGTTCAGCAAAATGTTATAATCCTTTGAAGAAACAAGCTGACAAAGTCTCATATGCGAAGGGAATAACAACGAAAAGAAATATTGATCATTGGTTGGAAGGAAAAGGAAAAATATATCAATCAAGTAAGTTTTCGAAAGAACAGATACATGAGGCGTATGACAAGTATGCTAATCCTTCAACGAATGGTAGTTCGTCATCCAAAGAATCAAATATTTCAGTTAAAGTTTGGCAGCCGGTCACAAAAGCAAAAAGTGAAACATCACAAACTCAAAATGCGAAGGGTATAATAAGTGAAAATTTGAAAATAATAAAAACTCATATATCTGACCCTTCGAATGAAAATGTTAAATTTTTTGATAGTTTCAAAACAAAAGTTTGTGATTGGGTTAATGGTTGTACTTTACAATTGAGACATAAACCTAATATGAATGGACCCATCAAAGCTTGGGTACCTAAATGTTTTCAATAATCGTAGGTACTTTGTGACGAGCAATATGATAACAAGTGGTATATTGATAGTGGTTGCTCACGTCACATGACTGGGAAGAAGGAAAACTTACGTGATTTTCGAAGCCTAGAAAATGGAGGAGTGGTTAAGTTTGGCAATAATCACAAATGCAAAGTCAAGGGTTATGGAAAGATAACGAATGGTAATTTCACTGTCAACAGAGTTGCATTTGTTGAAGGTTTACAACACAATTTGATAAGTGTTTCACAACTTGTTGTGGGCACTGGAAATCAAGTTCTTTTTAATGAAGAAGGAAGTGTCATTTCGAATGTTGACACAAAGGAAGTTTTACTTAAGTCAAAACGAAAAGGTGATATATTTACATTGGATATTGTTCCTATTGTAGGCAAACCTGCTGTGTGTTTACTTTCGAAGGCTGCTGCCGATGTTAGCTGCTTATGGCACAGAAGATTATCACATCTAAATTTTCAAAACATCAACAAACTTGTAGGACAAGATCTGGTAAGAGGTTTACCCATTCTTAAATATGATAATGACAGTTTGTGTGCAGCTTGTGAAGTAGGAAAACAACACAAACAAGGTCATCCTATCACAATAGATTCGAAGATTGTTGAACCCCTCGAACTCTTGCATATTGATTTATGTGGTCCTTTAACAGTTACTACTCTTAACAAGAAAAGGTACATTTTAGTAACTGTAGATGATTTTTCAAGATTTACGTGGGTTTATTTTCTCAGGTTAAAATCCGAAGTTTCACAAATGATGATTGATTTTATCAAGAAAATGGAGGTTTCATTGAAGAAGTCAGTTCGAAAAATTAAAAGTGATCATGGAACTGAATTCAAAAATTGTCTTTTTGATGCATTTCTGGTGGAGAAAGGAATTTCGCATAATTTTTCATCTCCTTATACACCACAACAAAATGGTGTAGTTGAGAGAAGAAATCGATCATTATGCGAAGCTGCAAGAACAATGTTGGTTTATTCGAATTTACCTCAATATCTTTGGGCTGAAGCTGTTTCAACTGCTTGTTTTACTCAAAATCGATCATTCATTCATAGACGGTTTAATGTTACTCCTTATGAAATAATCAATAATCGAAAACCTAATGTCAAATTTTTTCATGTTTTTGGATGTAGGTGTTTCATAATGAATCTTAAGGATAATCTTTCGAAGTTTCAAACAAAAGCTGATGAAGGAATTTTCTTGGGATATTCACACAATTCTGTTGCTTATAGAGTGTTAAATAAGCGAACTCGCAAAGTGGAAGAAACTTTTAATTTGACATTTGATGATCATTACATTAAAAAGTCTAATCATCAATTTGCAAATTATCCTATTTTGCAAAATTCTTCAAATATAGATGATTCAATTGAAATGGATGATGTTAATTATGAATCAGTTTTTGGTATTTCAGATCAAGCAATTGATGCAGAAAGAAATGCAACCGATAATCAAATATCAGAAAATTCAAAGCATGACAATGATTCAATTTCGATTTTGAATCTAAACACAAATGCACAATCTGATGATCCAGTGGAGGGGGAGCACTTGGATTCAAATAGTTTTGTTGAGGGGGAGCGTTATTGTGAAAGTGATAACATGTCAACAAATGTTAATGTTGAGGGGGAGCCAATTATTGAAGAAGAGCCGATCATTGAACCAGAGAAAAACATCGAAACCGAGTCAATCATCGAGGGGGAGCCCATACTTGAGAAGGATCCAATTCTTGAAGAAGAACATTTTGATGATGCTGAGGATTCAATTTCCATAAATGGATCAGAAACAAATGTTATGTTCGAAGATGCACCTTTGGATTTTGATCCTAATTATCCACCATTGGATAAATGGACAAGAAATCATCCAAAAGACCAAATTCTTGGCGATCCACAAGCAGGTATAATGACAAGGGCACAACTTCATGCACGAAATGAGGTATTGAATAATCATCAAGAGTTATGCATGTTTAATGTTTTTATTTCCAAAATCGAACCAAAGACAGTTAAGGTTGCAATGGAACACTCTGATTGGGTTGTTGCTATGCAAGCTGAATTGTCTGAATTCGAAAGAAACAAGGTTTGGAGATTAATTCCAAAACCTGTTGATGTGTCAATTGTTGGACTCAAATGGATTTATAAAAACAAAACTGACAAAGATGGAAACATTATTCGAAATAATGCTAGACTTGTTGTTAAAGGATATTCTCAACAAGAAGGAATTGATTACGAAGAAACATTTGCCCCTGTCGCAAGACTCGAGGTTGTTCGTATTTTTCTGGCTTTTGCAGCTCATAAAGATTTCTATGTCTATCAAATGAATGTAAAATGTGCATTCTTAAACGGAGAACTCGAAGAAACGGTATATGTTGAACAACCACCAGGTTTTATAAATATAGAACATCCTGATCATGTTTATATTTTAGATAGAGACGTATATGGGTTAAAACAAGCACCAAGAGCATGGTATGAACTTTAACATCATTTTTGAAACAGTCTAAATTTAAACAAGGATCAGTTGATCCCACTTTATTTCGAAAGAAAATTGGAAATCATCTGATGCTTGTTCAAATTTATGTTGAATATTCGTCAAAAACAGGGAAGGCATTTTCATTAATCAGGAGAAATATACGAAGAATTTGTTAGAAATGTTTGGAATGACGAATAGCACAAGGTTACGAATACCAATGGCAACAGGCATAAAGCTAACTCCTTCGTTAGATAAATCTGCTGTTGATATCACTCTGTATCGAAGCTTGATTGGGTCTTTATTGTATTTAACTGCAAGTAGACCTAATATTATGTTTTCTGTTTGTAATTGTGCAAGGTATCAATCGAATCCACGTGAACCAAATCTAACAGCAATGAAGAATATTTTTTGATATTTGAAAGGAACTACTTCGTTAGGTTTGTGGTATCCTTCGAAAACAGGGTTCTTTGTACAAGCTTATTCGGATGCGGATCTTGGAGGATGCAGTCTTGATCGTAAAAGCACAACTGGTGGGTGTCAATTACTAGATGGAAAGTTGGTCAGTTGGCAATCGAAGGAGCAACCATGTGTTTCAATATCTACCGCTGAAGCTGAATATGTTGCTGCAGCTGCGTGTACATCACAAATAATTTGGATTCAAAGTCAATTAAGAGATTATGCAATTAATATGAAAAAGATTCCTTTATATTGTGATTCACAAAGTGCAATAAGAATTTGTCATAATCTTGTGCAGCATTCGAAGACTAAGCACATTGCTCTTAGATATCATTTCATCAAAGATCATGTTGAAGAAGGGAATATTGAAGTTCATTTTGTGAAAAAAACAGAACAATTGGCAGATACTTTTACAAAGGCATTGGATGAAAAATCGTTTCTTCGTATTTTAGAAGGATTGGGTATGATTAATGGAAATTCACTTCTATGTGATAAAAGCGAAGAGTGAGGGGTCTGAATCATTTGGTGAACTGACGGAAAGGGTGATTCAGTGTTCAGAGGTTACTGTTCATGGTCAACGCTTCGAATGCTTCGTATTTGGAAGCTTTATTTCTTGTTGAAGTACATAATCAGAGATTACTGTTCAATTCAACGGTTCGAATGCTTCGTATTTGTACACATTTCAACTAAGGTTAGACTTTTAGTTTGTTTATTTTTTTTCTTGTAAAAAACCTGAAAAATCAAAAATATTTTCTTTTATTGAAAAATTAAAAATCCAAAAAGATTTTGTTTTGATTTGTTTTTAATTTTTTTTTGAAAAATTCAAAAATACCAAAAATATTTTCTTGTTCTCTTCGGTTTTAACATGTGTATTGTGAGTTTTGTCAAGTTTCAAATACGAAGGATTCATGTGTCTGTTTTCTATGGAAATGTATGATCTCGATACACTTTGGATTAGTTAGGATGTCCCTAGAAGCATGCTGCTGCATGTTGTCTCAAGCCTCGTATGATTCTATGTATGGGAAATGAAAGCCTTGATGAAATTATCTCATGAAAATTTCTTCCCAACAAGGCTTGTATTTGCATAAATCAACAAGAGCTACCTTACTCTTCTCAAATGAGTTAAGAGTTTTCTGTTTTGTCCATTATAACAGAGGTACACTTCGATTCTTATCCAATCTTTTTATACCAAACAATTCTTACATTCCAAGTTTTCGAAGCGATTTGTCCTTGAGGTCTTTGATCAAACCAATTAAAACCTAGACAAATCACAAGTCTGTGTTTTTGATCTTACATCATGAGTCCGTGATGGAAGTGAAACCCAAAAATCATAAACCTTAAGGAATTGACGGGGAACCATGTTCCAGATCTTACGAAGCATTTGTTTCAGTACCTTTTATACTCAAAATCATATTCATTTCTTTTGAGTGATCTTAATCAAACATTCGAAAACTACGATGTTTGTTCCCAACAAGATCCAGCATAAAAATTTTTATGAATATGATTTCTGTGTGAGTATATTTTCAAAATTCTAGTTACTTTGAATATCATTCGCAACCAAGTTTTCACTGACTACATTGGTTATACAACTAATTTTGTTTACAATTTATCACCTTATGTTAAGGTTGATATGTAACGAAATTCTCGAAGCCACCCATTTGACCTGTAAAAGAAACCCTTCGAAACTTCTCTACAAGTTATCGATTGTAATTCACGGGAAACCAAGCAAGCTGTCAATTATCTCTCTTGATAATTTTCGAAGATATCTTTGCCTGGGGTTAAACTGTTTTTGTGTCAAAATAAATTTTTGACATCACAAGTTTTCAAATTTTTTTTCTTTGTTTCTCAACTAATTTCTTTTCGAACACAGCACACACGAAATCCTTGAGGTTTGAGTAAAACACACTTAAACTGATGATTTCGAAATTCTGGCATATGACTTCGCTTTCTAAACCTCAAAGTGAAAGAGCCTGACCTCTATTCCGAAGGCATCCGACGGTTACAATTCTCTTGGGGAATATCAAACAGTCTTGTCTCTTGGTGACGCATGGTGTATGATAAGCGTGTAAGGCGTGTTGACAGTTACGTTTGGTACTTTTTGATGAGTACAGTCCATATTTCAAGGTGCCATGTCAGCAAGCATTTATTGTATCCCGCTTCAAATTTAAAATTCTAGGGTTACATATAAAAGGGGAAATCAGAAGTCAATAATGCTTTATGCGATCAAACATTCTGTAACACAAAATTCTCTTTGCAACTCATCTTCTTCAAACGTTCTTTACTCTTATCATCAACAATGGCGACTACATCATCACCAACCACAGACGAAATAGTTAGCGTTCAAATTCTGAAAATCCAGGGTTCCAACTACCAAGTAGAATCGGATTTGTCAAAGTATCCGGAGGAACATCAAATGCTTGTGGTTGCTTTACAGAATTCAGTTCTGTCTAAAGCAACGTTTGATTCTTTTGCTGCTCCAATGTCTTGGCTATCAAAGGTGGGTTCTACTGCATCATACAACAAGGAGACAGGTTGTGTGGAATTCACTATGGTGAATGATACGAGAATTAGGGTCTCCAAGCGTTTATTTTGCAAGATTTTGGGAATTCCAAATTCTGGTCCTTATGATGAACTTTCTTCTTCTCAAGTTGTGTTCATGTTCAACGAGATGGGCCATCAACCTCCTTTGACGCGTATAAGTGATTTCAAGAAGTCTGGGTTACCTACGGTATGGAATTTTTTGTTTGGCATTTTCCTTCGATGTCTTACTGGACGAACTGTGGGCCTTGATAAAGGAAGGATGGAGGTGTATGCAATGGTTGCTGGATTGTATTACGATCTGCAAGTAGATTACTCTGAACAATTGTGGACAGAGTTCTTAACTAGCATTTCGAAGACGAGTGCTAAGCAGGGGATTTCTTGTGCTCGTTATTGGAGTCTGATAGTACAATATGTTTATCAGAAGGAGAAAATCGAAGTTCCGGAATACGAAGAAAAAGCGGTGTTTCACATGTATGGTAGTCCGAAGGAGGTGCATGATGATCCAGCTATCTTTACAACAATAGCTCGCATTCCGGATGCAATGCTTAAGAAGGTGGATCCAACGAATGATGTGTTGGTGTCATATTTGCAATCCATTGGCACAACTTTCGTTACTGGTATGTTACAACACGAAGAGAAGAAGAAGTCTAAGAAATCGAAGAAGACAGAGGGTGGGTCTTCGGAGAAAGGGGTGAAGGCAGAAACAAAGAATCAAATGCCAACAACGACATCTGGTATTGTCGAAGAGGTGTCTCCAATTTTAACCTCAGTGGTTGATACACCAATGATCGAAGCGTCTCCATCGAAAGAAACGATTCCTTCGAAGACGGGTGTTTTTCGACGTATCAAAATCAAGAGAAAGTCTCAGCTGGTGAAGAAAACACAAGTCACACATCAAGGGGTCACAGTTAGGGAAATTCCAGCTCCGGTGTCTCCATCATCTAAGAAACGAAGGGCTGAAGATCTTGAAATTTTTTTGAAGAAAACCCAAAGAATCGAAGAAGTAGAGCAAGTTCCTGAGACACCCGAAGATGAAATTCCAAAAGCAGTAGATATCAGTCAGTCTACTGGTATTTCAAAGCCTGATAATGTGAAGCTTATTGAACCAACTTCTTTACCCCAGGTTACATCAACAACTGATTCTCCAACATTTTAATCAATTATGGATCAACCATTTACCACTATATTTTCAACTCAATCAACTGATCCACCCCATCCATCCTCACTTATTGATGAAACCATGGTTGCTGATGATGAAACCGATAACGAAGGCTTTGGAGGAACGTTCTAAGCTCTTCATTTTATTAAAGCTGAAGAAGATTTTCCTGATCATATGCTGGTGACCATGAAGCAGTTCAAGATTTTGAATTCGAAATTGAATTCTATCTTGCAATCTCAAGCAGATGTGGGCAGTGCTGGAGTTACAACCATGGAAGTTGATTCAATAATGAAGGAAATGGAAGGCAGGGTAATTTCGAAGGCATCAGGATTAATTCGTGATTCAGAAAGTAGAGTTTTTGAGAAGATTGATCAGAATGATATTTCTACAGAGAATCGAATCAATTCTCTAAGGTCAAATTTTGTGACAGAGGTAAAGGATTTGAAGATTGTTACGAAGGAGCGTCATGTGCTCTTCGTACAAGAAGTCAAGAAGGTACGTGAAGATGTTAACATGCAAATTCGCGAACTTCGTGAAGACATGACGAAGGAGGTTCAGAATATTCAACAAGGTTATGAATCAGCACATCAGAAGATCGACATTATTTGTGATGTGGTTGTACAATGTGTCAAAATGTTCGAGCAGTTGAATCCTCAAATGACCTCTCTTTCTGCCAAAGAAGAACAAAATTTTGGAGAGCTGGTCAAGTTGTTGAAAGAACTCCACGACCTGTCTTCGAAATCTATTTCTCCAATTGTTTCTCAACAATTTCTTTCTCAGGAATTTACTCATTTCGAAGCTATCCTACATAAACACTTAGCTCCATTAGTTCGTATTTTAAGCCTTTTACCAAACGTATCAGATGCCCCACCTGCTGTCACAGGGGTGCAAGGGGGAGAAAATATTGGTCATACAAAGGCTGGGGAACAAGTGAAGACAACTGAAGATACGAAGGTAGTTGGAAAAGTGTATCCTTCGAAAGTGGTAGTAAAGCCAACTGTTGTTTCAGCTGCTCCAGTTATTTCGACTGTGACTATACCAGTTCCAATTTCAAAACCTATATCAAAACGTATTGTAATTAAGAAACTGTAACAACCCGGATTTCCAGGTATCCTTTATTGCTTTGATTTTTGGTGTTTTGAGAGGGGACTCGGCGAGTTGGAGCTCAAACTCGCCGAGTAGGATCGCGATTCCGGACGCGGGATTTGTTTGGACTCGGCGAGTCCGCGCTGTTTATTGAAACCCTAATTTCTCGGGTTTAGGACCTATTTAAAGGGCCTTATGGCCGTCATTTGTACCCAACAGTCCATAGAGAGAAACCCTATAGTGCTTTGGCGATTTGGGAGAGAGAGGAAGCATTTCTTGACCTTTGTGTGTTGTCTAGCAAAGAGGAGGGAAGTGTTGGATTAATGTCTAAGTCCATAACTATATTTGGTATGTACTTGACCCGACCCGGCATGGTCCATTTGGGTTGCACTTCACCGACACAATTTATATGGATAATCTTTTGAGAATAGTATGTTTATGATTAATATTAATATATTATAAGTTCTAATATATTAATATGGAATCATATTATTTAATTAGTATTGATCAAGAATTAATTTATAATTAATTAAGTGATCAAAAGGAACTAATTAAATATGGACTCTTATATATATGGAATGGGCCAAGTTCATTTAGGTTGGGCTAAGCTTTCATGGATAGTCCATGGAGTGTTTAACCCATGGATCCTAGGAAATGAAAGGTCATGGGTATTAGGGTTTAACCCTAATCCTCCATACTATATAAAGATGTCTTTGGTTGGTGAAATTGGCACTAGTGTGGATACACTAAAGAAGGGCTAGCCAATTTCACTAGAGAGAACCAAGTAATCATATTCTCTAAAGTATTCCAAGGTGTCTTGGTGATTTGTGATTCCACTTGAGGCTTCCACACTATTAGGGCTAAGCTCTTAAAGCTTGAAGACATCAAGCTACATCAAGAGGTATGTATTCTATCTTGTTACATTCATAGTTTTTGTATGCTAGATTATGATAATACCTTGGATGTTCTTATTTGCATGTATAATAGAGAAAACATAGATCCAAGGTATTTAGGGTTGCATGTACACTTAGGAAGTGTTAGAATGCTCAAAACCCAACAGTGGTATCAGAGCCACGGGTTGTTTTCTGTTATATTGATGCAAATATTTTATTTTCAAAGTTGAAAAAAAAAACATGAAGTTTGTCAAATTTTAAGATAATTACTTGTTCTTGTGAAAAACTAATTATTTGTAAAATTTGAATAATTTGCTTTATGAGTTGAATTAGGTCAAATTTAATAAAAGATAAAATAATATGATTATTTTATTAGTTTTAAAAGTTTGATCTAAAGAGTTTTATTTTTTGAAACCTCCATAAGTTATGGATATGAAAAGGTTTTAAAAAAAAAAAATTGATTCAAAGTTTTTTTTTGGAGTTACAAAATTTGGTGTTAATGTTTTAAAGGATTCCATAACTTAAGAATAAGTTATGGATCACCAAAAGTTTTTTGTGTTACCTTGTTTTATGAGTGAATTTAGATTAATGAATAAAATTATGTGATAGTTGGTTTTAATCCAAATTAATCTAAGAATTGATTCTAAAATGTGTTTTTGTAACTTGTCCTCAAGTTATATGAAAAGTCACATTTAAGAATCATAAAACTCATAAAAATTGGCAAAGGTTACAAAAATGAAGAGTCTAGTTCTAATTAAATGGTTTTATGACTCCATAACTTGTCCTCAAGTTATGGAGGACCAAGAGTCTCTTCATTTAATAAAATAAAAAAAAATAAAAAAAAGGTGTAACCTTAATTAATTCCATAAGTTATAAAATAAAGAAAAAGTTAATTCTTTTATTAGTTTAAAGTCTTCCATAACTTGTCCTCAAGTTATGGAACTTGAAGAGTTTTTGGATTAAAACTACTTTAAACACATAAGTTATGGAATTAATTAGTTTTGAATAGTTTCAAAACTTGCCCTCAAGTTTTGGAATTTGTAAAGTTTTCTCTTATGAATACTTTAATTCCAAGTTAGCCCTTAGAATTTTAAAAGTTAAAATTCAACCCTTATACTTTATAATATTATAAGTTAATATATATATATATATATATATATATATATATATATATATATATATATATGTATAAGAGTAAAGTCAGTCTTACCGCTAGTACGCCTCATTCACGAAGCCGGTCTATAAGGTGGGTATAAGGTTGTTGCCTATAAAATGGCAACTTAATGGGTGTCCACTCTCACCCACTGCTTGCTTGACTGGTTGAGGGTCGTTAGCCGAACGGGTTTGACAGGACTAGAATTCTCTCTTCATTAAAAGTATTAATGATAATACTAAGTAACTAAACTCTTAATAATACCCAATCTTAGTTACTTAGGAAAATGTGAATAAGGTGCTAATCCATGAAATTACACTTTACACTTTGTTTAAGTCGTTGGTGGAGCGTGTGTGGTTAACCGGTACACTAACTTGGACTTAACAAGGTAGGTAAAGGGTGACTTAATATTTATCATAGTATCGATGGAGCGTGTGTGGTTAACCGGCACATCGATTGAGGGGTAATTTATTAAGGGTACCAAGTGATTTGCATGGTTACTTCACACCTTGTTTTGTGATCCTCGACATCCCAGTCACAAAACCTGAAGGGCACACTCGAGATTGAAACATGCCTTTGAAAAAGTTCAATGAATCTCAAAGATCTAGGAGTTTCAAAACCAATTAAAACCTAATAATTCATTTCGTTTATCTTGGTGGAAATTGGTGAATCGTCATTCACCTACCTTCAAATATTTTATAGCTTGGATTACGGCATACCTCTTCTAAGTTATAAAATAGTTTGTTGGGTCCTAGCCTTAATATTTCATATTGGGTGTCATATTAAGGACTTTAAATCAACTATCTTGAATATCTCCCAAAAGATGTCTGTAATAGACACCTATGATCTTCCCAAATCTAGTGAAACAAGGTTTCCTAAATGAAGATGATGTCCTTTGGAAATCATACTTCTTTCACCTCCTCCAATTATTCTCCCCAACCCACAAGTTCTTGAAAAGTTTAAGGTCACTCAAGCCCTATTGGCAAGGCAAGGTCTAGGTGTGAGCACATCTTGGAGATGTAGTCACATATTGACAAGCCGGGAGAGTTGGGTGTCAAAGTCTTGAGAAAGTTGGTGGTTCAATCACTTTTAAGTCACATAGTGAGTTCCTTTGGGACACCTATGAAACAGACTATGACAAGACCCTTAACGATCTTATCTATTTGCTAAGATCAACTTCCTAAAACTTTATGGACATTGACAATGATGACATTGCATATCCAGTAAAGCATTCTCTTCCCAATGGAAAGGGATCGGCCATAGTCAACTCGGTTGACCAAATGGTAAAGAGAAAAGCTAAGTCTGTGATAATCTCGTGTACCATTATCAAAGGGTCCATATGTTTATATTGCCAAGGGAAGGGGCATTGGTTGTGAAGCTGCCAAATTTACCTAAGGATGTTAAAGTCAATAAGTTTGACTCTACTTCAGGTAAAGACCACTATCTAACTCTGTTAAGTTTCTATTCTGAGATTCCTGATACATGATGTGACTGGGTCACATGGTGATGTTTTAAGAATCAAAGAAAAGTGAAGAAACTTAAAGAAAGAATATGCTGAATCTGATGGCTTAGATGGATTTCTATCACATAGTTTGAAGATCGGATTCTTGAGCAACTTCTTAGGAGTTATGAGATATTGCTTAGGAATAGATAACAACAAGTTTTCATATGGATTGTAAGGATAAGTTTTTCCGCAAAGTTTTAAAATAAAAGAAAATTTTTTTGATTTTATTTATTTTAAAATATCCTTACAATGGCTTTTGAGGAAAAATTGTTGCTTATATGATTCCATTAAAAGCAAGAGTGGAAATATGAAATTGATTCTTTCATTTGTGGCAATGTCTAGATTTACCAAATAAGGAAAGATTCTCATCACCCAAGTTTCAATTGGACCGGAACTTGGAATCATGCAAGTTGTATAGCATGATGAATGAGAACTTTCAAGTTTTGGAAAATTAAGACTAATTACTCGGCCACATGGATGTGTGAGTCAAGTAAAGGACTAAGGGATCGAGTACACATTCTTGTGCACTGATTAAGTCCACCACAAAAGATTGATAAGACTATTCGTCATAGTTTACTAAAGCTCAGTAAATATGATTATACTTACAAGCTTAAGTGTAACTCTGAGACATTGGAAAAGGTTCCAATGTATGGCAGGGCGAATAAGAAGAATCAAATTAGGCAGAAGGATAAAAGTTTCTCATATCTGAAAAGATGGGAGAGTACATTAGTATCAGTTTTGTGATCATCTTAATGATTAAGAAACCATATCAAAATTAGTTCTCTAAGGAAATCTTAGTGCATTCTTATGACTAAGAAGAGGAACTTGAATTGTTGAAATGGTTAAATCAAGAAGATGAGTCATACTTCGTTCCAATACAAGTCTTAGAGTCATACTCCAAGATTGTCATTTGAGTGACATGTCTTAAAGAAGGTTTAAAGCACTTGTCAAATGTAAGAGTAAAAGTTTTCTACTCTTGTACATTTGAAATTGGTAAGTTGTGATATTTTGGATAAAACAAAGACCAACTTAGGCTAATTGGGTAAAGTGTTTTTCTTGATTAGAATCCGCACTATCTCTTGGATGTTTGACAAGGGAGTCTTATATGTCAAGAGGACAGTGGGAGTCTTAAAGGTCTTGAAAGTCTCAAGAAATAATCAAGAATAAAACCTGAAGTTCTTCACTAGCACACGACTTGAGGTTTATAACCTATCGTGTTGACATATCTGTGCCCATTCCAGTTAAAGTTGGCTTTGCATATGAGTTCTTAGAGTTCTCAGTTTGTTGCATAACAACTTGGAAGCAATGGCAGGCCCTTGAGCTGCCAGGTGGCAAGAAGTTAAGATTGAGTTCAATCCATATGGTTTTGGATTTGTCATTATCTTTGTCTTGTGATTCTGGTTTGACAAATTCATATGGGTAGGAACTCATACACCATATAAATCTAAGTGTCATAAGGTTTCTCTCCGATTCATGAAAATGATGGTGAGGAAACGCTTTCACTAAGTAGATTTTACGAAGATATCAATTGTGTTATTTGCATTTTCAAAAGTCGTTAGTGGAGCGCGTGTGGTTAACCGGCACACTAACATGGACTTGTGAGAAATGGAAAATGCCTAAGCAATTGAGACCATGATTACGGTATCCCTTTTCATGGTTCTTGAAATTGCTTAGACACACAGGTGAGCTATCTACGGAAAGGGTGTATGAATCAAAATTTCAGACTGTCCAGCTGATTTCTGAGTACATGTCAAAGCTAGTGGGAGCATAAGTGTTATGCTAATAATCATCATGTTAGTGGGAGCATGATAATTATGATAAGTATTGCAAGTTAGCAATGTTAATTATAGAAAACAAAAGTTTCAATTGGGAAAAAGTTGTTTTGCTATAATTAAGGGAGAGGAAATTATGCTTCATCTCAAATCTATAAGCTTAGATCGTGAGGTTTTAATCATTTATTCAAGGATATATATGAATTTCATGTTGGAATGGCTCAACATAAGGAAATTCTGTATATGGGTCCATTATTTGCGTTCTAAAATTCGATTATGATTACGGCATCCCTTTTCATAATCTGAATTATGAGAACTTGGCAAATTGAAATGGAAATATTATAACAAAAGACTGGTTTAGTCTTTATGTAAGACATCATGAATCGTGTCCCATATGCTTCGGATATAGGATCGATTACATGTGCTATATTCATCCGTTCTAAAATTTTCCAAAATGCATGGGGCATTAAGAAGGGAAAAGGTTTAGAACTGGATATGAATAAAAGGATTAAACAATTGTCGAGGACAATCTAAGGTTTACCAAAGATCGGTTACTCAAGGATAATTGGAAGTATAGTGATAATTCTGGAAGGACCATATTGACATAATCTGTAAGGAGGCAACTCTTGTTCAGAAGTGATAGTCAAAATGGAATTTGGAAATGTTTCAAAGTTAGAATTTTCAATCTGTGTAAGATTAAGGAAACTTAATGCAAGAAGGATATTTCAAGGAGTTGATCTCCTTTGGAATACTCTGTAATGATTGTTGCCAAGTCTTTGTGACTTTGTGCATAATCGTTACAAGAGGATCAATGCATATAAGTTTAGAATCTAACAGATTTCTGTAAATGGCATGAATTTGGAATTCTTGCATTTGCAGTAAGGATTTGGGAGTGTGAAAAGAGAATCATTGAAGTTATGTTCAATTGATCTAGTTCACAAAATAAAGATCATAGACAAACATAGTATGCATACTTGGTGTGTGGCATGACTAGTGTTTAAGAAAACATAGTGTACATGCTTGGAGCATGGGACAACTATTGTTTTAAATTCAAGAATAAAGTTGATAGCTGAAATAGTATACAATGAATAATGTGTAATCATATGGTGATAAATAAAAGGTGTTTTATTTATGTTCAAAGATTTGATACCATATTGGATTCAATTATTATTGTGTTTCACTTTGCATGTTTTGACTTCCCGAATAAACTAGGTTATTCTTCCGGAATGACTAAGTTATTCAAACCATCCACAGTCGGTCATATGTTGGAAGTAGATATGAATTAAGACTGTCATGGGTTGGCTTGTAGAGGTCTAAGGTGTTGGACAAAGGGCTACAACACTCATGAGTGCTCATAAGTTCTGAGTATTGGATTCAACCCGCGCTCATTGGAATCACTTCATGGATTTTATCACGAGTGATCATGAGACGATAATATCTTATATTCTTCAAAACTAGAGATATGAGTTGTTACTATGAGTTGGTTGTACATTGATTGCACGAAAACGCATTTGGTAACTCGGTGCTATAAAACGTGCCTTTGTGTATGATTCAACAAGTAGTAGAACAAGCCATATGAGTCGAAGTTTATCCATTCCTTTTACCTTCTGGATAAAAGCGATATCTGTGGGCCCCTCGATGATTTGATGATGACAAATGGAAGTGCTCGGCCGGGCCAGGACTGATTTGATTTGTTCAATTAGTCAGTCGTCATAAATCGGAAATCGGGAAACAACAAATGGACAGAGAGAATGATTATAATCCATGTCTCAGTCCATATGATATCTAGAATGGAGGAATATATGATCCCTTATCTAATGGACAAGTTCGTTGACAAGATCAGAGTTCGACAGCAGCTTTAAGAGCTACGATTGCCAGTTAGGTTTGTAGTCATACGCAATAATAGTTTTAGACTTATCCAAGTGGGAGACTGTTGGATTAATGTCTAAGTCCATAACTATATTTGGTATGTACTTGACCCGACCCGGCATGGTCCATTTGGGTTGCACTTCACCGACACAATTTATATGGATAATCTTTTGAGAATAGTATGTTTATGATTAATATTAATATATTATAAGTTCTAATATATTAATATGGAATCATATTATTTAATTAGTATTGATCAAGAATTAATTTATAATTAATTAAGTGATCAAAAGGAACTAATTAAATATGGACTCTTATATATATGGAATGGGCCAAGTTCATTTAGGTTGGGCTAAGCTTTAATGGATAGTCCATGGAGTGTTTAACCCATGGATCCTAGGAAATGAAAGGTCATGGGTATTAGGGTTTAACCCTAATCCTCCATACTATATAAAGATGTCTTTGGTTGGTGAAATTGGCACTAGTGTGGATACACTAAAGAAGGGCTAGCCAATTTCACTAGAGAGAACCAAGTAATCCTATTCTCTAAAGTATTCCAAGGTGTCTTGGTGATTTGTGATTCCACTTGAGGCTTCCACACTATTGGGGCTAAGCTCTTAAAGCTTGAATACATCAAGCTACATCAAGAGGTATGTATTCTATCTTGTTACATTCATAGTTTTTGTATGCTAGATTAGGATAATACCTTGGATGTTCTTATTTGCATGTATAATAGAGAAAACATAGATCCAAGGTATTTAGGGTTGCATGTACACTTAGGAAGTGTTAGAATGCTCAAAACCCAACAGGAAGTTCTAGCCAAGGGGAGGCTCGTCGAGTCAGGGGGAGTACTCGACGTGTAAAAAGGGAATCCTAGGGTGTTGGTGGAAACGTCTAGACTCGCTGAGTTGCCCTTGTGCACTCACCGAGTCCGGTCAAAGTTGACCGTTGACCGTTGACCAGAGTTGACCTGTGTTGACTTCTTAGGGATAGTCAACCTTAGAGATAAAAAGTGTTAATTGGAGTCATGTGATGTTATAGGAGGATTAGAGCTCGGAGGATCGAGCAAGAGGGATTTCCAGGATTCGTGAGATACCGAGATACGCGAGGTGAGTCTTGTGAGTATACTGTACCCGGAAGGGTTTGATTGTGTGACCGGAAGGTCGGATATGATATGAGACATATGGGCTAACTGTGATATGTAATTGTTATATGTGCTATGTATGATATGCTTATCGTGGGCCGGAAGGAATTATGCTATGGGCCGGAAGGCGTTGAAATATGGACCGAAGGGTTGACTGGGTAGGATCGGAAGGTTTACCCAGCAGGGACGGAAGTCCCCTGAGACACATGGACCGGAAGGTCAGGGCCTGGAAAGGCGTATGTGCGTAAGTTGTATTTTGGGGAACTCACTAAGCAATTATGCTTACAGTTGTTGCGTATGTGTTTCAGGTACTAGCGAGGACCGTGGGAAGGCGCCGACGTGATCTGTACACACTGATAGATGATTAATGATCTTGGGATTCATATGGTTTGTATTATGACATGAGACGTGAAATGTTTATGCCTGTTTTGGATGGAAACACCTTATTTTGAAATGAAAAATTTGTTTAAAAATTTCCGTTGTTACAAATTGGTATAAGAGCCTTGGTTTGAGGGATTCGGGTGCACCTTCGGGCGTAACTGAACTCAAACCGAGGATTTGAGGAAAACTTTTAAAATAAAGGCATAAAAATTTTATAAATGATTTTGTGGTAAACAAGAATGAAGCAGTGTGTACGATCAAGCCAGCGCCCGAACGGTAAAGATCCCCAAAATACCTTACAATGTTATGTTAAGAGATATGATATGATATGAATTGTTATGCATGCTAGAAGACTAGGTATCCATGATAGGACTAGAGTGGCCTGATTTGTGATGCCTTAGTCTAGGGAAGTCTGTTGTTATGAGATGCTTTGGTGGCGAGCGGGTAGTTAGTGCATAACAAGAGTAGAGTACTCATGATCCGGGATTTGGGGAGGAAGACTTGGGATGAATGCTGATGCGGTGTGGTCGGTAGTATTGGGCCCGTACTACCGAAGACACCGGGTCAGTGGGCAACCCAAGTAAGAATCCCTAGGTATCGGAGACTGAGTAGGGTTGCGTTATCGAGTGCGATTATACTCGATAGAGTCTCTGATAATTCTATGTTGTATTTCAGAGGCATCATGGTTGGACCACGCCACATACCGAGTACGAGCAGTGTGCGTGACGAGGAGATTCGTCAGATGATTCATGAGGAGGTGGCTGCGGCGATCCGGGCCGAGATTCCAGAGATGTTTGGGTCTATTAAGACCACTTTGATGGAGACTTTTGATGAGCGGTACGCCGCATTGACTGAGGCTGCAGCCGCTGCAGCTACCGCAGCTGTGGCCGCTGCCAGGCCACAGGGAGGTGACTCGTTGCTGTTTTGGGAGTTCAGCAACACGATGCCACCTGAGTTTGACGGGACGCAGGATCCGATCGCTGCGATTAGGTGGATCGCTGATATCGAGGGGTGCTTCTATACTTGTTCATGTCCGGAGCATCTGAGGGTACGGTTCGCCTTGAACCAGCTCCGTTTGGGAGCGAAGGATTGGTGGAAGTTCGTGACGGCGAACTTCACTTTGGCAGAGATTTCAGCTGTGACGTGGGAGAGGTTTACCTCGATGTTCAGAGACGAGTACGTTCCCCCGGTGGAGAGGGAACGGTTGGTTCAGGAGTTCTTGACCCTCAAGCAGGGTACTGATTCGGTGACGGTGATCACACGGAAGTTTCATGAGAGGGCGATGTTCTGCCCCGAGCAGGTGTCCACAGAGCAGGCTCGGATGAGCCGATATTTGGGTGTGTTGAGGAGGGATATCTGGGAGTTCGTGTCGAACTCCACATATCATACCTTTGCTGAGCTTCAGGCGAATGCCAGGAAGCGTGAGATCGAGTTGGAGACCCAGGCCAGGGAGGAGGCTGAGTCTCATCGGGTGGATCGGCGGCCGGCTCAGTCTCAGCCGGCAGCCAAGCGGACTAAGTCCGCCGACTCGAGGACGGGAGGTCCGAAGGGCCGCACTTGCGGAAAGTGCGGCAAGGGTCACGAGGGGAAATGTCGATCTGGTGCTTGCTACAAGTGTGGCAAGGAGGGGCACATTGCTAGGGATTGCCCCAAGGGGTTTATGGTTTGCTTTCATTGCAACCAGACCGGCCATCGTAAGGCTGAGTGCCCTCAGCTTCTTCAGGGATCTGCACCTGCTGCCAGGGTTGCTGAGACTCGACCAGTGAAGGACGAGACCCCAAGGGCTCATGGGAGAGCCTTTCAGCTGACTGCGGAGGAGGTCCACGCTGCGCCCGATGTTGTGGCAGGTATGCTTTATTTCATGTATTTATTTTCTTGATGTTGAGATGTTATGCTTATGTTATGATATGCGTAGGTACTTTCCTTGTGAACTCTGTACCTGCTTTAGTGTTATTTGACTCGGGTGCGAGTCGGTCTTTCGTATCTTTGGCCTTTAGTTAGCATATCAGTGTTAGTCATGAGCCGTTGAGTCGGCCTCTGAGAGTTTCTATAGCCGACGAGAGAGTGATTTGTGCCACGGAGGTTCTCAGGGGATGTGTGTTAGAGATTTTCGGGGTTGATTTTCCGATTGATCTGATTCCTATTGCAATGGGTGATGTCTGTGTCATTGTGGGCATGGACTGGTTGAGTCGATTCGGCGCAGTCATCGACTGTGAGCGTCAACTGGTGACCATACGAAACCTTAGTGGAGGAGTTCTTTCAGAGTACGGCGAGGGTACACGTTCAAGATCCGCTTTTTGTTCGGCCGCTAGGGCGAGGCAGTGTCTACAGCAGGGCTGTAAGGGTTTTGTAGCGTATGTGATGGATACGCGAGCGACTTCCGAGAGACCGAGTTCAGTTGAGGAGGTACCGGTGGTGCGTGAGTTTCCAGATGTTTTTCCCGAGGAGTTGTCGGGTGTGCCTCCTGTGAGGCAAGTGGAGTTTGGTATTGATTTGGTTCCAGGGGCCGCACCTATTGCTAAGGTGCCTTATCGTCTTGCACCTCTAGAGATGCAGGAGTTATCCTCGCAGCTTCAGGAGTTGCTGGGGAAGGGATTTATTCGGCCGAGCAGCTCGCCGTGGGGAGCACCTATTCTGTTCGTCAAGAAGAAGGATGGTTCACACCGGATGTGCATTGACTACCGGGAGTTGAACAAGCTGACGGTCAAGAACCGTTATCCGTTGCCGAGGATCGATGATTTATTCGATCAGCTGCAGGGAGCATCTTGGTTCTCCAAGATCGACTTGAGGTCGGGATATCATCAGGTGAGAGTGCGGGATGAGGACGTCTAGAAGACAACGTTCAGGACGCGTTATGGGCATTATGAGTTTGTGGTGATGCCTTTTGGGCTCACCAATGCCCCGGCTGTGTTCATGGATCTCATGAACAGGGTATGCAGGCCGATGTTGGATCGGTCGGTGATTGTATTTTTCGATGATATTCTGGTATATTCGAGATCTAGAGAGCAGCATGAGGAGCATTTAAGGGAGGTCCTTGGGGTTTTGAGATCGGAGAAGCTTTATGCAAAGTTCTCCAAGTGTGATTTCTGGTTGCGGGAGGTTCAGTTCCTTGGACATCTCGTTAATCAGAATGGGATATTGGTCGATCCGGCCAAGGTTGAGGCAGTGATGGGTTGGGAGGTGCCAAAGTCACTCTCTGAGATCAGGAGTTTCCTTGGATTGGCGGGGTATTATCGGAGATTTATCAAGGATTTCTCCAAGATCGCAGTGCCACTCACCAGATTGACCCGAAAGGGTGTCGCATTCTCATGGGGTCCCGAGCAGCAGACTTCCTTTGAGACACTTCGCCAGAGGTTGTGCGAAGCCCCGGTATTAGCCCTCCCGGAAGGGATGGAGGATTTTGTGGTATATTGTGATGCATCGATTTTGGGGCTGGGTGCAGTGTTGATGCAGAGGGGTCATGTGATAGCATATGCATCGAGGCAGCTGAAGCCTCATGATACGATATATCCCACGCACGATCTAGAGTTAGGGGCAGTAGTGTTCGCCCTCAAGATTTGGCGTCACTACTTATATGGGGTTCGGTGTACGATATACACGGACCATAAGAGTTTGAAGTACTTGATGGATCAGCCCAACCTAAATATGCGGCAGAGGAGGTGGTTAGATGTGGTCAAGGATTATGATTGTGAGATCCTGTACCACCCGGGTAAGGCCAATGTGGTGGCCGATGCGTTGAGCCGCAGGGCGGAGAGCACTCCACTGCGAGATGTATGTTTGAGATTGACCGTGATAGCTCCGGTATTTGATGCCATTCGTGGGGCACAGGCCGAGGCTGTGCGACCGGAGATGCAGAAGAGGGAACGGGTCGTTGGTTTGGTTTCAGAGTTCGTTACGGATGGTCGAGGGCTTATGACTTTTCAGGGTCAGATTTGGGTACCGTTTGTGGGCGGTACGCGTACTACTTTGATGGAAGAGGCTCATTGGTCGAAATTTTCGATTCATCCGGGGGCTACGAAGATGTATTTGGATTTGAGGAGAGAGTATTGGTGGCCCTATATGAAGAGGGACGTCGCCTGGTTTGTTGAGAGGTGCTTGACCTGCCGCAGGGTTAAGGCCGAGCACCAGAGACCACATGGAAAGTTGCAGCCATTGGAGGTTCCCGAGTGGAAGTGGGAATAGATCGCTATGGATTTCATCACCAAATTGCCGAGAACTGCCAGAGGAGTTGATGCAATTTGGGTGATTGTGGATAGGTTGACGAAGAGCGCTCACTTCCTTGCCATCAGTGAGAGTTCTTCAGCGGAGAAGTTGGCAGAGATATATGTGAGAGAGGTGGTATCTCGGCATGGGGTGCCGATCTCGATCGTTTCGGACCGTGATGTGCGTTTCACTTCCAGATTCTGGAAGAAATTTCATGAGGAGTTGGGTACTAGATTGCATTTTAGTACCGCATATCACCCCCAGTCAGACGGTCAGAGTGAGCGGACGATTCAGACGCTTGAGGACATGCTTCGAGCATGTGTGTTGGATTTTGGGGGTAGCTGGGATGCGTATTTACCCTTGGCAGAGTTTTCCTACAACAACATCCATCATTCGAGCATTGGTATGCCACCCTTTGAGCTGTTGTATGGTAGGAGGTGTCGGACCCCCATTTACTGGGGAGAGGTTGGGCAGAGAGTGATGGGCAGTATAGAGATCGTGCTTCAGACGATAGAGCAGATTCAGCGGGTCAGACAGAGGTTATTGACCGCCCAGAGCCGTCAGAAGAGTTATGCAGACAGATGCCGGTCCGAGCTTGGGTTTCAGGTCGGCGACTTCGTTCTCCTGAAGGTCTCTCCTTGGAAAGGAGTGATCCGATTCAGGAAGAGGGGCAAGTTGGGGCCCCGGTATATTGGGCCTTTTCGTGTGATTGCGAGGGTAGGCCGGGTGGCCTATCATTTGGAATTGCCCGCAGAGTTGGGGCAGATCCACGACACTTTTCATGTGTCGCAATTGAGGAAGTGTATAGCCGATGAGTTGGCAGTGGTTCCATTAGAGGATATTCAGGTGGATGCGAGCCTGAATTATGCCGAGAGGCCAGTGGCCATCAGGGATCGGAAGATCAAGGTTCTGAGGAACAAGGAGGTACCTCTGGTGTTGGTTCAGTGGTAACACCGGAAGGGATCGGAGATGACCTGGGAGCCGGAGCGCGAGATGCGGGAGCAGCATCCGGAGCTATTTTCAGAGCGAGACTTCGAGGGCGAAGTCTAGTTCTAGTGGGGGAGAGTTGTAACAGCCCGGATTTCCAGGTATCCTTTATTGCTTTGATTTTTGGTGTTTTGAGAGGGGACTCGGCGAGTTGGAGCTCAAACTCGCCGAGTAGGATCGCGTTTCCGGACGCGGGATTTGTTTGGACTCGGCGAGTCCAGGATCTAGACTCGGCGAGTCCGCGCTGTTTATTAAAACCCTAATTTCTCGGGTTTGGGACCTATTTAAAGGGCCTTATGGCCGTCATTTGTACCCAACAGTCCATAGAGAGAAACCCTAGAGTGCTTTGGCGATTTGGGAGAGAGACGAAGCATTTCTTGACCTTTGTGTGTTGTCTAGCAAAGAGGAGGGAGGTTCTAGCCAAGGGGAGGCAAAGGAGGTTGCTATTCTGCGGATTTGAAGCTTAGATCATCAATCAAGAGGTATGATTTCGGCTCATCTTCTGTTTTGTGGAGTATAGTTGGATTTAGGGTTTCTTGTGGCCTTGTTGAGTTGATTTGATGGCCAAATAGTCCCTTGCTAGTGATGAGGCTTTGGATCTGGATCCATAGAGGACCAGAGAGCCTCATTCATCAAGCTTTATGGTGAGCAATGGAGGTTATGACCTTGGGTAGTGATATTTGTTGGTATTCCTTCATTTATAGTCATATAGAGGTTGTATGTGCATCAAGTTTGGGGCTTTACGTGGTGAATCAGTCTAGAAAGGCTAGATATATGAATTGTTGGAACGGATCTGACCTTAGAAGCGAGTTTGAGTGATTGCATGGCATGGACTCGCCGAGTCCGATGAACAGACTCGGCGAGTAGCTTGAAGATTGCCTTGGACCGGCCAGTGAGTGGTCCAGTCGAGTCATGGGTTGACTCAGTGAGTTAGGGCGAGTTAGAGAGGGTCGACAGGTGGACTGATTCGAGCTGGGACTCGCCGAGTTGTTCTTGGAGCTCGGCGAGTTGAGTCGGGGTGGCCCCGTGATTCTACCAGAGGGAACTCGTCGAGTCAGGGGGAGTACTCGACGTGTAAAAAGGGAATCCTAGGGTGTTGGTGGAAACGTCTAGACTCGCCGAGTTGCCCTTGTGCACTCGCCGAGTCCGGTCAAAGTTGACCGTTGACCGTTGACCAGAGTTGACCTGTGTTGACTTCTTAGGGATAGTCAACCTTAGAGATAAAAAGTGTTAATTGGAGTCATGTGATGTTATAGGAGGATTAGAGCTCGGAGGATCGAGCAAGAGGGATTTCCAGGATTCGTGAGATACCGAGATACGCGAGGTGAGTCTTCTCACTATACTGTACCCGGAAGGGTTTGATTGTGTGACCGGAAGGTCGGATATGATATGAGACATATGTGCTAACTGTGATATGTAATTGTTATATGTGCTATGTATGATATGCTTATCGTGGGCCGGAAGGCATTATGCTATGGGCCGGAAGGCGATTATATTATGGGCCGGAAGGTGTTGAAATGTGGACCGAAGAGTTCACTGGGTAGGACCGGAAGGTTTACCCAGCAGGGACGGAAGTCCCCTGAAACACATGGACCGGAAGGTCAGGGCCTGGAAAGGTGTATGTGCATAAGTTGTATTTTGGGGAACTCACTAAGCAATTATGCTTACAGTTGTTGCGTATGTGTTTCAGGTACTAGCGAGGACCGTGGGAAGGCGCCGGCGTGATCTGTACACACTGATAGATGATTAATGATCTTGGGATTCATATGGTTTGTATTATGACATGAGACGTGAAATGTTTATGCCTGTTTTGGATGGAAACACCTTATTTTGAAATGAAAAATTTGTTTAAAAATTTCCGTTGTTACAGAAACAGAGTGATGTCTCTTCTTCAAAGAATATGGCTCCGTCAAATATTAAAGACAAGGGAAAAGGAGTTATGGTTGAGAAGTCAAATAAAGAGAATAAAGCTGAAGTGGCAGCTGAGGTTGAAAGAATGAGGCATGTTCAAAGTATAATGAGACAAAGAGCTTTGGATGGTTCGAATGTTGATAAGGGTAATCCTTCGAAAGTTTACAATTACGAAACAATAGAATCCAGGGTGATGTTTGATCACATGTATTCTTTTGAAAAGGTTCCGAAGAAGAGCTATGTGGTGACGAACACAGATTTTGGTCAACTTGATTTTCCAATCAATGAAATGATGTTCGTTATGCCGCAGTTCAAGGCTGAAACAAAATCAATGGAACTTGAAGAGGGAAAGAAGATGAAGATAAGATTTCATGCTGTATTAGCGAAGGCTCAAGAAGAAGTATGGTTTTTGGAGAAGATCAAGAAGGTGATATCTATAAAAAGGGATGTCATTTTCGAAGGGAAGTTTCAAAATTTGAAGTACATTGTGGCAAGAGCAAGTGGAAAGTTACAAGAATTTACAGTGGCAGACTTTCCTTTGATGAAAACATATGATCTCATCAACATTGCCTTGATGCTTAAAGACAAGTCATTTTCTTTTCTCCAAGAAATAGAACCAGATGTTTTCAGTCTTGGGTGTAGGCACATAAAAATATTTTTGGAGAATTATTTTGAGTGCTTAGCTCAAACAGATGTCGAACTTGCTACTGTCAAAGGCTTCGACATAACTGCACCAATGGCACCTTCGAAGAAGCATAATGAGTTGAAAAATTACGAAGACGGTGAAATCCGTTTAAAGCCATTGGGGATTGTTTTTGCAGGAAAAGACAAAGCTGGAAGAGCTAAAAGGTTTTTATTTCAAACTTGCGAAGTGGACAGATACACCAACTCACAATATACGAACTTAATTGTTCGTATGAACCATTGCAAGAAGAGCTCAGAAGGAGATAAGAAAGAGATAAAGAAAGTTATCTCTTGGTACATGGTAATCCGTAGAGTGCTGATGTATGCCGTTCAATCACTGACGTCTTGAAGACTTCGACCTTTATTCCAAAGGGGGAGATTGTTAGGGCCTAAATGTTGTAATAGTCGAAGTGTCAGTTAGATTGTTACGAAGTTTATTTTGTCTTCGTAAGAAGGAGTCTTCGGATGTAATGTTATTTGTACTAAGGCATTATAAAGAGTAGTCTTAATGTCTAGTCCTTAGTATTGTTATGCTTTTGTTCTCCTATAAACAGGGGTCTGTACTAAGTGAGTAGAACAACTTTTTACTCAGCTTTTACAGATTATTCTTTGTACTCTGTAAAATCAAAAGCATAATATGAGCTGAACAAATATTATATTTACTCTGGTGTTCATCGTTATTTCTTTTTCTAAATTCATACTTGAATTGATTTTAAACTCGATTACAAATCTCATCAGCTCCGGAACCCAATCTTCAAGAATGCGATCGAAATCCATTTCTTCACGATCAGATTCAGCCCACTTCTTCCCTTAAGCTTCCTCTGTTTTCTTTGATCCTTCAAAACATCAAAATGTAATATTATCACATAATGTATTAAGAATCAAAATTAGGAACTTAAAAGAGTTAGATAGTGGATTTTACCTGAAATAGAGCCATACATCTTGACTCTCCCATCTCTTAGATCTCTTAGGTAGACAGGGCAGCTTCGTCTCCAATGCCCTTTTTTATGACAATGAAAGTAAATGGACTCCTTTGTCATAGCACATCGGACAATCACAGACTTTGTCCTTTCTGGACTTCCAATGTTGCCAGTGTCCATTGAATTTCGGGAGTTTGATTGATTAACCAAATTTGCTTGACTAGCACGCCAAATCATTGTTGATTCAGCAGCTATAAGAAAATAGGTGAGATCAATGAGGGTCACATCATGTTCCATCATATATTACTCTGTTACGAGCTCACTATATGATTCAGGAAGCGACTGAAGAACCCAGTCAACAACCAACTCACCTGAAATCTCGAAACCCAACATCCTTAACCTATCAATGTGTGACTTTATTTCTAAGATGTGTGCACACACAGGTTTCTCATCTTCATGTTTACTTGTCAAAATGGCTTGAGTGAGCTTGAACATTTCAAGCCTTCGAACTTGTGGGTCAGGGAGAACAATTAGAGGAGGTGGAGGAAGTGAAGCATGATCTCTTGTTCCTCGATCGTATCGTGGAACGTCATTTTCATTGTAAGATTCATACATCTACAAAACGGGAGAGAATTCAAGTGAGTTAATAAGAGTCCTTGATGTAACACCCAAATGAAACATCAAGGCTAGGATCCAACACAATACTCTACAACCAAGAAGAGGGATGCTGTAAGCTAGTTGCAAAATATTTGAAGGTAGCTAAATGACGATTTACCAATTTCCACCATGAAAAACAAAAATTAAGTTTAAGTCTTAAATGAATTGAAACTCTTAGATCTTTTGAGATTCATTAAACTTTTTAATGGCATGTTTAATCTTGATTGTGCCCTTCAAGTTTGTGGCTGGGATACCGAGGATCACAAACAAGGTGTGAATAACCATGATAATCTACGTGGTGCACTGAATGCTACTATCACCTAATCAATGTGCCGGTTAGCCACACACGCTCCATTGATCTGTGATAAACATCGAGCCACCCTTCGCCACCAATGTCAATCCCAAATTAGTGTGTCGGTTAACCACACATGCTCCACTCATGTTTGACAAAGGTACGAAGTGTAATTCCATGGATTAGCATACAATTTCACATTTTTCTTAAAATAACTATAATTTGGGAATTTGTAAGAGACGTTTAGTTACTTTGTACTTCATTATACTTTTAATGGAAGGTTTTGTCCTATCCTACCCATTCGGCTAACGACCCTCCACTACTCAAGAGTGCGGTGGGTAAGAGTGAATACCCATTCAATCGCCATTTTATGGGCAATTTCCTTAAACACCCCTTATAGACTAACTTCGTGAATGAGGCCTTCTAACGGTAAGACTAACTGTTTACTCATACATATATATATATATATATATATATATATATATATATATATATATATATATATATATATATATAATATTAGACTTTTAATGTTATATATAATATTGGATGTATTTTACACTTTTAAAATACTAGGTGGTCTAATTTAATAAATTATACTTTTAATTTAATTAAATGTAAACCAAAACTTTATGGGTTTATTAAATCTCTTTTAATTATACACCTTAATTAATTAATAAAACCATAAGGGTGTAAATTGAACTTTTCAAAGTACTAGGGTTTTAGAATTTAATATTTCAAAATTAAACTATTAATCAAATTTTAAATTCCAAAACTTGAGGGCAAGTTTTGAAACTATTCAAAACACACAAGATCAAATTGCAAATAATTTAAAATTAAACAATTAATTTATATTTATCTAATTTGACCTTTAATTTTATTTTCACAAGATAATTCAAATTTAAATTACAAATAATCAATCTTTATCTAGTAAAACAAATGATTATCTAAATTTTGACAATTATCTTCTATTTTGGCAAGGATAATCTCCAAATATTGATAAAATTCAAATTTTATTAATAAGAACCGTTTTAGGTAATTATCCACAGCCAAAATAGGTCAAAATCCTAAAGTTTGCTCCATCTGACCCTCTGACTCGTCGAGTCAGGCTTGGACTAGTCGAGTTCACTATGGACTCAGCGAGTCACCCACTAGAATCGGCGAGTCAAGCCTAAAAACTTCAAAATTTCAATTTTCAGCCAATTTTCGATCAAATAAGAATCAAATTCACTAACAAATAGCCCTAGGCTCTGATACCACTGATGGGTGTTGAGCACTACATCATTCCTATGGTGTACATGCAAACCCTAATAGCTTTTGGATCTAGTTTGTCTAACGAACATGCAATTGAAAATCCAAAGCTATAAACCCTAGATCTAACATATTATAATTTGAATTAGGGTTTAGAGAATACCTTTGATTGTTATGTAGTAATAACAATCAATTCCTTGCTTTGATTGGCTTCAAAAAGCTTAGTGCCTCAAATGTTGCACCTCTAATGGAGTCACAAAGGCCAAGAGCAACAAAGATGAAGAAGAGAAGGGGAGAGGCACCCAAAAACGTATAGAAACCCTAAGGAATCAGTTAGCCACGTTTTTGGGGCCTTAGGGGTCTTTATATACTTAGGCTATTAGGGTTTTGCACTTAGGAAACCCTAATATGATTGCTTAGGCCCTAAGTAGCCCATGGACTCCTTTTATGACATCCCTTGGACGGATTCCTTATGGGCTTCCCATAGAATTCGCCCAACCTATATTATTAGATAATCCATCGCTTAATTGCAATTATCTTATAATTACAATTCCAGTCCCCTTAAGTTTAATTAATCTCTTTTAGCCACAAAATTAATTCTTAATTAATATTTGACTAATATTAATTAAACAATATGATTTTTCCTTTAATATATTATTCTTATAATATATTAATAAATCATAATCAAACCTTTCTCTCCTTAATTCATCCTACAAGTTGCTATGGTGAAGGCAACCCAAAAGGACCATGCTCATAATCGGGCAAGTACATACCAAAATAGTTATGGACTTAGACACTAATCCAACAGTATATGGGGAGGACACCCCACACCTGAGTTGTTCGCTATAATTAGACTAAATCGGTCTATGGTGACGAAAACCTTATTCTATTCTGTCGGCGTCCATAAATGCCAAGACATGCAAAATTGTCATTATCTAGTATGGCTATAACGACTCACTTAGAGGAATTAAAATTATGATATTTATAGGAGATCATTCTCTTTTCTCTTTGGATTACTCGGGAACATACTCGCGCCAGTACTCATCCTCGGGGGTTGATATACCAACATTCTCTTTTACAGATAACATTGGGTTGTCTGGGGGCATTCTCTTACATTCTCTTTACATTCTCTTTACATTCTCATTACATTTTCCTCATTCTCTTTTGTCATTCTAGTAAACAATAACATACATGCATTAATACTAGATTGGACACAAACATACTAAACTGTTTTAAGAAAATATAGGATTTTCTTGTGATTTCAAAGTTATACAAATGATTTTCTCAAACGTGCTTATGAACTCAGTGCTTATGAACTCACCAACATTTTTATGTTGACCTTTTTAATTTACTTGTATTCTCAGGAAACCGTTGAAGCAGGTTGGGCAGAACAAACTAATGGATATTTTGTTATATTTTGTTTCAGCATACTTTAACTATTTTTGGCATTTAATATTCAAACACAGTACTCAATGTAAACAATATATGTTGTTATATTACATGTGTGATGATAATGATGTTATGTTTCAATTATATATTGTGTGATGAAACTACAAGGATGAAGTCACACTAAGCCCCATGACATTTCCGCCGTCTGGTTCGGGGGTGTGACAACTCATCAACTATGACTTTTCCTATATTTATCCAATTCAAAGCATTATCAGTATCATTTATCTTGAAATATATCAATTAAGCTAAAAAAATATTAAGATGATGGCCTATAATATATGTACAAATAATGTCATATCAGTTTTGCTGGTGATAAACCCTTCCTTTCAAACAAGTTCCTTAAATAACTTTGGCATATCATCCATTTGGATTTCATTATGGCCATCAAGTTTTTTGAAGAATCAAAGGGCATAATTAAAGGTGGAAATATGTTAGTTTCCTCAATAGCACTTTCAATCCCGAATTAAATGCTATGTCCAACTTTAGGTTCTTTGTTGGTTCACTCTTGAATCTTATCAATATCAATATGGCTCCCATTAGACCTTTTGGAAATCAACTCCTTCTCTTGGAAGACTACCCTTCGATCAACATACACTTTGTTCTCAGATGGATTGTTAAACAATTATCCAAAATGCTTGATGGGTTCTCTAATAAGATAACACATCTCTATTCTAAGTTCCAGAATATCGAGCGCTTCACGACGAGCATAAGCCTCATAATCGTAAACTTCCATATATGCAATCGAGGTGTGAAACTCACTGCACATATCATAAAGTGTTTCATGAAGCTTCTCAGTTGGTACAAGACCAAAGGACTTCTCGTAACACTATTCATGGTACAATCCATAAATTGTTAGTTAACATAATGCAACTCATCTAGTACAAAATCAATGAACAATTTGTTTCTCTATCCATCTAACACTTCCTAGTGGTAGTGTTCTGGGTGGAGATAGCTCGTGAAACTCTTTCACAATTAATTTAGATGATCGGTAAAGTTTCGAATGAGATGCTCACTATGAGTGTCTCATCTTATTGCCCATTTGCTTCTTAACTTCGCTTTATGAGAGCTCTGAAAACCTGAAAGGTTTCAGACTCACGTTCATATGAATTTGGTCTTACTATGTATCGTGGTTAATCTGAATGGTCCATTAGTGCAAATTAATTCCAACATATATTCTCATCACCCAGTGATGAATTCGTCATCTATATTGATAAACAAGATTTGCATTTATCATGAGACTTGAGGTCAAATGATATACAAAATCCGATCCAACTGGATACTCGGTAATGCGTTTCTCATTTATGTATCCAAGACTAGTATTCTACAAATACACTTCACCTAAACCATTTGGATGTATTTGAATAAGTAGGTATTGTGGTCACTCTTAACGATCCATTAGGCAAACTAATTTCAACAGATATTTGCACCACAATAATACACCTTATTCAAATATTCGAATCAACTTTGAACTATTGCTACTATATTAGCTTCATAGATTTCATGACTTTCTTTTAACATGTTAGAATGCTCCACATTTAAATAAGTTATAACTATCTCATGAATCATAGTATAAACAATTTCAATAATAATACCATATACTAAACATTTGGAAGAGTTGTCTTTTGATCCCATGAATAGTAACAAGGGCTTGACATTCATGATCAAATTATCTCTACCATGTTTCAGTATTCTTACTTCATTTTAGTCACTTCACATTCTTGCAAATTTCAGTACTTAATCCTTAGTAAAATACTAAAGGTTTAGAAGTAATGTTCTGATGGCATGATGAATCCATATATTTGATTTAATACCTAACATGGGAGAACTATTTATATTTTGATCCTATGGAAAGTATCAAGGGATGGTAATCCATGATCAAATTTAACTTCTTCATGTTTCAGTCCTTTCACCTCAAATATATATTTTGGGCATGTATGCTTGCTAAGTTCTTTCTTGTTATTTAAACGAATAGCTATCAGAACATGTCTCAGAATAAACCTTCCTTTGTCCTTGGCATTTGGGCCTATATTAGGTATACCAACACTAATGAGCTTTTAACCCATGGGTAATTGGCTTTCTTCTTCTTGACACTTCTATTCATGATAGCAAAACTATTCGAGTGTTTTGAAGTTTAAGTTTCTATGATTAGCCATGTTAGTTCCAAAAGGAAACCTCAACATGTTACACTACTCCTCCTTCATGGATATTCCAAGTTGTTCATAACAGAATCAGAGTGAACTGATTATACGTGCATACCAGCTAGTCGACTAACCCTAGTCAACCCATAACTCAAGGAAATTTGATTTTACTTCAATATATCAATTTACAACATACACTTGATAATTGATCTTTCTAAGTGTTTAGAATGCATTATTTGAAGTAACCTAGGAAGAGATTTATCAAAGTCATGCTCTTTCCTTTCGTTTATGAGAACTATTCCCAAACTACGAATTTAACAAGATTGATCATCCTCATAGGTAATCCCTTCAAAGGTTTTATAACAGTAGATTTTAGTGGATAAGTTTATAGACATCATTCAATGTCATTTTCCATTATAGTTTGTTTTACTTATCCTTAAAAACTAATTACCCTAAATATAATTATTTAAGAAGGATAGGATCCATATTTGGCTCCATGATGTGTAAAGGGATGCCGTAAACATACCATAAAGTTATTTAGGTAGGCAAAGCCCTATTCCAATTTCGATCATCACAAAATTCCTAGATCTTTGAGATTCATTGACTATCAATGACATGTTAATCTCGGATTATGTTCGCGAATTCCATATCATTCTCAACTAAACTTTAGATTGATGTGTTGGTTAACCACATGAGCTCCATCAATAGAATATAAAGAGAATTTGAAATTTCATGGATAATATGAGACCCACATTCTATTAATAAAACAAGATTTTGTTTTATATTTTTATTTAGAGTACTTTCAGATTGACCATTATCACTATCAAACCCTTTTGGTAACTCCATTCTCAAAATGTAATAGGTCGGTGATGGTGGTAAGCAGGAAGTATACTAAAAACTGACCTCATTAGGAATCATAGAGACCTCCTTAAACCCCTACACCAGAATGAGTGAACCTAGTCATGGTAAGACTGATAATCTCAATATTTAAACACGTGAGGGCGCATGTTGTAACTTTCTTAAACATATAGTATATACAACTCTAATATATATATATATATATATATATATATATATATATATATATATATATATATATACAAGGGGTAAATTGAAAAATCTTTAAATTTAGTTGTCTATTATTAATTCTAATTAATTGTGAGGACACGATGTAATAATTAATAAATCATGAGGGATTAATATTCAAATTTATAAATCTCTATTATAAATAATATTAAATATTTAAATTCACTATTTAAATAATAAATATTCAAATTCAAATATCTATTAAATAATATTTATTATTTTCTAGAATTAAAAACATTTTAAATTCGGTAATTATCCATATTATAAATCTTCAAGTTTGAAAAATAAAAAAATGGGAAAACCCTAATCCGAACTACTCACGTCGTGAGCTGCGACAAAGGGTTTTTTCAGTTACGGATTTTTCAATCATTCTTCTTTCATTCAATTTCAAGCAAATATTTTCAGAGAATAGGGATCTAGGGTGAATGTAATCATGAACCAATGATTCTAATACCACCGTTGGGTTTTCTATGCATCAAATATACTATAAACTAGGTAGTGGAAAATTGAAACTACAATATACCTAAGTGTACACGCACCCTAGGATCTATGGTTTCATGATAATTACATCTACCCTATGAAAACAAAAATAAAAAGAAGAAAAACATACCTCTTATGTATCCCTTGATCTTCATGCTTGAGATCTTGATCCTCCTTGAAGTTGCTTGGACGATAGGACCCAAAACAGAATCCCTCTAATGGTATCACACCCAATGACACCAAAGAGTGGAATAATAATAACTAGAATAAGGGTCAATTTCACAAACCCTAAGAGGGTTAGAAATCGTCCCTAAGAAGGGTTGGCGAAACTTGAAGACAAGGTGCAAGGAGGAATGAAATCCCTAAGGACCTATTTATAGCCTTGGATCGCTTCCTAGGTTTTGTACTCCTTCCCATGTGGGATGAGAGCTTAACCACGAAAATCACTCCTTTTCCCATGTGGGATGGAGTGATTTTCACCCAACCCTAATTCCATAAGGGTTTTGGAACATCTTGATTAACCAACTATCGATTAATGAACACTCAACCCTTTAATTAATTAATCTGTTAATTAATTCCCAAAATATATTTCCAATTTTTTCTAATTAATTATTAACCATAATAATTAATAAACCAATTTCTCATTTATTTATTCTAATCAAGTTGGGTCTTGAGGGCAAGCAAAAGGACCCTATTATTATTAGAAATATTACCAATAGTTAATGACCGTAGACACTATTTTCAACAACGATAACATCCAAATATCCCTATCTGACCAACTCCTCGCCCTTCGATCCTGAAGGACCTACAACTAAAGATATAAAATAGCATCTGTAAGCCAACAAGTTAGTGATTAATCATAACACTTACCCATTATATATCATATGAGTTTCACATCATAAACATAAATATCAAATAGTAATCACATATATCTTCACATTTAAACACATAACGTATACTAGCACACATAACCCTAATCAACTAGATTTTATTTTTAGATGCTTTTTCTCTAGATGACCTAACATTGATCACTTCCCTTTTTGAGAGGCTGTTCGTGATCTTACATCCTTTTAATCCAACTAGATTCCCTTTCTATGAGGCTTTTCTCTAGTTGATATACATCTAACACATAGTCCACATAATAAGTAAGTTCATGAGAACTCAGCTGAATGACTGGCAAGGTAATCCTGAAAGCTCTAGTATACTCAAGAGTCATATTAAAGTGATATTGCTAATTTACATATGATACTAATAGGTAACACTAACAACACCTTGATACAATTGATTATTTATTATAAATTGGTTTTAATAAATATTCAATAAACTCTTATAATTAAATTGGAAATTATTTATTTCTAGGAAATAATAATTTTCATTAGCAAGTAACATTATATATAATTCATATGGTATGAATTAATAAGTCATTCACAACATTTTGGACTAGACAAATTCTTTTGTCTTTTACCAAAAAGTTAAAGTTTATATGTTATAAACTTGTTTTATAAAATATAAAGGTTTTGTCTTCTTCCTTTTATTATTTATAAAAATAAGAGTAAAAAAAGGAAGAGTATGACTTTTTGATTATTCAAATGAGAGAACGACTCTTTAAATATTTAAATAAGAGTATGGCTTTTTGATTACTTAAATGAGAGAATGGCTCTTTGATTATCTAAATAAGAGTATGGTGTTTTGAATAGTTTATTCAAAAGGTAGGGTATTGTTACTACTATAAATACAAGGTTTCAGGCTTGAATTTTGGCTAGTCATTCTTTTGAAGAATGGCTGAAACTATGACCCTCTTTCCCACTCTCTCTACTCTTGCTTTTGCATGAAGAGAATACTTGCATTTTTCATGCCCTCTTTAAGTTCACATTGTTTTTGAACTTAAAGCTTAAGGGTTTAAAAGTTTATGGACTAGCATCTACATCAAGTTGAGTAATTGTTGGTGTCTCAAAGGTTCCACATTCTTCATCAACTTCCAAGCCTCCCAAGATGACCCAAAGAACAATAAAGGTTGTTATTTCTTTATCCTTTCTTTGGTTGGTTTTTAAATCTTTCTCTAACTTGCAAGAAGATACTTGGTGGGTATAAAATGTTTATGTTATTTCAAAATTGTCAGTCTTCCGTTGCCATATTTTTTCTAGTTTATGAAACTATTTTTGAACTAAAACTCAATAATTGGTATAAGAGCCACCTTGCAAGTTTGGTTAGATTTTTTTGATTTTTGGAAATCTTAGTTTTTGGATAATATGGATAACTTGCTTTTGCATAAAAATAAGTTCATACATATTTTCTATGACAACTTTATATTTGTTATTTTATGTGACAAAAGTTTCATGCATCTTTTGTCATTTAAAGTTTTCTTAGAAAAATAAAGGTTGTTTTATGTATATGTTGATGTATATTATGTACATAAACTAGCCAAAGACCATTATGATTGTTGTGTTGGTTTTTTTTTTATTTATAAAAATGGTTGTAATTATTTATTTATTCATATAATATGTAATAAATTGAATAGATTAGTTTTCTTGATTTATTTTTATAAGTTATAGATTAGTTTTTAGAATTAATTGAATTGTACAAAAATGTAACATGAAATCAAATTGGAACCTTGTTTTCAAATACAAAAGAATAATTTTCGAGTCTAAAAGGCGTGCAGGATTTTTAGTGACATTTTCTGAAAATTGTCACTAATGCTGTTTACAAAGGGTTGTTGGACTTTTAGCGACAATTGCTAAATTTTAGCCTTCAATAAGTTTTTCTAATCCTTTTCAAGCAATTGGTGTTTACTCAAGTGGGAGCTTCTTTAACAACATTACAAGAAGTTTTCTGTTCCCCTTAAATATCGCTTTAGTAATGAACTTGACATCTTTTGTGTTGGCTCACAAAAAATGTCATTAGTTGGCTAGGTTTATACACATATCTTTTTATGCATGTTTGTGTTGTTTATTTTATGCACTTATTATGTGTGGTTGATAAATAGTTTTTCACATGCTAAAATAATTTTGGACAAAATAAACATCACATGGAGTTTGAGTTTTCAAAATTGGACATAAGATGTAACAAGTTATTATTTTAAAAATAAAACCTGATTTTATAAAATCGTTAATAATGGTAAATTTTGAAACACTCCATTATAAATTTTAAAGTCTTGATTTTTGTAACTTACACAAACTTCAAATATATAAGTAATAAAATAAAGTTTTATTAAATATATAAAAGGTTCAAATGCACTCAAACTTAATACCGGTTATTAAAATTGAATTGCGTCAAATTATATAAAAACTAGCTTTTTATATAGAACCTTTAAAAGTAATTTTCTTTTGAAAATTGATACCATGGTTTATTATATGCATATAATAATAATGATATCATATGTAATCCATTTGAAGAACACCTGCACATCTCTTGTATGCACTAGTGGGATAAATGATACCTAACCGCTAATGTTGTCTTTTGATGGCCGGGGTGTCTTCGCGATTTCTATAACCAAGTTATAGGCCGATTACATAAGTTTTTTTTTATCACACCCCGAAAACCAAAGGCGGAAACATTTCCGGGGTTGACTCCACGTTGAGTATCAAATCCAATGTACATAGTAATCACAGTAAACAACCATTACATTACATATATTTGAAAGTTTACATTTGTTTCAAAAGTAAATTGTACAAGTGTTATACATATATCATATGAACAAAAGTTGAGACGAGTCTTCTGAGCACTCCGTCTTCCCCAAAAGATATCGCCGGGTACCTGTCTAACGCGGACCTGAGAATACAAGCGGTTTCAAAATCAGCATAAAGCTGGTGAGTTCATAAGCGGTTTTGTTTTGTGAAAATGTACCAGTTTCCTTTAGGTTTCCGAAAAGATTTGTTATCCAAGAAAATCCCATATTTTCTTATGTAAAACAGTTTAGTTATCTTTCATTACAATTCAATTGCGTGTTATATGTTACCCCAGGAAAATCCCATATTTTCCTAAATGCAAAACCTTGGGACTAACATCCCGTACTACATATAGATTTAATACCATGGGACTATCATCCCGGACTAGATACAAGATAGTTTGATATACTTGAAAATATAGACTGAAACCATGGGACTACTATCCCGGACTAGATACAAAATAGTTTGATAAAACCATGGGATTACTATCCCGAAATAGATATAAGATAGTTTGATAAATTCATGGGATTACTATCCCGAACTAGATATAAGATCTAAAGATAGAAGATTGATATAAAATCAAATCCAAAACCAAAGCCGTGAATAAACTTATATTAATACATATTGTGAGTCGGGTAACCATGCTGATACGACAACGAGACCTCCTTGATGCTTGTCAGACGTCGGACGATATCCAGAATTTGTCACCCCAGGCGTGCCCGTCTAACTGTAGCTAGCAGTTAAGGTGTGGGATTGTCAGTCCCGAATAGATCTATTCACAAATTCCTCGCTCTCCCTCCAGGAGACTCTGGTTACACTTCCGGAGAGGATTTACTGATCATCCATAAAGGGTAGTAACTAACTCACAAACTTGTACTAAACTATTCACAGGGTTCTCATACGATATCAAACATACAAAAGATTATGAAACATAATACAGTGAATATAGGTACATATAATGAAACTATCTGGCAATACATTCAAATGATACGGAGATAAACTGAATCAGACATAGTTTATCTAATAACTTTATATAGATATCAGTACATGATAAAACGAACACTAAAGAACCCCAAATTATTCCCATAATAATTTGATTAGTTTGGTTATTTTCTTAACTAAAATCCATTTAGCTGTAGTTGATAAATCATCCCTTATGCTCAGCATAATACATAAAGGGTAAAGATGTTTATAAGTTTGCCAGATATTATTTGAAACATATCAATGTTGTGATTCGAAAATAGTTATAGTTTGCTTGTATTCCCCCCTGAAAACATTGAAAAACACGGAAAAAGCGTAGGGGTATGAACTCACCGGACGAGAAACGTGAAGATTTAGGATGCTAAATGTTGGTTCGGGGCTTGCAAACGCACGAGGTTCCTAAAAATAATGCAAAGATACACATTTGTATCTAATTAGGACTTAGATTATTTAATTGTTAGGGACAAACACTTTTAGTCGCGGAAACACCCTATTACAAGTGTTTGGAGGGACCCGGGTGGCATTTAAGGACTTGAATGACCGGGAAATGGTCAAGAGTAAACTCATACAAGAGTTTTTGGCCTATAACACCCATTCCCCATGAGTTTACGGCCGTAAACTCATGGTGGGGTGGTTTATGGTGCAAATTGGCTTGAAACACTTAGGGGAAGATTTCTAGGGTTTGATTTAAGGCTTGGAATTGATTAAATTCATCAAATAAGACCACTTAAGGGAGTTTACGGCCTTAGCATGGAGCTTACGGCCGTAAACTCCTATGCACCCTTGAATAAGTGTTTTATTGCTTCCAAATCAATCACATGTGATTCCTAAAATTTCTCCAAGGCCTTACGTGAATTTTTAAGGGACTTTTGATGTGTTTTTGGAGTTTACGGCCCATGAGACCCCCCTCATGGCTGTGAACTCTCCTAGGGTGAGATTTATTATGATTAAAGCTCTAAAACTTGTTTGTATGCACTTCTAGAATTTACCCCAAGGCTTTAGGTGTGTTAAAGTGGCATTTTAACACTTTACATTGAGTTTGCTCCCCATATTATGGAGTTTACGGCCCAAGCATAAGCCTTGTCTGTAAACTCTCATTTTTCCCTCAAAATATATGTTTAAGGCCCTTAAACCATTTTTAGTTGGTTCTATGATTTATTCCAAGGCTTTTGGTGAAGGTATATGGCTTTCTAACATGTTGAAAATGAGTTTATACTCATGTTTGAGGGGTTTACGGCCCAAGCATGTGCCTTGGCCGTAAACTCCTTCAAATCCCTCAAAATCCATGTCTAAAATGTTCTAAGTCCATTCCATGAAGTCATTTAGCCATATCTAAGTCCCAAAATTGTTTAGGAGGGGTTTAAAGGCATAAAACACCTTTACTATGTGTTTACGGCCCAAGCTCCTTCCAGGGCCGTAAAGTCATATACAAGGTCTTAATTCATGTTTTAATCTCGAATTTGAAGGCCAAATATGCTATACAATGAGTTTAGGAAGGTACCTTAGAGATTTGAGGCCTTAAAATTAACTTTTGGACCCTTAAACTTAGATTTAGGAGAGAGGTTAGAGAGAGAGTAGAGAGAGGAAGAAAAAGCTTCAAATAAATGTTTATATAGGTCTCAAAAGTTGGACACGATGAAATTCTACCTGATATCGGCATTAAACGGGGCTTTTGGTCGCACCCGATTAAGTTTCCGAGACCCGGCGGGGACGTTTCTAATATTTATGAAATAAATATTTTGGGCTAATTTCATGAGTTCCTAAGGGGTTTGGACACTCATTAGCATCAATTAAACATATAAGTTTAATTAACTTAACCCAAAAACGACATCGGAACGTTTCGATATACGGCGAGTTATACGGGTAGAATGGGTTTTCGGCGATGAACAACTTCGGGTTGTTACATTTTTCAAGTTGGATGATTTGATCGGAAATCTTTTGTGATAAAGGATACCTAAGCAAGAGAGTTCTGAGACATAGATGGGATCAAACATGACTAATTAAATTTGTTATTAGATATCCCATAAATCTAGGAGTTATATAACTAGATATAACCGATAATCAATATCTACCGCGTTGAATTCAAATGGATTGGATAAAGAATAGCTAACAATTTATTTGTTTTGCAACTTGGATCCTAGACTTTGATAATTAATGTTTTTGGAAACTAAAAGGGTATTAATTATTAAAGATTAAATATTGAACACTACTAGAAAGACAACCTTTTACGACGCACAATGCGTGTTGTAAAACGCTCAGACGACACGCAAATGCGTGTCAAGGAAGGCCCTGTCATAACAAGAGATGACACACTTTTGCGCGTCGTCTATAAACGATGCACATGTACGATGTGCTGTTACGACACACATTTACGACACTCATTTCCGACACGCAATGCGTATTAAGGAAGGCCCTGTCATAAAGGAAGGCAACATGCATTTGCGTGTCGTAACCTTACAACGCGCGTGTTTATGACACGCAGTGCGTATCAAGGAAGCCCATGTCATACATGAAGATGACACGCATTTGCATGTCATAAAATTTCGTAACCATTTATGATATGCATTTACGACGCATCTTTACGATACTCATTTACGTATAATACAAAAATACGTAAAAAAATATATACCAAAACAATCAATTTCATCCAATAACATCATGTCAAAAAATTGTAATACATTGATATTAAGGGGATCTAATTGTACATTGTTATTAAGAGGTTTTCCCTAAGTATATAACCTAATACTAAATTGCATATCAAGGGACACCTTCTGCAAAGTAATGCTATACAAACTAAAAAGATATACACAAAGATGATAAACATCAAATTCCAAATAAGTAGAGTTGCGTCTTGCCTTTCATAATTCTTTAAGACTAATAAACCCCTGCTCAAATAATTCTTGTGACCTGATCAAATAAAAGTCAAAAAATTTATATGCTAATATAATTAATAGAAGAATCAAACAAGGAATGTTAGTTGCAATACTTGTGCCAAATATGAGTGGTCAAATGAGGGAAGAGTGAACATCTACAAGCTTTTTGAGACCAGCCTACACACAAGCACATATACATATCAACATAAGTGCAAAAATAAATAATAAATAATAAGAAAAATTCCAATTCATTAAAATTGAATACTTGATAAATACATAACGGACCCTATAAACTTTGGAGATCTGGAAAAGATGAATGGAACAGTTGGATGTATACATTTTTTTTACCATCCATAATGTCAAAAAAGAAGAAGGGCATGCAGTGATTCGGGATATTTAACAATAACCACTTGTTCTTTTCTTCATGTCTTTTAATGTTCTTGGTAGGAAATTATAAAGAAAATCATAGTCGACAGGAGCAGATAAACATATGTTGAAGTTCTCAAGGTTAAAAGAAGAATTACCTCAATTGAAGCCTAATGATCTCATCACCATAGGCATCTACAATCCACATCCATTTCTTATGAAATCATGTCACATATGGAAAAGAGCAACAACTTTTTTGAAAAGGAGAAGAATGTAACAACATCTGAACAACAAGTGGGGCTAAAATTGGAAATGTACATGGCTATGTAATCCTTTGGTATGCAATATTCAACAATCATCTGTAGCTGTTCCATGTGAAAAACTTTTCCAGTTGGGCTATGAGGACCGTGTGCAAAAGTATAAAAATTCCATTCCATTATATAAAATTCCAAATTTAGAAACATAATATATGATTATATGATCTTATTTCAGTTTCTTAGATTTTTGTCAATGAGGGTGCACACACTTACACACTTACACAGACTCAGATATCTTTAAATAAGATCTAATTATGACCTTATATCTCAATTTATTTTTATTTTTCAGGGTTATAATATTAGTTTTCTTATCACTAAGTACCGCAGGTGCTTACAACAATTGTTCAAATTTAGCATCATCCTTAAGGCTCCCAGAAAAGTATTGTTGTAAAACACTTTAACTGACATTCTTCTCTACTGTACTTCACTTTTTCTCTGATTGTCTACTTGATCCACCAACCATCTACAAGTCAACACAACATTTAAGTCTATATATATATAATTCAAAAAAGGATCAGGTGGAAGAGGTCCAATCCTAACATAGTCCCGGATAAATTATTTAGCAAAAATTGTTTGGTGGAGCCTTTCATGTTAACAGGAAGAAAAAACTCCAAGAGTCAGCAGGAGCTTTTTCAGGACCAATTTTTGTCTAGGCTTTGACATTGCCATTTTGGCTAGTCTAGGGTAGTCCATATGGACCTCTAATTCTTAAATAATGTATTCCCACATTCATAATTCATATTGATCAAAACAAAATCCAAAATAGTTTCTTACGTGCTGACGGTGATATCCCACATAAATCCAACCCACCTCCCATTCCGTTCCATGAATCTGGGGACACAAATAGGAAGCTCATGTTCATATAGCCGGATTGTAATAAAAAAGGTTGTAATCCATGGTGGTTTTGACCTGATCTTGTGGACATATTGATTCGATCATATCTTCTAGAACAATCTTCAAAATCTGGACCGTTGGATCGATGATTTGAATCCGCTAAGTCATGTACTTGATGTTGATGGTTGGTGGTTTATGTTCACATCAGCCAGATGATGTTTTGAGTAACTTGCTTAAATCCCAACAAGCACCTAGGAATGGAATTCCTGGAAATCACATGTTGCCTATGGATCCTATGACATATAATAATGGTTATCTTCAAGATTTTTGTTTAATCCTGCAACATTTGGATCTCAACCTATAAGTTATGTTGCTATGAGTAGCATTTTAGCTCAAAAGAAGTTTTACCTTTAATAGATGCATGCTTAGAATTTTAGTGCAGAAAATGCTTCTGGAAGTCAAGTGGGGGGGGGGGGGTGGGGGTGGGGGTGTGGGTATGACTCAGCAGCTGTTCCAGATATTTTTAATCCAAATATTGCAACTCAACAACATCCACCTACTTCCATGAGGAACAACTCAAAGAAAGAGGATACTACATCCTTGGTATTCAATGTGGTTGGGATGTAATGTTCTGGTGCAAGAACATTTAGCAGATAATCATAAGCTTCTCCATCCTACACATGAAATCAAACTACTATTAATAAACATGAAAAAAGCACAATGAAAAAGGGAGATTTACCTTGAGATCAGATGAGAAATATTTAAAACTTATAAAATTTATCTGCAAGAAATTGATCAAATAAAATTCATTAACTTTTTACCTGTTTGAGTTGAAGTTCAGTCATGTTAAAAGAGAAAAGGTTATGATATGCTTCTCACTAAAACTTAAGCGACTCATCTTCCACTTTCATATTACAAGCCTTGATTTTGTTTTTGAGTACCTCCTACTGTATCATGAAAATAAGTTATGATAATCACTTCAATTTCAAGAAAACATGACATATTAGAGAGTATATAACTAATGTCCTTATCTACTAGGTCTTTAAAACACCTAGGAACAAGAAAAGCAATAAAGAAATATGACCATTATTCCACTAAATCATAAACAGAAATTATTAGAAAAAAACTAGTTATACTTAAATACATCACATATAAAAGAGTATATAACATTTGTTTGAGTAGTTGGTTCTTGATTATAAGAAGTTATTCTTGTAGCCTAGTTGTATATACTAATAATTGGATACCTGTTGCCTGCACTTGACAGGTAGCTACCCAAACAGCAACAACTTGTTCAGAGAATGAAACTAAAAGCAACAGTAACAGATAGACAATGTTATCATATTCTATCCATCTTAGTCAACCACTTCCCTTGTTAGTATCAAGGAGGTATATTATGTTTACATTTTCCTATATAGATGAGAATTTAAAGGGACTTCCAAGAAATTCAGACCCCCTTCACAACATACGTTACTTCGATATAACCTGCCAAGAAAAAAAAATCAGAAATTTACAATTTGACAAAAACAAAAAAAGGAAATATAAAAATCGTTTATGTGAAAAAAATGTACCCGTTTAACTTAAGATGGTGTGGCCATAGGTAAGACATTTCTTTCCCCAAATTCCCTGAAGGATCTAAAGTTCTAAACCAATAGTTGTAAGCTGAAATGGTGAAATCAAGTTCTTTTCAGAGATGAGAAGTAGATGCAGGAAAAAAAATGGAGGCATAAAGGAGAAATCGAAAGTACCAGGTGAAATCGCAAATTCAGGAAAAAATCATAAGCCTTTTTGCTTGATTGAGAAGATGAAGTCGAGAGATGAATGAGAAATTGCGTTTCCTCTTATTTGTTGAGCGCCTGAAGAAATAGGGCAGGATAGAAGCATCCTTTTCATACCTTAGTGCAATCAAACCTAGGTCTTGCAAACTTGAGGAGTCTTAGGAGATGGAGTAGGGTGGAGGGGAGGTGGACAAGTGAGCCTAAAGAGTCGATACTGATGTAACGATGGTGATAGATTACTTTTCGTTCTTCTATGATGAGTATGAGAGAGATTAACCGATAGGTGTGTAGTCGTCGATGTTTTAGCCTGAGGAGTCACAACACCATTGCAGTGGAGGAGTCGTAGTTGTTTAACGACGTTGCAATAGAGAGTGAAGCGAATGGGGCGTATGTCTCCAATCAAAAAAATCCCTAGCTTACGTTGTGCAGGCTTGAAGAGTCGGTGTGGGTTAGAGGTAGTGGAGGTGGGTGAGCGGCGGAGACGAAGGAGAGGAGATGTTAGAGAATAGATCGATACGAATGTAGGAGAAGAAAGCGGGGTTTAAAATTTTTGGAGATTTCATTTTCCCTCTAAGAAGAGAGACGCGCGTTTCTTAAAAAAATATAAAACAACATTCACAGAGGACACACATTTTAGATAAAGTGTCCTCCATGTTTTTAATTTTTTTTACACGAGACACTAATTTAAGGGCACACAATAATGCGTGACCTAAATCCTTAATTTTTTTTGAAGAGATGACACTTTTTTTAATGTCACTCTCTTTTGCGTAACATAAATCAATGAGTGTCGTGGTTTGTGTGTCGTAAAAGGGTCTTTTTCATTTAGTGGAAAATACTAAATGAATTTTGTTTAAATTTTGTAGTTAAATAATTCATTCTCACTATCATGAATTGTTATTTTTCTTAACGAGTTAATGAAACAATAACATTCAATAGATACAACTTCACTGAATGGGTTCCTTTCTTAAGAGACAATCTCGTGAGAGATATGAAGTTGTATACACTTAAAGGTCCTAGTCCTAAACTATTTGCTCTGAGCAATAAACCTAAACATGATACCTAGTAAAGGCATCAGTGTGATGCTAAAGATGCTTCTAACATCAATTTAGGAATAGTTATTCATGACTTCTAGGAAGTCTTCGATATTTTAAACATTTATTTGATAATATAACAGGTCAAACAATATTCCAATAAATACCGTGATATTTTATTTAAGGCTAGTTTAAACATTGGAATAATGCAAGGATAAAAGAGTTACCTAGTGTGATGTAAGACACCCATGTTTTATGGACTTAACACCTTTAAGCCCAAGAAATCTACTAAAGCCCACATATATGGATCTTGTTTCTTTTGTGAACAAACTGGACACTTGAAGAGGATTTACTCCTCTTATTTGGAAAGAAAGTCTGGAAGAGACTATTACTTCTAGTATCTACTAGATAGAACTCATAGCCATGATCATCCCAGATTTTATACTTTGCTCTTGTTGCACCTTTACCACTTGTTGATCTGCATTCATTAAATCAAGATTTAACATTTTTTTAAAAACAATTATAGACAAGAAAAAATTAAACTCAATGGATATGTTAAAAGAGACATGAGACTTGCCTTTGAGAGATCATTAATACCAAATTGGACCACTTTCTGCAAAATAATTTTAGAACCGAAGAAAACTTGATTTGTAACATCCCAAAATTCATAACCAAAAATCTCATTTTTAAATCATAAATAAACCTTAACTATTAAAATCATTTCATCTAAACATGAGTCATAGTATCTCAAAACATCATAATGGTATATCCATATCAAAACATATGTCAAATGTATCAGAGTAAACATCCTAGGTTGAAACATCATGGTGTGTGCAATGCAGTCATCCCGAGCTCTTCCCTTTACTACCGGAAGTACTTGAAACCAAAACCAAAAACTGTAAGCACGAAGCTTAGTGTGAGAACTGTCAATTCAGGTCATTCTCGGACTCATGCATCATTTTATAAAAACCATACATGCACAACATGCCATGGCCTAGTAGTCTAAATTAGGTCAAAATCTTGCATAAACTAGGATCCAACTAAAATCTAAGACTAATATACTTGACTCTTACGATTCTAGTAAGTTGTTTAACTACTGTAGGAAATGCCAATACCCGAATTAGAATAAAACTTCAAACTTTGTTACAATTGAAAAAGGGTATAAAACCCTAAAAATAAATTAAAATATTCTAATTTCATTCAAATATGATGGTGAATATCAAACAATGTTCCAAAAACTCTAAAGAGCCCAAAAATCCAAATTTATAAACTTTAAAACCTAAAAACTCTATAAGATTTGCTATGAACTTCCTAATATCAAATTTTAATAATCAAATTATGGGATATAATAAAAGACATAAAAATTTAAATTATCAAACATTAATCATAATTTATTAGTTAAAAACAAAGATTTTTAAATAAATCAAGAATTACATAAAGAAGCATTTTTATAAAATTAAGGTTTTATAAAAAATTGAAGAGGGAATTTACTTAATTTGAATTTTAAGAGAGAGGGAGCCTCTCACACTCATAAAATCGGACACCTCCTCCAAGGCACCCCTTTTCCCCAAAAATCTTAATCATTTATCCTTCTCTTACACTTCAACTTCCCCTTCACTCTCTCTCTCTCTCTCTCACACTCCACTCTTTACAACACTCAAAATCTCTCTTCCTCTCTCCAAACCCACAAAAATCTCCAGCCAAGAACACCCCTCAACACTCAAATCTTCATCTTCTAAGTTTGTTCTTCAAGGTATTCACGAAAATCCTTCATCTTCCCTCACTTTTATTTCTTGTTTTAAAGAGTTTTCTTGCACTTCTCATTCTTCTACACCATTCTTTATGAACATTCAAGAACATATCCATGAATGTTGAGTTTGATGATGATGGTGGTAGGGTTTCACCCAAGAACAACATGCATGTTGTTTAATGGTGAAATCCAAGGACCAAAACCTATATCAAACACTAAAATACGGATTTTTACAAGTTTTAAAGGTTCGTATACCTTATGCATTCAAGTGTTTCCTTTGAAAACATCACTATGACCAACATATGTCCTATTGGATAAGGTGTCTAAGTCCATAACTTATTTGGTATATACTTGACCCGACCCGACATGGTCCATTTGGGTTGCACTTTACCCAAACTATTTATGGATAATTTTATGAGAGTTATACACATATGTTTATTAATATATTATAAGTTAGAATATGTTAATATGAAGTCATCTTATTTAATTAGTCTTAGTCTTAAATTAATTATGAATTAATTTAGAGATTAAAAGGAAGACTAATTAGATTGTGGGTTATTGGTTTTATATAGTGTGGGCTAACACTCATTTGTTAATGGGCTAGGCTTGTATGGAAGTCCATGGATGATCCATGGAGATTTTAACCCATGGATCCTTGGAAAAGGAAAGGTCATGGGTTATTAGGGTTTCACCCTAATCATGTACACTATATAAGCATGCTTATGTTGCATGAAATAGCTACTAGTGTGTGTGCTTGTGTGTTGCCGAAAATTACAAGTGTGTGTATACTCTCTAAAGTTTTCCAAGTGTTTGTGGTGACTTGTGATTTCCATTTGAGGCATTCACACTATTGGTGCTTGGCTCTCAAACTCCAAAGGAATCAAACTCATCAAAAGGTATGTAATCTCATCTAATTCTTTTATGTTTAAAAGTACCCCATGCCATGTTAGATAGGTTATGAACCTTGGAAAATTATTATTTTGCATGTATTTAGACAAACATAGATCCAAGGTTTATTAGGGTTGCATGCACACTTAAGAAGTGTTAGATTGCTCAAAACCCAACAGTGGTATCAGAGCCTAGGCTTGCTTGTTTGATACTTGATGCAAAATTGTGAAAAAAGTTGAAATTGTTGTTGTCTGGCTGATGGAATCGCCGAGTCCATGGGGGGACTCGCCGAGTACATGGCAAAATTCATCCTACTCGCCGAGTGGGTTCGTGCACTCGGCGAGTAGAATGATCAAAATGCAGAATTTCGACTTTTGCTGCTGGAAATGGACTAGAAACATTATCCTAAACTGTTTTGGTGTTTTAAAACTTGTTTTTGTTGGTGTAATGGTTGTTCTAATCCATTTACAATAGCATATATCAACATTCCATGATTTTATGTGTTCATATAATTTTTGAAATTTTGATGATCATGTTCATGTTCTTATGAATTTAGAAGATGATAGGAATTATTTGCTGAATTGTTTAGAATTAATTCTTGATCATTTATGTGATTTAATGGAGTCCATAATTTGTCCTCAAGTTATGGATATCCAAAGGTCACTTTTCTTTAACACACACATTTAAACACATAAGTTACATGAAAATGAAGAGTCTTCATTTTTATGAACCTTTAATTCATAAGTTATGAAATGAAAAGTCTTGGATAGTTACAAAACTTGCCCTCAAGTTTTGGAATTTGTAAAGTTTCACACACTTTAATAAACTTTAATTCCAACCCTTAGAGTTTTAATAGTTAAAATTCAACCCTTATACTATTTATAACATTAATGGTTAATTATTATATATATATATATATATATATATATATATATATATATATATATATATATGTATAAGAATAAGTCGTTCTACCGTTAGTAGGCCTCATTCACGAAGCCGGTCTATAAGGGGGGTATAAGGTTGTTGCCTATAAAATGGCAGCTTAATGGGTGTCCACTCTCACCCACCGCTTCCTTGATCGGTGGAGGGTCGTTAGCCGAACGGGTAGGACAATGACTTTAAATCCTCATTAAAAGTATAATGATTATTATAAAAGTAACTAAACATTTTTTTAATTCCCAATCTTAGTTACTTTAGGAAAATGTGAACATGGTGCTAGTCCATGGAATTCACATTTTATACCTTACCAAGTCGTTGGTGGAGCGTGTGTGGTTAACCGGCACACTAACTTGGACTAGTAAGGATCACGAAGGGTGACTTAATGTTTGTCATAGATCAATGGAGCGTGTGTGGTTAACCGACACATTGATTAGGTGATAATATTAAGGGTACCAAGTGAATTAGCATGGTTATTCACACCTTGTTTTGTGATCCTCGGCATCCCAGTCACAAAACTTGAAGGGCACAATCGAGATTGAAACATGCCATTGAAAAGTTCAATGAATCTCAAAAGAATCTAGGAATTTCAAATCCAATTAAAACCTAATAATTCATTTTGTTTTTCATGGTGGAAATTGGTGAATTGTCATTCACCTACCTTTCAAATATATTATTACTTATATTACGACATCCCTCTTCTAAGTATAATATATTGTGATTGGATCCTAGCCTTAATATTACATTTGGGTGTCTTATTAAGGATTCTATATATCTAATCTAAACTTGCTTTCTTCTTTCAGATATCTTCCAACACTAATGCTTCGGGCTCTAACCCAACTGGTTCTTTCTCTCTCATGAATCTTTGTGGGAGAGTCATCTTTGATGGTTCCAACTTCATGGATTGGATTAGGAACATCAGGATGGTTACTCGTTATAAGGACAAGGAATATGTCCTCGATAAGGAGTTAAAAGAGCTTGATGAGTCTACTGGTACTCCTGAGGAGATCGCTGAATTCAGAACACATGAGAGAGATGCTACTAAGGTGGCATGCATCATGATGGCCACGATGAAAGCCGAGCTCCAAAAGTCCTATGAGGACTTCTGCCATTTTGAGATGCACCAAGACCTGATGGAAAGGTACCATCAGAGTGCTCGTCAGGAGCGGTATGAAATAATCTCCTCCATAATAACAACCCGCATGAAGGACGGTGAATCCGTCACGGCCCACATGCAAAAGATGCAAAGGTATGTGGACCGTTTGCTGAAGCTGAATGTAAACTTCCCTGAGGAGTTGGCAATTGACATCATTTTGCACTCCTTACCTTCTTGTTATGACCATTTTCGTATGACATATCATATGAACAAGGAGGAAGTTACCTTCAGCAAGCTTCAAGGACTCTTGAAGACCGCTGAATCCGGTCTTAAGGGCAAGGCGGTTGTTACCTCTACTACTGCTACTTCAACATCTACCCCTGTTTTGGCTATCGGGCAAGGCAAAGGGAAAAAGAGGAAGCACCCTTCGAAGGGTACCAAGGGAAAGTCTCTTGAAGGCTCCTCATCGAAGACCAAGAGCGGTTCTGTCACTCCTTCTGCCATTCCCAAGGATGCTGATTGCAACTATTGCCTGGACAAGGGGCACTGGAAGCGAAACTACCCTAAGTACTTGCCCTATGGGAAAGTGAAACCCACCCATACAGGTATTTACACAATATTGTCTAATTACTCATCGTATTCTAACTCTTGGGGTGCTTGATAAAGGATGTGGTATTCACATATGTTTTGATTTGCAGGGCCTAAGAAGAAGTGAGGATGTGGAGCACGGGAAGATAAACTTGATCATGGGGAATTGGAAGGCTTCACCTGTTTCCAAGATTGGAGTTTACACTTTGTTGCTTAATAATGGGTTAAAATTAGATTTGAATAAATGTGTGTACTCGTCTGAAATGGCGAGGAATATTATTTCTTTTCATGCTTTGTACAAACAAGGTTTTACCTTTTCGTTTGATAATGAATGTGGTGGTATTAATGCTTTCTTTAAAAATGTGTTTTATTTTAAAGCATTACCTTGTGATGGTGTGTATGAAACTTTGTCGATTGTAGACAACTTAGGAAATAATGTGTTGTATATTGATTCTTCTACTAGCCTAGATAAAGCATCATTGTGGCATTATCGTCTTGGACATGTAAACAAGAAACACATAGGCCAACTCCAAAAGAGTGGAGTCTTGGAGTCGTTCGACTTTAAATCGGATGATAGTTGTGAATCTTGTCTACTTGGAAAGATGACAAAATCACCCTTCACTGGAACTTGTGAAAGGGGTGAGGGTTTGTTGGATCTGATACATACTGATGTATGTGGGCCATTCAAAACCGCCACAAGGGATGCTAATCGGTATTATGTGACTTTTATTGATGATTTTAGTAGATATGGGTATGTCTACTTAATCAAACATAAGTCACAAACCTTTGAAAGGTTTAAGGAATTCAAACAGGAAGTAGAAAATCAATTGGGCAGGAACATTAAGATGCTTCGATTTGATCGAGGTGGTGAGTATCTTAGTATCGAGTTCCTTGACTATCTTAAGGAGTGTGGGATTGTCTCACAATTGACTCCTCCCAGGACACCACAGCTGAATGGTGTAGCTGAGAGGCGTAATTGAACCTTGTTGGACATGGTTCGCTCTATGATGAGTCGAGCTTCGCTACCAATATCTTTTTGGGGATATGCCTTAGAGACTGCCGCCCATATCCTTAATCTAGTCCCTACAAAGAAGGTTACCAAAACACCTCATGGGATGTGGACCGGGAAGGTTCCCAATTTAGACCACATCAAGATTTGGGGTTGCGAAGCTTTCGTGAGGCGTGAGACTCATGATAAGCTTGAGCCCCGAAGCGAAAGGTGTATTTTCATTGGCTACCCACAAAAATCCTTTGGTTACCTCTTCTACAAACCTAGTGAGAATGTGGTCTTTGTAGCAAGAAGAGGGGTCTTTCGTGAGAGAGAGTTTATAAGCCAAGGAGACAGTGGGAGGCAAATTGATCTTGAAGAAATTCAAGAAGCAATTGGTGAAGGAACCTCAGACACTAGCAATCAACCTGAGGAGGAAACTCCTGTTGAGCAAGCTGACAAGTCTGTACCTCTGAGGCGTTCCACACTGGTTAGGAACACACCTTCGTTTTATTATGGCTTTCATATTACTACGGAAGGTGATACGTTTATCAGCGATAGTACACTAGTAAATTTGGATGAACCTAGCAGTGTTATGGAAGCCATGGCTAGCCCGGAGTTTGCTAAATGGAAGGAGGCTATGGACAACGAGATACAGTCCATGTATGACAATCAAGTTTGGAACTTGGTTGACAATGTACCAGGCCGTAAAACAGTCGGGTGCAAATGGATCTTCAAGAAGAAGACCGACATGGAAGGAAAAGTGCATACTTATAAGGCTCGACTGGTTGCGAAGGGTTTTACTCAGACTCAAGGTATTTATTATGATGAAACCTTCTCTCCGGTAGCAAAGATTAAGTCTATTAGGGTTATGCTAGCCATTGCTGCATTTCTTGATTATGAAATATGGCAAATGGATGTCAAAACCGCTTTTCTTAATGGAAAGTTGGCTGAAGATGTGTACATGAATCAGCCATAGGGTTTTATCAGTGCAGAGTACCCTAATAGAGTATGCAAGCTTGAGAAATCCATTTATGGACTAAAACAAGCATCTCGTAGCTGGAATCTTTTTTCAACGAGAAGGTCAAAGAGTTTGGCTTCTCGAGAAGTGAAGATGAGTCTTGCGTGTATGTTAGAGCTAGTGGGAGTATAGTTAGCTTCTTGGTACTGTATGTGGATAACATACTACTTATAGGAAATGACATCCCAACCTTGCAGGAGGTTAAGTCCTGGCTTGGGAAGTGATTTGCTATGAAGGACCTAGGGGAGGCTGCCTATATCCTAGGGATAAGGATATTAAGAGAAAGTAGTAAAAGACTAATTGGACTTAGTCAGAGTACCTACTTGGATAAGGTGTTGAAAAGGTTCAACATGCAGAATTCCAAGAAAGGAGATTTACCGATCCAAAGCAATGCCAAACTGAGTAAGACTCAGATTCCGAGTACAGAGGTAGAGATAGCTGAGATGAGCCAATTACCGTATGCTTCCACTGTTGGCTCGATCATGTATGCTATGACTTGTACCTGCCCTGATGTGGCCTTTGCTTTGAGCATGGTCAGCAGGTATCAGGGGAACCCTGGCAAGGCTCATTGGACCGCGGTAAAGAACATTCTCAAGTACCTGCGGAGGACTAAGGATTGGATCCTTACCCTTGGTGGGAGTGATGACTTGAGAGTATTAGGGTATAGTGATGCTAGTTTTCAGACTGATAGGGATAATTTCCGCTCTCAGTCGGGCTGGGTCTTTACCTTAAATGGAGGGGCAATTTCTTGCAAGAGTTCCAAGCAGGAGACGGTGGTTGATTCGAATTGTGAATCAGAGTATATAGCAGCGAGTGAAGCAGCGAAGGAGGCGATATGGCTGAAGAACTTCATCGGAGACCTTGGAGTTGTACCAGCTATTAAGGAACCTATGGAGATTTTCTGTGATAGCAATAGTGCGGTTGCCTTAGCCAAAGAACCAAGAGATCATGGCAGATCCCGACACATTGACAGAAAATATCACTTCATAAGACACAAGATTGAAGAAGGACTCCTCGTGGCAAAGAGAGTATCGTCAGATGAGAATCCTGCAGATCCCCTTACGAAGGGACTGACGAGGGTTAAGCATTTTCAGCATGCGAGGCGCATCGGGCTGAGGGACGATATTAGTTTTATAGATTAGATAGTTTTCCTAAAACTTGTAAAATGTAATCGACGTTTGATGATGAATAAAATTTGTGAGTTATTTATGAGTAAAGTGTTACTGTCATTGTCAATTATTTACTATTGTTTCAGTTTTGCATGTTTTGACTTCCAGAATAATTAATTTATTCAAACCTCCACAATCGGTCATACGTTAGAAGTAGGTATGAATCAAGATTGTCATGAATTGGGTTTGTAGATGGCTAAAGGTGTTTAGACATGGCAATGGTTGCTGCAATGTTCATGAGTACTCATAAGTTATGAGTATTGGTATAAACCCACGCTCACTTGTATCACTTCATGGAATTTATCTCGAGTGATCGTGAGACGATAATATCATATAAGTCTTCAAACTTAGAGATATGAGTTGTTACCTATGAGTTGGTTGTACATTGATTGCACGTAAACGCATCAGTAACTTGATGTTATAAAACATGCCTTTGTGTACAATTTAACAAGTAGTAGAACAAGCATATGAGTCGAAGTTTATCTGTTCCTTATAGAAATAGAAGCGATATCTGGGCCCCTCGATGATTTTGTGTTGACCCATGTACTGGGCCCAGTCAGAACTAAACTGATGTGTTCAGTAAAGTTCTTTGTCAAACAAATCGGAAATCGAGAAACAACTGCCAGACGATAAGCAAGACATAGTTCCATGTGTTTGTCCGGCTGATATCATGAGAACAAAGGATTATATGATCACTTGTCTTAAAATGGCGCTTAATAGTTCAACAGAGTTTTCGAGAGCTACGATTGCTGATTGGTTCCTGAAGTTATATAGGCAAATACAGTTATTACACTTATCCAAGTGGGAGTCTGTTGGATAAGGTGTCTAAGTCCATAACTTATTTGGTATATACTTAACTCGACCCGGCGTGCTAAAAAACATCTTTTATATTTTTCACAGCTTCTATATGTATAATAACAGTGTTATAAAAATTTTGGGTAATTTTGGCAACTGTTTTCTATTTATTTCAATTTTTATTAGAATAAATGCTCAAAAATCATAAAATTGGGTTAAATAGTTTAGAAATCCATTTTTATATTTTACCCAGCTTAAGTATGTCTAATGGCAGTATTATAAAAATTTTGAGAATTTTCATCCTTTGGATGCTATTTTCATGAATTTATATTGTTATGAAGGTTTAAAAATTTGGAAAAATAGTTAACCATATCAAAAATTCAAGGGAAATTTTCTGGAAGACCTCTACTATAGTTAGAACGGAAATACAAGGTTTGAAAATTTTTGGAAACTGTTTGATAATATTTTACATTTTTAGGAGTTTAAAACACCTTTAAATGTGTTGAAATACCCTCAATTTATATTACTAAATCTAGAAAATTAATATCCAAAATTTTCTTAATGACATGACTTATGGAATTTCATCATTTTAGAAAAATTGTAACCAATTAATATAAAACCAATATTAGAACATAAATTTGGCATTTCTCTATATGTAGAGTTTAGTATATTAACATTAGATTTCGACATGGAAACTCACTAGTGTGTGTTTGATGTCGTAGGATCCCGGTAGTAAGGCGTTGGTGTATTCCGAGGCACCACTTGTACCTACTCGAAACATTGTGAGTATTCACGCACTCCCCTATTCTCAGTTTTTATGTTTTGGGGTGGAAAAGCATGTTCCGAAAAACTATTATTTGAAAGTTGTATTTAAATTGATTTGTATCAAACATGATTGCTATTTTATTGCTATATCTCTCTATGTATGTCTATGCAACAGGGAACATGAGAACTTATCGTATTAAGGCCCTTCCCTTATCTCTAACCATTAACTCTTTGAGCCAATGGTCATTATGGATAGCGCTATTAGGAATTGACAACTCCTCACTCGCCCGATTGCTAGAGTGCATGATACCATATAATCTATGGAATGATAAGCATAGATCTTGATAGGGCTTCAGTCATAGGTTTGGTTGAGAAATCATTGTTTGCTCATACACATACAAACTTGTTACTTATTATGGCAATAAACTCGTTTATCAATTATAGAAATCAATTTTGTTTGTCATTATAGTAATGAACTTTGTTTCTCATTAAAGTAATGTACTTGTATTTATGAAAAGTCTTATAGCAAATCTTGATTTTATAAACTTGTGAACTCACCAACTATTTTCATAGTTGACGCTCGTTTTACATGCTTTTTCAGGAAATAATTAGTAAGTGGATATAAAAATTCATGATCATAGAGCATGCTGCATCGTGTGGAAGGTATTTTATGAAGTTATATTTTGAACAATGTCATTTTGGAAAACTTGTACTTTGTTTTGTTTAATCTATGGGTTGTAAGCTTTTAAATATTTCTATGGTGATGTATCTTTATCTATTGCAATGAAACCTTTATCGCTGTCATATCTTGCGTTTTCCGCTTTAGCGGGGTGTGACAGAAAAGGTATCAAAGCTAAAGTTATAGAGAACATCGGTTTTCTTTTAAGAAAACACAACCTATAACCAAAACTTATAAATATTCTTTTTACATCAAACATATTACTAATATAATTAGGTCGGGAGTTGTATCATTGGACCTCAATTAAACATAGCCTGATCACCTATGTTTAATTAAGGAAAGATTTATACGAAGCTTGAACTAAATATAATGGGAAAATGTTCAACCAAATTTTTGAGAAAACTTTATTTCAAAAATTCAAAAGAAAAAGGAGTAAACTTTGGTGTGTGTAAGCATTGCATATTATAGGCATTCATTATTATTTATTTCATATCTCATTGAAACTATGTCTTAGTCCACTATGTCGACATCGTCATCCTCTCGCGCTACCCCCTCGGTTGATGAGTCCGGCTATGTCACCGTTATCCCTCGATGTGATCCCCCCGCCTCGGTGGAAGAAGACTCCTCGAAAGACACGGAAGACGCGGGAGACTCGATGGAGATCAGCAGCGACAACACCCCGAGTCGGCAACGCGAGGCATCGCCCGTATCGGTGTTACCAAACCACCACTTTATGGGCTTCGTATTTGGAGGACGGCAAGGAAGAGTGTTCCTATCCCGGGAAGGATAGCAACCAATACAGCAGGACTTGACACAGCAGGACCCAGTAGGGTAAGACCCAGCATGGCAGGACCGAGAGCACCCCCACCACAGCAAGTTATAGGGATACATGTCAGGCAGCCAGGTATGACCCCAGTGGAGTCCCGAAGAATGTAGTGGATGGCAGCGGACCTACATCACAGTCTCGCTGTGATAGCTGGGCATCAGGAGGTTTTGGATGAAGTGTTGACAGGGATGGACATCCTATTCCAGCATTCAATGGAGGCTACTGATACTGCTAGTGCTGCTACACGAGTGACAGGTCATGCGATGACCGCCTATTATGTGTTTGGAGGGCTGTTACTGATTGTGGTGTTGATGTTTCTTGTTGGGATAGCGATTAGTATTTGGTTCTGATTTCTGTATTTTATTTTATTTTGTCATGAAATGAAAACCCATGTTAGGTGTCTTTTGGGAGAAACATTAAAACTTTATTTTGGGATTGATGTATTGTTTTGATTTTAAGACTATTTCAAATGGTAATGAAGAAGGTTATTTTTATGTTTGAAAACTTTCACTAAGAAGTCAAACCCTAGAATTTATTTAGTCAATGGTTGAATAAAAAGATTTTTCTTTTTCCTTCCTTTCTCAAATCTATATGCATAGTATTAATGCAACCCATTAATTTGACAACACTTATGGTTTTCAAAATAGTAGTGAACAAAATATTATACATTATTTTATGTATTTATACGTATTTCTTCTCTTGTGTCTTAGAACCATGTCAGGAAGGCCTAATCGCGGGCGCCCACAGAACGAAACACCCGATGTTGCTCAAGTTGTAGCACAACAACTCACGGCAGCAATCCCAAACTGATGGGTTTTGAGCATTCTAACACTTCCTAAGTGTACATGCAACCCTAATAACCTTGAATCTATGTTTTCTCTATATGCATGCAAATTTCTTTTTCAAGGTTATTTCCTAACTAGCATGGCATGGGGAATATATGAAACATAAAAACTAGTAGAAATACATACCTTGTTGTTGCTTGGATTCCTTCAAGACTTTGTGAGCCTAGCACCCCAAATGTTGTGCCTCAAATGCTTCACACAACACCACAAAACTAGGAATAATTTGAGAGAATACTTCTAGCACTCAAAAATCGGTTATGCCCTCTCTAGTAACCTTACTAGGTCACTATTTTGCTAGCCAAAGGGTTCCTTTTATAGTGGTGTCACAATCAGGGTTTCATTAAGAAGACCCATAATTGTCATGACTCTTCATTTCTCATGACCCATGGGTTTGTAACTCCCATGGACTATCCATGGAGCTTCAAATGGTTACATCCATAACCCATAAACCATGGATCATTAATCCACCATAAAAGAATTGATGATTGTCATAATCAACCCTATATATTTAATTAGTCTCACTTTGATCACCAAATTAATACTAGATTAATACTTGATCAAATACTAATTAAATAATACTATTATTAATATATTAGAACTTATAATATATTAATAATCATAAGTGTCATATTCTCTCATTTAGTCTATCCAAGTATTGCAATGCCATGCAATCCAAATGGACCATGTCGGGTCTGGTCAAGTACATACGAAATATAGTTATGGACTTAGACACTATATCCAACAGTCTCCCACTTGGATAAGTCTAATAACTATATTTGCAAATATGACTTCAAGATTCGACTAGCAATCGTAGCTCTTTCAAAGTCTCTTGGAACTGAGATGATGATGATACCCCATTTAAGATAAGTGATCATATAATCCTCTGCTCTCATGATATCAGCCGGACAAACACATGGAACATGGTCTTACTTATTGTCCAACATTTGTTTCTCGATCTACGATTTGTTTCGACATAAAACTAAATTGAACACATCAATTAGGTTTTGACTGGGCCCGGTACATAGGTCAAAACCAAATCATCGAGGGGCCCAGATATCGCTTCTATTTCTAGAAGGAACAGATAAACTTCGACTGATATGCTTGTACTAACTACTTGTTGAATTACTCACAAAGGCACGTTTTATAACATCGAGTTACCAATGCGTTTTCGTACAATCAATGAGTAACCAACTCATAGTCAACAACTCATATATCTAGGTTTGAAGATTTATATGATATTACCGTCTCACGATCACTCAAGATAAATTCCATGAAGTGATGCAAGTGAGTGTGGGTTGAATCCAATACTCAGCCCTTATGAGTACTCATGAATGTTGTAGCAACCATTGCATTGTCCAAAGCACTTTAGACAAATCATACAAGCCAAATTCATGACAGTCTTAAATCAATACTTACTTCCAAAGTTTGACTGATTGTGGATGGTTTGAATAATATGATATATACCATAACATAATTATTCTGGAAGTAAAAACATGCAAAATTGAAACATAGTAAACAATCAACACAAGAAAGTAAAACATTACTCATAAATAAATAACAACTTTTATTTATCATCAAATGTCAATTACATTTTACAAGTTTCAGGAATCTAATTATTGAAACTAATATCATCCTTCAGCCTAATGCGCCTTGCATGCTGTAAATGCTTAACCCTGCTCAGTCCCTTCGTGAGGGGATCTTCCCGGTTCTCATCTGATGATACCCTCTTTGCCACGAGGAGTCCTTCATCTATTCTATGTCTGATGAAATGGTATTTTCTGTCAATGTGCCTAGATCTCCCGTGATCTCTTGGTTCTTTCGCCAAAGCAATTGCACTTTCACTGTCACAGGAAATTTCCATTGGCTCCTTTATAGCTGGTACAACTCCAAGGTCTCCGATGAATTTCTTCAGCCATATCGCCTCTTTTGCTGCTATGTACTCTGATTCACAAGTCGAATCAGCTACTATCTCCTGCTTGGAACTTTCCAAGTAATGGCTCCTCCATTTAGGATAAAGACCCAGCCTGACTGAGAGCGGAAATTATCCATATCAGTTTGAAAGCTAGCATCACTATATCCTTCCACTCGCAAGTCATCACTGCGTCCGAGGGTAAGGACCCAGTCCTTAGTCCTCTGCAAATACTTGAGAATGTTCTTTACCGCTGTCCAGTGTGCCTTGCCAGGGTTCCCTTGATATCTACTGACCATGCTCAAAGCAAAGGCCACATCAGGGCGAGTACAAGTCATAGCATACATGATCGAGCCCACAATGGAAGTATATGGTATCTGATTCATTTCAGCTATCTCAGCCTCTGTACTCGGACTCTGAGTCTTACTTAGCTTGGCATTACTCTGGATTGGTAATTCTCCTTTCTTGGAATCTTGCATATTGAACCTCTTCAGTACCTTATCCACATAAGTACTTTGACTAAGTCCAATTAGTCTCCTACTCCTATCTCTCAATATCCTTATCCCTAGGATATAGGTAACTTCCCTAAGGTCTTTCATAGCAAAACACTTCCCAAGCCAGGCCTTAACCTCCTGGAAAGTTGGGATTGATGGGTTTTGAGCATTCTAACACTTCCTAAGTGTACATGCAACCCTAATAACCTTGGATCTATGTTTGTCTAATTATCATGCAAAGTTGAATTCCAAGGTTATATTCCTATCTAGCATACATGGGGAACAATTTTTAACTTGAATGAAAGATAGAATAACTTACCTTGTTGTTGCTTATGATCCTTGAAACCTTGTGAGCCTAGCATCCCAAGTGTGATGCCTCAAATGCTTCACACAACACCAAATGCTCTTGGAAAGACTTTTGAGAGAATACACACTTCTTGAAATCGGCCTAGCCCTCTAGTTTCTTATGTGTAGCCGATTTTGGTGGAGAATGGGATTCTTATATAGTGTTGACACATCTAGGGTTACACCATGTAAACCCTAATGTGTCATGACTCTTCATTTCCATGACCCATGGGTTTGTAACTCCCATGGAGCATCCATGGAGCATCCTATGGGTGGAACCCAACTTGATAATCCATGGAGCCTCTTAGCCCACTATACAAGATATGAATGATTTACATAAACAACCCATATAGTTAATTAGTTATCTTTTGATCACTTAATTAATTCTAAATTAATTCTTGATCAAACTAATCAAATAATATTATTAATATATTAGAACTTATAATATATTAATAATCTCCAAGTGTTATTTCTCTCATTTAGTCTATCCAATTGCATGGTGCCATGCAACCCAAATGGACCATGCCAGGTTGGGTCAAGTACTGACCCGAAATAGTTATGGACTTAGACACCTTATCCAGCAGTCTCCCACTTGGATAAGTCTAATAACTATAACTCCAGTACTTCAGGAACCGACCGGCAATCGTAGCTCTTTGAAGGTCTCTCGGAACTGAGAAGATGTTGATACGCCATTTAAGATAAGTGATCATATAATCCTCTGTTCTAGATATCAGCCGGACAAATACATGGAACAATGTCTTACATATTGTCCAGCAGTTTGTTTCCCGATTTCCGATTTGTTTGACAAAGAACTTAATTGAACACATCAACTTAGTTCTGACCGGGCCCGGTACATAGGTCAAAACAAAATCGTCGAGGGGCCCAGATATCAGCTTCTAATCCAAGAAGGAACAGATAAACTTCGACTCATATGTTTGTTCTACCACACATTGAATTATACACAAAAGCACGTTTTATATCATCGAGCTACCAATGCGTTTTTGTACAATCAATGTACAACCAACTTGTAAGTAACACATCATATCTCTCGGTTTGAAGACTTATATGATATTACCGTCTCACGATCACTCGAGATAGAATTCCATGAAGTGATTCCAGTGAGCGTGGGTTGAGTCCAATGCTCAGAACTTATGAGCACTCATGATTGTTGTAGCCTTGTCCAACACCTTAGACCTCTACAACCAATCATGACAGTCTTGATTCATCCCAACTTCCGACATATGACCGACTGTGGAGGTTTGAATAATATGTTATACCAAACAAAATTATTCTGGAAGTCAAAACATGCAAAAGAAATATAGTAAACAATCGACAAGAGATAGCAACACTTTACACATAAATAAAACACCTTTTATTCATCATCTAATGTCAATTACACTTTACAAATTTCGAGGTTATCTAACTACTAAATCTAATATCATCCTTCAGCCCTATGCTCCGAGCATGCTAGAGATGCTTAACCCGAGTCAGTCCCTTCGTGAGGGGATCTGCTGGGTTCTCATCCAATGATACCCTCTTTGCCACGAGGAGTCCTTCTTCTATTCGATGTCTGATAAAATGGTATTTTCTGTCAATGTGTCTGGATCTCCCGTGATCCCTTGGTTCCATGGCTAAGGCAATAGCGCTTTCACTATCACAGAAAATTTCTATTGGCTCTTTAATAGCTGGTACAACTCCAAGGTCTCCAATGAAGTTCTTCAGCCATATCGCCTCCTTTGCCGCCTCGCTAGCTGCAATATACTCTGATTCACAAGTTGAATCAGCCACTGTCTCTTGCTTGGAACTCTTCCAAGAAGTTGCTCCTCCGTTTAGGGTAAAGACCCAGCCCGACTGAGAGCGGAAATTATCCCTATCAGTCTGGAAGCTAGCCTCACTATTCCCTACAACTCTCAAGTCATCACTCCCACCGAGGGTAAGGACGCAGTCCTTCGTCCTCCGTAGGTACTTGAGGATATTCTTTACCGCAGTCCAGTGTGCCTTGCCAGGGTTCGCCTGATACCTGCTAACCATACTCAGGGCAAGGGCTACATCAGGTCGAGTACACGTCATAACATACATGATCGATCCTACAGCCGAAGCATAAGGTATTCGACTCATTTCTGCTATCTCAGCCTCAGTGCTAGGGCTTTGTGTCTTACTCAATCTGGCGTTACTCTGGATGGGTAACTCTCCTTTCTTGGAGTCCTGCATGCTGAATCTCTTCGTCACCTTATCCAAGTAGGTACTCTGACTAAGTCCAATTAGTCTTTTACTCCGATCTCTCAAGATCCTTATCCCTAGAATATAGGCAGCTTCTCCTAGGTCCTTCATAGAGAAACACTTCCTAAGCCAGGACTTAACTTCCTGCAGAGTTGGGATGTCATTTCCTATGAGTAGTATGTCATCCACATACAATACCAAAAAGCTAACTATACTCCCACTAGCATTGACATACACGCAAGACTCATCTTCACTCCTAGAAAAGCCAAATTCCTTGACCTTTTCATCAAAGCAAAGATTCCATCTGCGAGGTGCTTGCTTCAATCCATAAATGGATTTCTCAAGCTTACACACTCTATTAGGGTACTCATTGCTGACAAAACCCTTTGGCTAACTCATGTAAACATCTTTAGCCAACTTTCCATTAAGGAAAGCGGTTTTGACATCCATTTTCCATATTTCATAGTCATGAAATGCAGCTATGGCTAACAGAACCCGAATAGACTTAATCTTGGCTACTGGAGAAAAGGTCTCATGAAAGTTCCTTCACCGCTTGACTCTTTAATTTCTTCAAGATCAACTTGCCTCCCACTGTTTCCTTGGCTTATGAACTCTCTCTCTTGAAAGAAAGCCCTCCTAGCTACAAAGTCCACATTTTCACTAGGTCTGTAGAAGAGGTAACCAAAGGATTGTTGTGGGTAGCCGATGAGAATACACCTCTCGCTTCGGGGTTTGAGCTTATCATGAGTCTCGCGTCTCACGAAAGCCTCGCAACCCCAAATCTTGATGTGGTCTAGTTTGGGTACTTTATCAGTCCACATCTCGTGAGGAGTTTTGGCAACTTTCTTTGTAGGGAGTAGATTAAGGATATGGGCGGCAGTCTCTAAGGCATACCCCCAAAATGAGATTGGTAGCGAAGCTTGACTCATCATGGAATGAACCATATCCCACAAGGTTCAATTACGCCTCTCAGCCACACCATTCAACTGTGGTGTCTTGGGAGGTGTCAATTGTGAGACTATCCCACATTCCATTAGATAGTCAAGGAACTCTGAACTAAGATACTCACCACCATGATCAGATCGAAGCATCTTAATGTTCCTGCCCAATTGATTCTCGACTTCCTGTTTAAATTCCTTAAACCTTTCGAAAGTCTCTGACTTATTTTTGATCAAGTAGACATATCCATATCTACTGTAATCATCAGTAAAAGTCAAATAATAACGATTAGCATCCCTTATGGCATGTTTGAATGGTCCACACTCATCCGTGTGTACATGGTCCAACAAACCTTCACCCCTCTCACACGAGCCTGTGAAGGGTGACTTTGTCATTTTTCCAAGTAAGCATGATTCGCAACTATCATTTGACTTTAGGTCAAATGACTCCAAGACTGCATCCTTTTGGAGTTGGCCTATGCGTTTCTTGCTTATATGTCCAAGACGACAATGCCATAATGATGCTTTATCCAAGTTATTATTGTTAATAGAATCAATACACAAAACATTATTTCCTAAGTTATCTACAACAGATACAACTTCATACAAACCATCACAAGGTAATGCTTTAAAATAAAGAACATTATTAAAGAAAGCATCAATAGAACCAACTTCGTTATTAAATGAAAAGGTAAACCCTTGTTTGTACAATGCATGAAAGGAAATAATATTTCTTTCCATTTCTGGCGAATAACAACATTTATTCAAATCTAAATTTAACCCACTACTTAGCGACAAAGTATAAACTCCAATCTTGGTGACAGGTGTAACTTTCCTATTCCCCATGATTAAGTTTATTCTTCCTTGCTCCACATTCTCACTTCTTCTTAGTCCCTACAAGTCACAACAAATATGAATACCACAACCGGTATCAAGGACCCAAGATTTAGAATGGGGTGAGTTATTAGAAATGATAGTGTAAATACCTTCATGGTTGGGTTTAACATTCCCATCCTTCACATCTTACTGGTATTTTGGGTAGTTCCGCTTCCAATGTGATTTTTCATGGCAATAGAAGCATTCAACCTCTTTTGGGTCAGAAGAAGGAGTGACGAAACCTTTCTTGGTTCCACTTGAAGAAGAGCCATCAAGGGTCCGAGCCTTGGTACCCTTTGAAGAGCTCTTTCTCTTCTTCCCTCGACTTTTCCCGATTGCCAAAACCGGAGTGGAGTTTGGAGTAGGAGTGTTAACAACCGACTTCCCCTTAAGACCTGATTCTGCGGTCTTGAGAAGTCCCTGAAGTTTGCTGAGTGTGACCTCTTCCTTATTCATGTGATATGTCATGCGGAATTGATCATAGCATGATGGTAAGGAGTGCAAAATGATATCTATTGCAAGCTCCTTAGGGAAGTTCACATTAAGCTTCGACAATCGATCCACATTTGCATTTTCTGCATGTGGCTCGTGACGGATTCCCCATCCTTCATCATGGTTGTTATCATGGAGCAGATGATTTCATATCTCTCTTGTCGTGCACTTTGATGGTATCTTTCCATAAGATCTTGGTGCATTTCATAAGGGTAGAAATCCTCATAGGACTTTTGGAGTTCCGCTGTCATCGTGGCCATCATGAAGCATGCCACTTTCGTAGCATCCCTTTCATGTGCCTGAAAGTCAGCGATCTCCTGGGGAGTTGCAGTGGTCTCATCAATCTCCTTAAGCTCCTTGTCAAGGACATATTCTTTGTCCTCGTAGCGGGTAATCATCCTGATGTTTCTGATCCACTCATTGAAGTTGGATCCATCAAAAGTGACTTTCCCACACAAGTTCATAAGGGTAAAGGAGCCATTAGGATTAGAGCCAGAAGCAACATTGTTTGAAGACATCTGAAAGAAAAGGACAAAATTAGTTTAGATATTAAGAGAGTCCTTAATAAAACACCCAAATGTAATATTAAGGCTAGGACCCAATCACAATATATTATAACATAGAAGAGGTATGCCGTAATCCAAGCTATAACATATCTGAAAGGTAGGTGAATGACGATTCACCAATTTCCACCACGAAAACCGAAATATTAAATATTAGGTTTTTGATTAGTTCTTAGAAATTCCTAGATTCTTTGAGATTCAATGAACTTTTCAAAGGCATGTTTCAATCTCGAGTGTGCCCTCCAAGTTTTGTGACTGGGATACCGAGGATCACAAAACGAGGTGTGAAGTAACCATGCAAATCACTTGGTACCCTTAAAGTTTATCACTCGATGTGCCGGTAAACCACACACGCTCCACCGATACTATAATAAACCTTAAGTCACCCCTTACCTACCTTGTTATGTCCAAGTTAGTGTGCCGGTTAACCACACACACTCCACCAACGACTTAAACAAAGTGTAAAGTGTAATTTCATGGATTAGCACCTTATTCACATTTTTCCTAAAGTAACTAAGATTGGGAATTTAATAAAAAATTTAGTTACTTTATAATATTCATCATACTTTTAATGAGAATTTATAAGTCCTTGTCTTACCCGTTCGGCTAACGACCCTCCACCGGTCAAGCAAGCGGTGGGTGAGAGTGGACACCCATTAAGTTGCCATTTTATAGGCAACAACCTTATACCCACCTTATAGACCGGCTTCGTGAATGAGGCATACTAGCGGTAAGATGACTTTGTTCTTATACATATATATATATATATATATATATATATATATATATATATATATATATATATATAATTATTAAATCATAATAATATAAATATAAGGGTTGAATTTTAACTTTTAAAATTCTAAGGGTTGGAACTAAAGTTTTTAACATGACTTTACTTGTTCCAAAACTTGAGGGCAAGTTTTGTAAACTTTCAAAACTTTTCATTTCTTGTAACTTATGAGTTTAATAGAGTAATAAAATGAAGACTCTTCATTTTTCTAACTCTTGTGTTCTTTTAATGGTTTTAATTCAAGTGACTTTTGGTTTTCCATAACTTGAGGACAACTTATGGACTCCATTAAAACACATTATGATCAAGAATTAAACTACCACATAGGTTATAAATAATTCCTATGATCATCTAAACATCATAAGATCAAGAACATGAACATGAACACTTTCATGAATCAAAATTACACTTAAAACTTTGTAATTTTGATAACTAGTTGTTGTAAATGGATTAGCAAAGACATTACACCACCTAAAACAAGTTTTCAAGTACCAAAACAGTTTAGGGTAATGTTTCTAGTCCATTTCCAGCAACTAAAGTCAAAAATTTGCACTCTGTGGCTCCTACTCGCCGAGTGCATGAACCTACTCGGCAAGTAGGTTGAAGATACAAGTGAACTCGGCGAGTCTCCCCATGGACTCGGCGAGTTCATCAGGCAGACAACAAGCTTTTCGACTTTTTTCAACTTTTAAGCACAAATAACAAACAAACAAGCCTAGTCTCTGATACCACTAATGGGATTTGAGCATTCTAACACTTCCTAAGTGTACATGCAACCCTAATAACCTTGGATCTATGTTTGTCTAATTATCATGCAAAGTTGAATTCCAAGGTTATATTCCTATCTAGCATACATGGGGAACAATTTTTAACTTGAATGAAAGATAGAATAACTTACCTTGTTGTTGCTTATGATCCTTGAAACCTTGTGAGCCTAGCACCCCAAGTGTGACGACTCAAATGCTTCACACAACACTAAATGCTCTTGGAAAGAATTTTGAGAGAATACACACTTCTTGAAATCGGCCTAGCCCTCTAGTTTCTTATGTGTAGCCGATTTTGGTGGAGAATGGGATTCTTATATAGTGTTGACACATCTAGGGTTACACCATGTAAACCCTAATGTGTCATGACTCTTCATTTCCATGACCCATGGGTTTGTAACTCCCATGGAGCATCCATGGAGCATCCTATGGGTGGAACCCAACTTGATAATCCATGGAGCCTCTTAGCCCACTATACAAGATATGAATGATTTACATAAACAACCCATATATTTAATTAGTTATCTTTTGATCCCTTAATTAATTCTAAATTAATTCTTGATCAAACTAATCAAATAATATTATTAATATATTAGAACTTATAATATATTAATAATCTCCAAGTGTTATTTCTCTCATTTAGTCTATCCAATTGCATGGTGCCATGCAACCCAAATGGACCATGCCAGGTCGGGTCAAGTACTGACCCGAAATAGTTATGGACTTAGACACCTTATCCAACAGGGATGTCGTTTCCTATGAGAAGTATGTCATCCACATACAACACCAAAAAGCTAACTATGATCCCACTAGCCCTGACATACACATAAGACTCATCCTCACTCCTAGAAAAGCCAAACTCTTTGACTTTCTCATCAAAGCAAAGATTCCACCTGCAAGATGCTTGTTTCAATCCATAAATGGATTTTTCAAGCTTACACACTCTATTAGGGTATTTTGGATCGACAAAACCCTCTGGCTGAGCCATGTAAACATCCTCAGCCAACTTCCCATTAAGGAAAGCGGTTTTGACATCCATTTGCCATATTTCATAGTCGTGAAATGCAGCTATGGCTAACAACACTCTAATAGACTTAATCTTAGCTACTGGTGAGAAGGTCTCATCATAGTCAACTCCCGGAGTTTGAGTAAAGCCCTTCACAACCAGTCGCGCTTTATAAGTGTGTACTTTCCCATCCATGTCTGTCTTCTTCTTGAAGATCCATTTGCACCCAACTGTCTTACGACCTGGTACATTGTCAACCAAGTTCCAAACTTGATTGTCATACATGGATTGAATCTCGCTATCCATAGCCTCCTTCCATTTCGCAGACTCAGGGCCTGCCATGGCTTCCTTATAATTATTAGGTTCATCCAAATCTATCAGTGTACTATCACTGATAAATGTATCACCTTCAGTGGTGATGTGATAACCATAATAAAATTCAGGTGTGTTCCTCACCCTAGTGGAACGTCTTGGAGGTACAAAATCGTCTATCGGCTCAACAGGAGTTTCCTCCTCAGGTTGGCTGACAGTATTTGAGGTTCCTTCACCACTTGACTCTTGAAGCTCTTCAAGGTCAATTTGCCTCCCACTGTCCCCTTGGCTTATGAATTCTCTCTCACGAAAGACTCCTCTTCTTGCGACCAATACCACATTATCACTGGGTCTGTAGAAAAGGTAACCAAAGGATCTCTGTGGGTAGCCGATGAAAATACACATCTCGCTTCGGGGTTCAAGCTTGTCATGAGTCTCACGCCTCACAAAAGCTTCACAACCCCAAATCTTGATGTGGTCCAAATTGGGCACTTTCCCAGTCCACATCTCGTGAGGTGTTTTGGCAACCTTTTTAGTAGGGACTAGATTAAGGATATGGGCGATAGTCTCTAAGGCATACCCCTAGAAAGAGATTGGTAACGAAGCTCGACTCATCATAGAACGAACCATATCCAACAAGGTTCGATTGCACCTCTCAGCCACACCATTCAACTGTGGTGTCCTGGGAGGTGTCAATTGTGAGACAATCCCACATTCCTTAAGATAGTCAAGGAACTCAATGCTAAGATACTCTCCTCCCCGATCGGATCGAAGCATCTTGATGTTCCTGCCCAATTGATTCTCAACTTCCTGCTTAAACTCTTTGAACTTTTCAAAGGTTTCTGACTTATGCTTGATTAAGTAATATATCCATATCTACTGTAATCATCAATAAAAGTCACATAATAACGATTAGCATCCCTTGTAGCAACTCTGAAGGGCCCACACACATCCGTGTGTACAAAGTCCAACAAACCTTCACCCCTATCACAAGTACCTATGAAGGGCGACTTTGTCATTTTTCCAAGTAAACAAGACTCGCAACTATCATCTGACTTGAGGTCAAATGATTCCAAGACTCCAGCCTTTTGGAGTTGGCCTATGCGCTTCTTGCTAACATGTCCAAGACGACAATGCAACAAGGATGCTTTATCCAAGCTATCAGAAGAATCAATATACAACACATTATTTCCTAGATTGTCTACAACATTCACGACTTCATATACACCATCACAAGGTATTGCTTTAAAGTAAAATACATCATTGTAATAAACATTAATAGCACCATTTTTATTATCAAATGAAAATGTAAAACCTTGTTTGTACAAGCCATAAAAAGAAATAATATTTCTCGCCATTTCGGGCGAGTAACAACACTTATTCAAATCTAACATTAACCCATTATTAAGCAATAAAGAATAAACTCCTATCTTGGTAACAGGTGATGCTTTCCTGTTGCCCATGACTAAGTTAATCTTCCCGTGCTCTACTTGCTCACTTCTTCTTAGTGCCTGCAAATCAGTACAAATGTGAATACCACACCCTGTATCAAGCACCAAAGAATTAGCATTAGATGATTTGTTAGACAATATTGTGTAAATACCTGCATGGGTGGGTTTAACCTTCCCATCCTTTACATCTTGCAGATATTTGGCACAGCTCCGCTTGAAGTGTCCCTTATCTTGGCAATAGAAGCACTGTGCTTCCTTTGGGTTCGAAGAAGGAGTAATGGGACCTTTCTTTGTCCCACTTGAAGAGGAACCATCAAGAGTCTTACCCTTGGTACCCTTTGAAGGGCTTTTCCTCTTCTTACCCTTCCCTTGCCCAATTGCAAGAACATGGGTTGTTAAAGGAGTAGAAGTAGCAACCGCTTTACCCTTAAGGCCATTTTCAGCTGTCCTTAAGAGTCCTTGAAGTTTGCTAAGTGTGACTTCCTCCTTATTCATATGATAAGTCATACGAAACTGATCATAACTTGAAGGTAAGGAATGGAGAATGATGTCAATCGCCAATTCCTCAGGGAAGTCAACATTGAGCTTTAGCAACCGGTCAACGAACCTCTGCATCTTCTGCAAGTGACCGGTGATGGGTTCACCATCCTTCATCCTTGCGGTTATCATGGAGGAAATGATTTCATACCTCTCTTGACGCGCGCTCTGATGGTACCTTTCCATCAGATCTAGGTGCATCTCATAGGGGTAGAAATCTTCATAAGATTTTTGGAGTTCCGGAGTCATTGTGGCCATCATGATGCAGGACACCTTGGTGGCATCCTTTTCATGTGCAATGAACTCCGCAAGCTCTTCTGGAGTAGCAGTGGCTTCATTAACAACCTTAAGCTCCCTGTCAAGGACGTATTCTTTGTCCTCATAGCGGGTAATCATCCTGATGCTTCTGATCCACTCATTAAAGTTGGATCCATCAAAGATGACCTTACCACACAAGTTCATTAGGGAAAAGGAGCTTGTAGGGTTTGAGCCAGCAGCGTTATTGGAAGACATCTGGAATAAAAGGAAGATAAGTTTCATTAGATTAAGAATCCTTAATAAGTCACCAAAATGAAATATTAAGGCTAGGATCCAACAAACTATTTATAGGTGGAAGAGGGATGCCGTAATCCACACTATAAAATATTTGAAGGTAGGTAAATGACGATTTACCAATTTCCACCATAAGAACGAAATATTTTATTATTAGGTTTTATTGGTTTTGAAAATCCTAGATCTTTTGAGATACATTGAACTTTTCAATGGCATGTTTGAATCTCGAATGTGCCCTCTCAAGTTTGTGACTGGGATGCCGAGGATCACAAAAAAGGTGTGAATAACCATACAAATTGACTTGGTACCCTTAACAATATTACCTAATCGATGTGCCGGTTAACCACACAAGCTCCACCGATCTATAATAAAGTCAAGTTACCCTTTGCCACTCTTACTTGTCCATGTTAGTGTGTCGGTTAACCACACACGCTCCACTAATGACTTGGTAAGGTACAAAGTGTAATTTTATGGGCTAGCACCAATTTCACATTTTCCTAAAGTAACTAAGATTGGGAATTTATAATGTATAGTTACTTTATAATTCATTATACTTTTAATGAGAATTTAAAGTCGTATCCTACCCGTTCGGCTAACGACCCTCCACCGATCAAGGAAGCGGTGGGTGAGAGTGGACATCCATTAAGTCACCATTTCATAGGCAACAACCTTATACCCCCTTATAGACCGGCTTCATGAATGAGGCCTACTAACGGTAAGAACAACATATTCTTATACATATCTATATAATAAAATTATAATAATAGTATAAGTGTTGATTTTTAAACCTTTTAAAAATATAAGGTTTAATTTGGAATTAAAGTATTAGAGTGTAAGACTCTTTAAATTCCAAAACTTGAGGGAAAGAATTGAAACTATTCCAAGTCTCTTCAATTTTGTAACTTATGAGTTTTAATGGTTCATAAAAATGAAGTCTTTTCATTTTATGAAACCTCTTTAGTTCTTTAAACACAAATTAAAGAAATGACCTTTGGTTATCCATAAATTGAGGACAAGTTATGGACACCATCAATACAATTAAGATCAAGAATTAAACATACATGGTGGTTACACATAATTCCTATGATCTTCTAAAAACTCATAAGAACACAAATTCATGTCAAGCAATTTCAAGAAATCATATGAACATATATAATACTTTGAAATTGTTAAAAGTCATGTAAAATGGATTGACATAATCATTATCATTTTGAAAAACAGATTTTACAAGTCCAAAATAGATTGGGATAATGATTCTAATCCATTTCCAACAACAAAAACTCGAAAAATCTGCCCAGCTCGATCCTACTCGGCGAGTGCATTATCCTACTCGGCGAGTAGGATGAATTTGTTCATGGACTCGGCGAGTCCTCCCCATGGACTCGGTGAGTACAGTCGTCAGAATGCAGAATTTTTTATTTTCAAGCAGTTTTGCATCAAGTATACAGAAAACAATCCCAGGCTCTGATACCACTGATGGGTTTTGAGCATTCTAACACTTCCTAAGTGTACATGCAACCCTAATAACCATGAATCTATGTTTTCTCTATATACATACAAATTTATTTTTCAAGGTTATTTCCTAACTAGCATGGCATGGGGAATATATGAAACATAAAAACTAGTAGAAATACATACCTTGTTGTTGCTTGGATTCCTTCAAGACTGTGTGAGCCTAGCACCCCAAATGTTGTGCCTCAAATGCTTCACACAACACCACAAAACTTGGAATAACTTGAGAGAATACTTCTAGCACTCAAAAATCGGTTATGCCCTCTCTAGTAACCTTACTAGGTCACTATTTTGCTAGCCAAAGGGTTCCTTTTATAGTGGTGTCACAATTAGGGTTTCATTAAGAAGACCCATAATTGTCATGACTCTTCATTTCTCATGACCCATGGGTTTGTAACTCCCATGGACTATCCATGAAGCTTCAAATGGTTACATCCATAACCCATAAACCATGGATCATTAATCCAGCATAAAAGAATTGATGATTGTCATAATCAACCCTATATATTTAATTAGTCTCACTTTGATCACCAAATTAATACTAGATTAATACTTGATCAAATACTAATTAAATAATACTATTATTAATATATTAGAACTTATAATATATTAATAATCATAAGTTCCATATTCTCTCATTTAGTCTATCCAAGTATTGCAATGCCATGCAACCCAAATGGACCATGCCGGGTCGGGTCAAGTACATACCAAATATAGTTATGGACTTAGACACTATATCCAACACAAACATTGTTACTCAAGTAACTGCGGGTCTTAATGCTAACCAAGGAACTAGAGGAACAAATCAAGGAAGCAATGGAAGAGAATGCAACTACAAGTCCTTTATGGCCTGTAAACCTAAGGAATTCCATGGAAAGGAAGGTGCAGTCGGGTTGGTGAAATGGATTGACAGTATGGAGTCGGTCCTTCACATTAGCATATGTCTCGAACGCAACAAAGTGGAGTATGCAACTTGTCTACTCCAGGATAGGGCATTGAACTGGTGGATTACTCTAGTGCAAACCCGAGGCTGTGCAACGGCATATTAGCTAACTTGGGAAGACCTGAAGAAGCTACTGATAGAGGAGTATTGTCCCAAGGATGAAATTCAGAAGCTTGAATCATAGTTTTGGAACCATTCTATGGTTGGAACAAAAAAAGAGAAGTACACAGTCCGATTTCATGAACTAGCAAAACTGGTACCTCACATGGTTACTCCTGAGGAGAAACGGATAGATCATTACATCTGGGGTCTGGCACCAGAGATTTGGGGAATGGTTACTTCAGCAAACCCAACTACCATTCAATGTGCAGTAACTCTAGTAGCAAGAGGAAGCCAACAGATCAGGAAGAGAAGAAGTATGGAGGCAAGTCGGGGAGGAAGCAAAAAGTCTCAAGAAACTTTATGGTAAGAGCCCAGGAGCAAGAACCAGTGAAAACTCAGGAACAGAAAGTCACGGAAGTGCAGGAGCAAAAGCAGTACTCAGGACCGCATCCGAAGTGCAATAAGTGTAACTTCCATCACAAGGGAGCTTGCCCAGTTTCCCAAAACTGTAAACAGACAGGCCATTACCCGAAGTATTGTAAGCTGAATAAGGTTGGAAAAAGGGCATGTTACGAGTGCGGGAGTACTGATCATCTCCGTAGTGCTTGTCCCAAACTAAACAAGGGGCCTGGTAATAATGGACAAGGCCAAGCTAGGCAAAATTTCCAAGGAACTCAAGGTGGGCAGCCAAGAGGTGTATCCTTTGTGATTGGTGCAGAAGAAGCTCGTCAGAACCCTGAAGTGATAATAGGTACGTTTCTCCTGAACAATCATTTTGCATCAGTAATATTCGATGTGGGAGCAGATAGGAGTTTCGTTTCTTTAGCCTTTAGACCGTTAATTCACTTGAAATCAAGAAAGATGAGGAATACTTATACTATTGAACTTGCTGATGGGTATGAAATTAGGGCTAATGAAATAATTCCTGGCTGTACTCTAAATTTAGCTGATAAACTCTTTAGCATTGACCTAATTCCTATAGTGCTAGGTAGTTTTGATGTAATAGTAGGAATGGATTGGTTATCCAAGAATAGAGCGGACATTGGTTGTTACGAGAAAGTCATTAGGGTACCTCTCCCTAATGGAGAAACCCTTATCATACACGGTGAGAAGCCAGGAAGAAGTTTAAACATTGTATCAAGCATGAAGATTCACAAGTATCTGAAGAAGGATTGTATTACATTCATGGCCCACGTGCTAGAAAGAGAACCTGAAGCTAAGCAACTGAAGGAGATCCCGGTGGTTCAAAACTATCCCGAAGTGTTTCTGGAGGAATTAATCGGTCTACCCCCTCACAGGCAGGTCGAATTTCGAATCGACTTAATTCCCAAAGTGGCACCGGTAGCAAAAGTACCATCTCGCCTTGCGCCATCCAAGATGCAAGAACTGTCCGAACAACTTCAAGAACTTCTAGGCAAAGGGTTTATATGACCAAGTTCTTCACCTTGGGGAGCCCCAGTGTTATTCGTCAAAAAGAAAGACGGGTCATTCCGAATGTGTATTGATTACAGAGAACTGAACAATTTGACAATCAAGAATCGATATCCTCTCCCTCCAATAGATGACTTGTTCGATCAGTTGCAGGGCACTTCATACTTCTCAAAGATCGACCTTCGATCAGGATATCATCAACTAAGAGTTCACGAAGGAGACATTCACAAAACAACATTTAGAACCCGTTATGGACATTATGAGTTCTTAGTCATGCCTTTTGGACTAACGAACGCACCCACTGTTTTCATGGATTTGATGAATAGGGTCTGTAGACCATACCTAAACAAGTTTGTAATTGTATTTATTGATGACATACTTGTTTACTCGCAAACCAAAGAAGATCATGAGAGACATCTGAAGCTAGTGTTGGAGCTGTTGAAGGAGCAGAAAATGTATGCCAAGTTCACTAAGTGTGAATTTTGGATTCGGGAAGTACATTTCCTTGGTCATGTGATCGGCGAAAGAGGAATTCATGTAGATCCAGCTAAGATCGAGGCAATCAAGAAATGGGAAGCCCCCAAAACCCCGACGAGAAATACGACAGTTCCTAGGATTAGTTGGGTACTACAGACGCTTCATTGAGAATTTCTCTAGGATTTCTCAACCATTAACTTCTTTGACCCAAAAGGTCAGAAAATTTCTCTGGGAAGGGAAACACGAAGAAGCGTTTCAAATCCTGAAAAACAAGCTATGCAATGCACCAATTCTGGCCTTACCAGAGGGATCAGAGAACTTTGTAGTGTATTATGATGCGTCTCATCAAGGATTAGGATGTGTGTTAATGCAAAAAGATAAGGTCATTGCGTATGATTCCAGACAACTCAAACCGCATGAGAAGAATTATACAACCCATGATCTAGAACTAGGAGCAATAGTTTTCGCTCTTAAGATATGGAGGCATTATTTGTACGGAACCATGTGCATCATTTCTATCAATCACAAAAGACGTCAACATATCCTAGATCAGAAAATGTTAAACATGCGACAGAGGAGATGGGTAGAGTTGTTTAGTGATTATGACTGTGAGATACGATATCACCCAGGGAAGGCTAACGTAGTAGCCGACGCTCTTAGTAGAAAAGAAAGAGTGAAACCTTCCCGTGTGAGAGCTTTGGGAATGGTAATTCAGACAAACTTGAAATCTCAAATCATTGATGCCCAGGAGAAAGCTCTATTCAAGGAAAATCTTCCAGGTGAAACCTTACATGGTTTAGAAGTGATATTTGAAACCAAACCTGATGGAGTTCGTTATTTTAAGGACAGGGTCTGGATTCCAAGGGTTAACAATCTGAGAGACATAGTACTAGAGGAGTCTCATCGATCTAAATACTCCATCCACCCTGGAGCGGATAAGATGTATAAGGATCTTAAAGAGTAATATTGGTGGCGTGGAATGAAAAGGGATATTGCCTTATATGTTGGGAAGTGTTTAACTTGATCAATAGTCAAAGCTGAACATCAAAAACCATCCGAATTATTGCAACAACCCGAAATTCCACAATGGAAATGGGAGCAGATATCCATGGATTTCATTAAAAAACTTCCTAGAACTTCTAAAGGTCACGACTCAATTTGGGTCATAGTGGATCAACTGACGAAATCTGCTCACTTTCTCCCCATTCGGGAAGACTTCAAGATGGAAAAATTCGCCCAAATCTACATCAACAAAATTGTTTCTCTGCATGGTGTACCCCTATCTATCATTTCTGATAGAGATAGTCATTTTACATCACAATTTTGGTGGATGTTACAGAAGGCACTAGGAACCAAGATAGATTTGAGCATAGCTTACCACCCTCAGACAGATAGGCAGATAGAGAGAACAATACAAACATTGGAAGACATGCTATGAGCATGTGTCATTGAGTTCAAAGGGAATTGGGATACTCATTTGCCTCTAATTGAGTTTTCCTACAATAACATTCACCACACGAGTATCTAATGTGCTCCATATGAAGCATTGTACGGACGCAAGTGTCGTTTGCCCTTATGCTGGACAGAAATCAGAGACAGACAATTGACTAGAATCGACCTTATCCAGGAAAAAACTGACAAGATTGCTATCATCAAAGATAGGCTTAAAGCCGCCAGAGATCGTCAGAAAAGTTATGCGGATAATCATCGAAAACCATTAGAATTCCAAGTTGGAGACAAGGTACTTTTAAAGGTGTCGCCTTGGAAAGGGCTTGTATGTTTTGGTAAGAAAGGAAAACTAAGCCCAAGATATGTTGGACCCTTTGAGATCATTGAAAGGATTGGTTCGGTGGCATATAAACTCCGATTACCCCAAGAGTTAAGCGCCATTCACGACACATTCCACGTCTCCAATCTTAAGAAATGTTTAGCCGACGAAGTATTGATAGTACCTTTGGAGGAAATTAAGATCAATGATAAGCTAAACTTTGTTGAGGAACCAATAGAAATCCATGACAGAGAGGTGAAACAACTTAAGCGGAGTAGGACTCCAATTGTGAAAGTTCGATGGAACTTAAAGCGCGGGCCGGAGTAAACCTGGGAGCGTGAGGACTTCATGAAGGAAAAGTATCCACAACTTTTCCCATGCGATGACAAACGATGACATAGAATGAATTTCGGGCAGAATTCTTTTTGAGTGGGGGATACTGTGACAACTGTCAATTCATGTCATTCTCGGACTCATGCATCTTTTTATAAAAACCATACATGCACAACATGCCATGGCCTAGTAGTATAAATTAGGTCAAAATCTTGCATAAAATAGGATCCAACTAAAATCTAGGACTAATATACTTGACTCTTACAATTCTAGTAAGTTGTTTAACTACTGTAGGAAATGCCAATACCCGAATTAGAATAAAACTTCAAACTTTGTTACAATTGAAAAAGGGTATAAAACCCTAAAAATAAATTAAAATATTCTAATTTCCTTCCAATATGATGGTGAATATCAAATAATGTTACAAAAACTCTAAAGAGCCCAAAAATCCAAATTTATAAACTTTAAAACCTAAAAACTCTATAAGATTTGCTATGAACATCCTAATATCAAATTTTAATAATCAAATTATGAGATATAATCAAAGACATATAAATTTAAATTATCAAACATTAATCATAATTTAATAGTTAAAAACAAAGATTTTTAAATAAATCAAGAATTACATAAAGAAGCATTTTTATAAAATTAAGGTTTTATAAAAAAATTGAAGAGGGAATTTATTTAATTTGAATTTTAAGAGAGAGGGAGCCTCTCTCACTCATAAAATTGGCCACCTCCTCCAAGGCATCCCTTTTCCCCAAAAATCTTTATCATTTATCCTTCTCTTACACTTCAACTTCCCTTTCACTCTCTCTCTCTCTCTCTCACACTCCACTCTTTACAACACTCAAAATCTCTCTTCCTCTCTCCAAACCAATGAAAATCTCCAGCCAAGAATACCTCTCAACACTCAAATCTTCATCTTCTAAGGTTGTTCTTCAAGGTATTCACGAAAATTCTTTATCTTCCCTCACTTTTCTTTCTTGTTTTAAAGAGTTTTATTGCACTTCTCATTCTTCTACACCATTCTTTATGAACATTCATGAACATATCCATGAATGTTGAGTTTGATGATGATGTTGGTAGGGTTTCACCCAAGAACAACATGCATGTTGTTTAATGGTGAAATACAAGGACCAAAACCTATGTCAAACACTCAAATACAGATTTTTACAAGTTTTAAAGGTTCATATACCTTATGCATTCAAGTTTTCCTTTGAAAACATCACTATGAACAACATATGTCCATCCATGGTCTTCAAATCGTGATGCATGTGACGAACACCAAGCTAAAGAGCTTGATGATCAAAGTACATTGTTAATAGTGCATGTAAATGATTTTATTTATAAAAAAATCTAAAAATTCTTTTCAGTTCAAAATAAAATTTCCCCAGATTCCTAGTAAGATGGTATGAATATCTGGAAAATAAAAAGAGTTTTTATCATTTCCTTGATTTATTAAAATTGTTACAAGAAAACAAGGGAATAAATCACATAAAATACTTTCTTAGGTCTATAAATCCTAGATAAATTCGTGGATGACTCCGAAACTAAATGATGACACGTCGTTAAGTTTCATCGATTTATGTTGCTGTTTAGTATGACTTTTGATTTTCTTTTTGTTTGGTTCCAATAAAGTACAAAACCACTTTAGAAAGTGTGAAAATGGTATCTAACAAATGTTGCAGCTCTTACAAGAGGTGGAAGACACAGAAAAATAATTTCAGAATTTTTCATGATGCATTTCTATTTTTCCCTGATTTTTGTATTTATAATGGCCTAAAAATAGAAAAAATAGTTTTGCTCATCCAAAATTCATGAAAAGTTACCGGAACACCTTTTAGTACATTAGGAGGCTACATAAATTTTTTGATGATTTTCTCTTCTGTATACTTTTTTTCTCCTATTTTCTAAAATTAAATACACTTAAATACACAAAATCAGATTACACAATATGAAAACCACCTTTGGTATTTTTCTCAGATTATTTTCACTGTAAATGAAGTTCACAAAAATTTTGGTAATTTAATCTAACTTTTTATTATTTATTCTCCAATTAAGGATTATTTAAGAGGATAAAACAATGAAAAATAGAAAGACCAACTAAAAAATATCTTTTATATTTTTCATAGCTTTTATACGTATAATAACAGTGTTAAAATTTTTTGGGTAATTTTAAAAACTATTTTCTATTTATTTCAATTTTTGTTAGAATAAATACTCAAAAATTATAAAATTGGGTTAAACAGTTTAGAAATCCATTTTTATATTTTTTCCAGTGTAAGTATGTCTAATGGAAGTATTATAAAAAGTCTGAGAAATTTTTATCCTTTGGATGCTATTTTTCATGAATTTATATTGTTATGAAGGTTTAAAAATTTGGAAAAATAGTTAACCATATCAAAAATTCAAGGGAAATTTTCTGGAAGACCTCTACTCTATTTAGAATGGAAATACAAGGTTTGACAATTTTTGGAAACTGTTTGATAATATTTTACATTTTTAGGAGTTTAAAACACCTTTAAATGTGTTGAAATACCCTCAATTTATATTACTAAATCTGGAAAATTAAAATCCAAAATTGTCTTAATCACATGACTTATAGAATTTCATCATTTTAGAAAAATTGTAACCAGTTAATATACAACCAATATTAGAACATAAATTTGGCATTTCTCTATATGTAGAGTTTAGTATACTAGCATTAGATTTCGACATGGAAACTCACTAGTGTGTGTTTGATGTCGTAGGATCCCGGTAGTAAGGCGTTGGTGTATTCCGAGGCACCACTTGTATCTACTCGAAACATTGTGAGTATTCACGCACTCCTCTACTTTCAGTTTTTGTGTTTTGGGGTGGAAAAACATGTTCCGAAAAACTATTATTTGAAAGTTGTATTTAAATTGATTAGTATCAAACATGATTGCTATTTTATGTCTATATCTCTCTATGTATGTCTATGCAACACGGAACATGAGAACTTATCGTATTAAGGCCCTTCCCTTATCTCTAACCATTAACTCTTTGAGCCAATGGTCATGATGGATAGCGCTATTAGGAATTGACAACTCCTCACTCGCCCGATTGCTGTAGTGCATGATACCATATAATCTATGGAACGATAAGTGTTATTTATTATGGCAATAAACTCGTTTATCAATTATAGCAATCAACTTTGTTTCTCATTAAAGTAATGTACTTGTATTTATGAAAAGTCTTATACCAAATCTTGATTTTATAAACTTGTGACCTCACCAACTATTTTCATAGTTTACGCTCGTTTTACATGCTTTTTCAGGAAATAATTAGTAGGTGGATATCAAGATTCATCATCATATAGCATGCTTCATCCTGTGGAAGTTAGTTTATGAAGTTATATTTTGAACAATGTCATTTTGGAAAACTTGTACTTTGTTTTGTTTAAGCTATGGGTTGTAAACTTTTAAATATTGCTATGGTGATGTATCTTTCTATTTTGCAATGAAACCTTTATCGCTGTCATTTCTTGCGTTTTCGCTTTAGCGGGGTGTGACACTTAGTGAGTCTCCCCAAACTACCACATACCATACACATAATGACTTGATCACATGATAACATATCATGGGCCTCGCCCGGCATCAAGCAAAGCTCGATATACATATAAACATGTCAAATAATCCACATAGAATAATTACATAACATAAGCTTATAAACATTCCTTGGGCCCTGCTCGACATCGGACCGTAATCCGGAAAGCATACAAACATTACTCGGGCGTTACCCGACATCGGACCGTAATCTGGAAACATACAAATACAGACACATGCAAGAATCACAAAGACATCAAGCATACAAACACTCCTTGGGCTCCACTCGACATTGGTTCGAAATCCGAAAAACATATCAACAGACATCGGGCACCACCCGACATTGAACCTTAGTCCAGAATACATTCATTCATAAATACGAGCCGACATTGATGCCTTCAACCCGTTCATACAGGAGGAAAACTCACCTCCAATGTCAGATGCTAGCTGAAGCGTCTCTTCCCTGGAATCAGCTCTACTCACTCCCATAACCAAAACAACCCCTTAGATACCTTTTCATACTCATAACCCCTTTAGGGTCAACTATGTTTAAAGTCAAAGTCAAGATCAAACTCAAAGTCAACGCTCTGAGTTGACTCAACTCGTCGACTTCCCATAAATCTCAGAATCGTGCCTTTTCAAATCAACTCGTCGAGTACAACCTCAACTCACTGACTTCTTCCTTTTAACAGAACCGAGACACTTCAGCCCAACTCGTCGAGCTCCTCTATAAACTCCTCGAGTTCTTAAGTCTGTTAACCGTTCTTAATGCATTAAACCCTTATTCTTCAAATCCAAGTCCCATATTTTAGATTTGGGTTGAAAATACATCCAGGAAGTTAAAGTTGGATTTCAAATCCAAGTCCCATATTCCATATCTGGGTCAAAAGTACATCTAGGAGGGTAAAGTTTCCAACCTTACCCATTAAAACCCACTCTAGAAAGAATAAGCTATAACCCTAACCCAAAAAAGGCCAATGTCTTGATCCAAAAACAACCAAAACTACAAGATAGGACATGAGGTCATAGATCTAGACCAGAGGGACTAAATGATCATGTAAAGCCTTAAACTTTATGCACATGCATGACCATTAGAAGCTTCAAAAGACCAAAATGATGGCCTAAAGGTTGCATGGGACTTCCATGGCCATAAAGTTGGCATCTTTATGGCATGAAAACCCCTTAAGGCCCTAGATCTGAAGTGCTCTCCTCTTGGGGCGTTCAAATCCCAAGAATCATATCATTGTTGGATTAGGTGTCTAAGCCCATAACTATAATTGGTATGTACTTGACCCGAGAGTAGTGGTCCATTTGGGTTGCATATCACCAGGACATGTGGATAGGATGGACTTTTGAGAAGAGGTTATTTATGATTTATTAATATATTATAAGTTTTAATATATTAATATGAAATCATATTATTTAATTAGTATTGATCAAGAATCAGTTTGAAATTAATTTTGTGATCAAAAGAGACTAATTAAATATAAGAGGTTGATTTGGTAAATCATTCATTCTTATGGTGTGGGCCAATGACCCATGATTCCTTAGGTTGGGCTAAACCCATGTGACAACCCATGGATGATCCATGGAGGTTCAAACCCCTGGAGCCTATGGAATATGCAAGGTCATGGCCATTAGGGTTTACATGGTGTAACCCTAGTTTTGCCATACTATACAAGAAGCCCCTTAGTATCCAAAATTCCACACTAGTGTTATTGGAGTCACTATAGCCGATTTGAGTGGAAAAAACTCTCTCAAAAGTCATCCTTTGTTCTAGGTGTGTTGTGATTCCATTTGAGGTGCAACACTTGGGGCACTAAGTTCTTAAAGGACAAACTCAAGAAAACTACAAGCTACAACAAAGAGGTAACTATATAACTCAATTTTATGTTGATTATCTCATTAGTATGCTAGTTGTAGGCTTAATGCTTTGGAAACAATATTACATGTATAATTAGAGAAAACATAAATACAAAGCATTTAGGGTTGTCAGTGCACCATAGGATGTTGTAGTATACTAAAAACCATCAATCATTTGGACCAAAACAAGCAAGGAACTTCAAAAATGGAGATCTAAATAACCACAAGGCAAGGTTCAAGATTTATACCAGCAAAATGTCGTGGATGAGGCAATGATTCTGGATCTATAATCTCCTTCTTGGGTCCTCAATCTTTTCCTTCTTCCAATGGCTTCAATACACACTCTAAAACACTTGAAATGGATTACAAGCACTCACAATAACATTAGGGTTTCGAGATTAGGGTTTTGGATAGTGGAGGTTGGAAATGAGGCCAACACCTTGGGGTTAAGGTGTTTAAATAAGGTGCAAACCCCGAAAATTAGGGTTTCATATCTGCCAGCCTACTCGTCGTGTTGAGGCCTCCCAACTCGTTAAGTAGGCCACTTAAAATATACGGCCCTTGTGATCTCTACTCGACGAGTTTGGGGCTACCAACTCGTCGAGTTGCTCCATAAAATAGAATAAATTATAAATTAATACGTACCAGTAACCAGACGTTACAGTTCTCCACCACTTGTCTTAGAATTCGTCCTTGAAGTCTGATGTCTCAAATAACTCGGGATAATGCTCTCTCATCTCCTCCTCTGGCTCTCAGGTCCACTCTAACCCCTTGCGGTGCATCCACTACACGCTTACCAACTGTACAACCTTGTTCCTCAAGGTTTTTGTCTTCCGATCCAGAATCGCTACTTGCCTCTCAACGTAGTTCAGGTGGTCGTCCACCTGAGTATCCTCTAAAGGAACAATTGCGGAGTCATCCACTAAGCACTTCCACAGATGGGAGACATGAAAAGTGTTGTGGATCTGACTAAGCTCGGCTGGCAGATCTAGTGGATACGTAACCCGGCTTACCCGAGCCAAAACCCCAAACGAACCAATGTACCTGGGGCCCAACTTGCCCCACTTCCTGAACCGGATCACACCTTTACAAGGTGACACCTTCAGGAATACCATATCCCCTACCTGAAACTCCAGTTCCGACCGACGTTTTGTCGGCATAGCTCTTTTGCCGACTTTGAGTAGTCTGGAGCCTTCTCTGGACCTGCAGGACCTTCTCAGTAGTTTTGAGTACCACTTCGGTACTCCCCATGACTCTCTGACCTACCTCAACCCAATAGATTGGGGTCCTACATTTCGTCCCGTAGAGTATCTTGAAGGGAGGTTGGTCTATGCTGGCGTCGCAACTGTTGTTATATGAAAATTCCGCTAACGGAAGATACGCATCCCAACTCTCACCAAAATCTAATACACCTACGCATAGCATATACTCCAGAGTCTAAATCGTCCTCTCACTCTTCCCATCCATCTGACGGTGAAAAGTTGTGTTTAATTGAAGACGAGTACCCATCTCGTCATGAAACCACTTCCAAAGTCTAGAAGTGAAGTGAACATCTCGGTCTGACACAACCAAAACTGGAACTCCATGACGTGCCACCACCTCTTGTAGGTAAGTCCTGGGAAGCTTTGTGATGAAATCCATGGTGATGTCTTCCCATTTCCACACAGGAATCTCCAACGGCTGCATCTTGTCGTGAGGTTGCTGGTGCTCGGCCTTGACTTTACTATAAGTCAAGCACTGCTCCACATACCAAGCTATATCCCGCTTCATGTAGGGCCACCAAGAATCAGGACGAAGATCCCGATACATCTTCGTCGCCGCGAGATGAATGGAGAATCTCGACCATTGAGCCTCCTCCATTAGAACCTGGCGTACATCGCCCCAGTAAGGAACCAGACCCTCCGTTCCAGGGTTAACAACCCGCGACTATCATAATCAAATGAAGCCACCTGACCTATGATCCGCTCACACTTCCGACGTTCCTCCTTCATACCCTCAACCTGAGCCTCTCGAATTTTTTCCAACAATGGAGTAATCACTGTCATCCTCAGGAATATATCCCAAATCAGAGTCACAACCACATTGTGGCTAAGAGCACCAGCCACCACATTAGCCTTCCCCGGGTGATAAAGGATCTCACAGTCATAATCCTTCACCACGTCTAACCAACGACACTACCTAATATTCAGATTAAGCTAATCCATCAGGTAACTCAAGCTCTTGTGGTCCATGTAAATGGTACAATGAATCCCATAGAGGTAGTGCCGCCAAATCTTGAGGGTGAAAACTACATCCCCCAGCTCCAAATCGTGCGTCGAGTAATTTGCCTCATGAGGTTTCAACTGCCTCAAAGCGTACGCTATCATGCGACCCCACTACATCAGCAATGTACCCATACTCGTGATCGAAGCGTCATAGTAAACCACGAAATCATCAACACCTTCTGGCAAGGTCAGAATCAGTGCCTCACACAACCTCTGTCTGAGAGTCTTGAAAGTTGCCAGCTGCTCAGGCCCCCAGTGGAACGTCACTGACTTCTTGGTCATTCAGGTCAATGGAACATAAATCTTGGAGAAATCCTGGATGAATCTCCGATAATAACCCGTTAAACCAAGAAAACTCCAAATCACAGATGGAGAACTCGAAACCTCCCACTTCAACACGGACTCTACCTTGGCCGGATCGACGAGAATATGCCTGAGTGTCTCCACAACTCGCACTTGGAGAACTTTGAGAAAAGTCTCTCCCTCCTCAGTGTCTCCAACATCTCCCTCAGGTGCTCCTCGTGTTGCTCATGAGTCTTGGAATACACTAAGGTGTCATTGATAAAAACTATCTCAGAACGATCCAGCATCGATCTGCACACGCAGTTCATGAGATCCATGAATGTGGCAGGATCATTGGTGAGCCCAAACGGAATCACCACGAACTCATGTCATCAATCCTCGGGAGGGGATAACGGTTCTTCACCTTTACCTTATTCAACTCCTGATAATCTATACGCATTCGATGTGACCCGTCCTTCTTCTTCACAAACAGGATTGGGGCTCCCCATGGCGAACTGCTCGGCCTGATAAATCCCTTGTCTAACAGCTCTTGTAGCTGTGTAGACAACTCTTGCATCTCGGGAGGAGCCAACCGATATAGTGCCCTTGCTATCGGAGCCGCACCAGGAACTAGGTCAATCCTGAACTCTACCTGCCTCTCCGGAGGTACCCCATGGAAATCCTCTGGGAACATGTCCGGGTACTCCCTTACGATAGGTACATCATGTGCAATCGCCTTGCCCTTATCCTGGGTATCCATGACATAAGCGACAAAACCTGCACAACCCTGTTGTAGGCAGCGTCTTGCCCTCGCTGTTGAACACAAAGTCGGTTCACACTGCGGCCTCTCGCCCTGAATCACCAACCCTCCCCCACTTGGGGTCCGAACTCGCACTAGCTGCTGCTCGCAGTCGATCACTGCTCCATTGGGGCTCAACCAGTCCATACCTACAATAACCTTATTCCCTCGCAGGGGAATAGGGTCTAAATCCATGAAATACTGCTCATCGAACAAGTGCAGTGTACATCCTTGGTGAACCCTCGCGACCCGATCGGTCCTATCATCCGTAATCTCTACATCAAGGGCACAATCCAGCTCCCCTGGAGCTCCATTAAATCGATTGCTACGCGCGAGTGATACAAAATATCGGGTAACCTCCGAATTGAATAATACGAGAGCAGATATACCATTCACTAAGAACGATCCTATAATGAAACACATAAATATAAGCGACAAATCAATATAAATAAAGAGATAAGGAGAAGATACATACCCACCACAACATTAGGAGTTGAACGTGCCTCCTCTGCTGTCAGCTAGAAGGACCTGCTCTTCGCCACAGGCGCTTCTGCCAGGCTCTGAAGGCCATCGGTAATCCTCAATGTAGCAGGAGCAGGTGCCGCCACCTGTCCTGCTGCTGCTTAACTCGGGAACTGGGACCTATTGTGGCCCCTCTTATTGCACTGGAAGCAAATCAGATCAGATACTATGGTGGTGGTGGTAGCTGTACAATCCCTGCTGATATGACCAGTTCGATCGCACTTAAAGCAGCCCGAACTACCTGCTCTACACGCCCCCTCGTGCATCTTGCCGCACTTGCACAGCGGCTGCAACCCTGTTGGCTCCTCGATCTGTGATCCGATACTATGAGCGTTTTTCCCGAACTCAATGTCTGAACCCCCTTTAGTTTCCTCTTCCTCCCCATCTCTAAATCCAGCTCCCTTTCCTGAGCTCTCGCTATCATATCCTCCAACGTCTTGCAGCTGGATCGGCTCACAAACTAACAAATGTCACTCCTCAACATCTCATGGTACCGGACCATTTTCATCTCATGGTGATCTCAGTCACCTTCTAAGTCGTTTTCTGGAGATCCTAAAACTCCCGTGAAAGCTGATGCGCATTGATCACAGGTGCGAACTCAGCCCTGAACCTGGTCGTGAAGTCGCTCCAGGTCATAGTATCAAGGGCAACATCACAAATATCATGTCGAATCTCCTCCTACCAATCCTGCGCCCTGTCCTTCAGGTGGCAGGAAGCAAGTCAAACCTTATCCCCCTTGGGACAACAGCTGGTGCGAAAGGCGTTGGCGACATCCGCCAACTTCCTACTACTAGCAATAGGGTCCCTAGACCCATGGTAGTCTGGAGCCCCACAAGCTCGAAACTCCCTGAATGTCATCGTGCACGCCCCCATCATGGCCGCCATCTCAGTGCGGAATGCACCCAACCTCTCATCCAAAATCTCCAAAATTCCCTCCTTAACCGTACTGAAGATCACAGGAGTCTGGTCAATGATACTGCACGTGATCTCAAATGAAATGAGCTCCCTCATCTGATCATCGAGCTGCCCGACTCCATAGCCCGAGCCTGATCCCTCACCGATGCCACAACTACCAACTGGTCTAGAGCGTAGCATCACCATACTAAAATTACACCATAACAGTCATCATAATACTCATCATAACTCGAGGGATATCACACACTACAAGTTATTTGGGTTCAGCTTAGCCCTCCTTGACTCGAGTACAGATCCTATGCTTTTAGTAGTATGGCCCCATACTACCTTCCACATCTATCCATACTTTTCTCAAGGATTTCCTTGACTCTACCAAGTCCCTTTCACTACTACTGCTTTTCGCGCTAATCTCATCCTAGGCTTTCCCTTGGAATAAATTAATTTGGAATTAATTTGCTGATCAAAAGAGATTGATTAAATAAAGGGGGTTGATATTGTAATTATTTGATAGTTGCAATTGGGCTGATGGATTACCTTGGAATAAGGTTGGTTAAATTCTATGGGAAGCCCATAAGGAATTCGTCCAAGGGCTATTCTAGAAAGGGTCCATGGGGTACTTTAGGCCTAAGCAGTCATATTAGGGTTTCCACCTAGAACCCTTGCAGCCACAATTATAAATAGATCCATTGCCTTGTGGAAATCGGCCAAGGCTTAAGAAACCCTAGAGTGGTCAAAATCCTCCTCTCTCCTACATCATCCTTTGCATTGAGTGGTTGTGCCTCCATTAGAGGTGCAACACTTGGGGCACTAGGCTTTATGAAGTCAAGATAAAGAAGGATTAATCTTGTTATTACTACATAACAAGAGATGTAAGATCTAAACCCTAATCATATATGATTTTCGGATTTGGTATGCTAGTTTTAGGGTTTGTTGCTTTGGTATTCAATGTTGTATGTTTAAATTTAGAAAAACCTAGATCAAAGCAATTAGGGTTGCATGTACACCATAGCAATGATGTTATGCTCATAACCCAAAAGTAGTATCAGAGCATAGGCCGTTTTTCTATTGAATAGATGCAAAAGTGAACTGCCAAAGATCAGAAAACTGAATTTTTTTACTGTTTGACTGGCTGAATCGCTGATTCCATGTATGGACTCGACGAGTTCCATAGTGGACTCGACGAGTCTAGGTCTCTGGTGCCAACATTTTTGATTTTCTGGCCAGATTTTGATGAAGATAACTACCAAAACTCGTTTTTCATGCTTAAAATCGATTTTTTATGTTTGGTATGGTTATCCTTATCAAAATTAATGGATTTGGTTAAAGATGGATAATATATGACTATTATGATTCAAATATTTGACCTAGTAAGTTTGAAAAGTTTCAATTTACACCCTTTAGGTTTTATAGTTTAAATTTGAACTTACAAGTTTTAGATTTTGAAATTTAATTAGTTAAACCCTAATATTTTGAAAGGTTTCAAAATTTGTCCTCAAGTTTTGTAATTTATAATTTGATTAAAAGGAATATTAAATTCTAAAACTCTAGTATTTTGAAAAGTTCAAATTGCACCCTGATGGTTTTATTAAATTAATTAAGTGCTTAGGTAAAGGAGAGAATTGATAAATCCATAACAAATATGGTTTAAGATTAATCAAATTAAAAGTATAATTTATTAATAGATTAAACCACCTAGTATTTTAAAAGTGTAAAATACACCCTTATACTATATAAGATTAAAAGTTTAACACATTATATATGTAAAAGTAAAGAGTTAGTCTTACCGTTAGTAGGCCTCATTCACGAAGCTGGTCTATAAGGGGTGTTTAAGGAAGCGACATGTAAAATGACCGCCATTGGATATCTACTCTTACACACCATACCCTTGACTAGTGGAGGGTTGTTATCCGAATGGGTAGGATAGCACACAACCTTCCATTATAAGTATAATGAAATACGAAGTAACTAAGCACTTTTATAAATTCCCAAATCTTAGTTACTTTAGGAAAAATGTGAATTTGGTGCTAATCCATGAAATTGCACATTGCACCTTGTTGGTCATTAGTGGAGCATGTGTGGTTAACCGACACACTAATATGGGGCCAATGAAGGATGACAATGGGTAGCTCATGAAATTATCATTGATCAATGCAGCGTGTGTAACACCCATAAAAAAATCATCCCACCTTTAAAATTTTTCAAAACATTTAAACCCATTCAAAATTACAAAGTCTGTTTTCAAAATAATAAATATTAGAGTATCCCAATATCAAATCATAAAATCATAACAACAGGAGGAGCGGTACGATCATGTCTTCGCCTTCCTACGATCACCAGAAGTACCGGAAACAATAATCAATAGATGTAAGCTCGATGGATTTGTGAGTTACCCCCAAAATACCAACCTCATATATGTCGGATTAGATGTGTAAGCCCATAACTATTATTGGTATGTACTCGACCCGAGATTAGCATGGTCCATTTGGGTTGCATAACACCAGGACATTTTGTTAGGATGGACTCTTGAGAGAAGGTTATATATGATTTATTAATATATTATAAATTATAATATATTAATATGAAATCATATGATTTAATTAGGATTGATCAAGAATTAATTTGGAATTAATTTAGTGATCAAAAGGAGACTAATTAAATCTATGGGGACTAATTATGGTAATTAGTAATATTTATATGTGTTGGGCTTATGATCCATGTTGGACCAAGTTTAGGTATGGATACATAAAGAGTTGGGCCACATGAACCATGAATCATAAAACCCATGCGTATGGATTTGGGTTATACCCATGAACCTTGAAATCCTACATATAAATACGTAGTGCATTGCCCAAAATCGCTACTTGTAGTTCTACATGAAGTTATTGGAGTTCATGGTGGTTTTGGTGCATGGAGTTTCTCTCTCAAGAGTCACCTTTGTCCTAGGTGAGTTGTGATTCCTTTTGAGGTGCAACACTTGGGGTACTAAGTTCTTAAACGCCAAAGTGTTTCAAGCAAAACCAAATACATCAAGACTTCAGGCCACATAAAAGGTATGTTACTCTAACTAGTATCTTGTATTGTTTATGAAAACTTTCATGCTAGTTATAGGTTAAATGCCTTAGAAACTCCTTTGCATGTATAATTAGTGAAAACATAGATCCAAGGTATTTAGGGTTATATGTGCACCATAGGATGTTGTATTATACTAAAACCCATCAGTGGTATCAGAGCCAACACTTGTTTTCAATTATACTTGATGCAAAAGGCTGAAAAATGAAGTTTTTGTGTTGTCTGGATAGGGGACTCGACGAGTCCATGTACAAACTCATCCTTCTCGTCGAGTTTGTTCCTGCACTCGGCGAGTTAGACCCCTTGACAACATATTTTCGAGTTTTTGGGATGAATTGGACTAGGAACATTACCCTAAGCTGTTTTTGAACTTATAAACTTGTTTTTTACTGTTGTGATGTTCATGCTAATCCAATTTCTAAGAAAATTGTCATAATTTCAAGATTTGCATTAGTTTATGTGTTCATGCTAATTTTTTGAAGATTGATTATTTGAATTATCTTGTTCTTATGAGTTAGTTTAGATTAACAAAAAAGTTATGTAATAATTTGTTTTCGATCCAAATTAATCTGAAAGTTGTTCATTAAATGTGTTTTTGTAACTTATCCTCAAGTTATATGAAAAGTCTCATTTATGATTTTTAAAACTCATAAAATTTCCATAAGTTATGAAAATGAAGAGTCTCATTTTTTTTAAATGTTTTAAAGTCTTCCATAACTTGTCCTCAAGTTATGGAACTTGAAGAGTTTTTTCATTAAAACTACTTTAAACTCATAAGTTATGGAAACCAAAAGTTTTTGAATTGTTCAAAATGTGCCCTCAAGTTTTGGAGTTTGTAAAGTTCCCCCCCCCCCCCATGAATACTTTAATTCCAAGTTAAACTCTTAGAATTTTAAGAGTTAAAATCCAACCCTTATACTATTATAATATTAATAGTTAATATATATATATATATATATATATATATATATATATATATATATAAAAGAACAAAGTCAGTCTTACCGTTAGTAGACCTCATTCACGAAGCCGGTCTATAGGGGGTATAAGGTTACTGCCTATACAATGGCAGTTTAATGGGTGTCCACTCTCACCCACCGCTCCCTTAACTGGTGGAGGGTCATTAGCCGAATGGGTAGGACAAGACTCTAATCTCCCTTCATTAAAAGTATAATGATAAATACTAAGTAACTAAACTCTTATAAATTCCCAATCTTAGTTACTTAGGAAAATGTGAATTTGGTGCTAACCAATGAAATTTGCACTTTGTACCTTACCAAGTCGTTAGTGGAGCGTGTGTGATTAACCGACACACTAACATGGACTAGTAAGAGTGGTGATGGGTAACTTAATGTTTATCATAGATCGGAGAGTGCATGTGGTTAACCGACACATCGATAAGGTTATAAAATTAAGGGTACCAAGTTAATTTGCATGGTTATTCACATCTTCTTTTGTGATCCTGGACACCCCGGTCACAAAACTTGAAGGGCACAATCGAGATTTAAACATGCCATTGAATAGTTCAATGAATCTCAAAGGATCTAGGAGTTTCAAATTCACTTAAGGCCTTAAATTCTTTTTCGTTTTTCGTGGTGGAAATTGGTAAATCGTCATTTACCTACCTTCAAATATTTTATAGCTTGGATTACGACATCCCTCTTCCAAGTTATAAAATATCATGTTGGATCCTAGCCTTAATATTTCATATTGAGTGTTATATTAAGGACTTAAATCAACTAACTTGAATTTCTCATATTGTAGATGTTTGGTTAAGACAGCTATGATCTTCCCAAATCCCTTGAAACAAGCTTTCCTAATGAAGATTATGTCCCACGACTGGATCATGAAAATCATACTTCTCTTCCTCCACTCCTCCAATTATTCTCCCTAACCCACAAGTTCAAGGTCACTCAATCCCTATTGGCAAGCAGTGTCTATGTGTACTCACATCTTGGAGATGAAGTCACATATTGACAAGCCGGGAGAGTTGGGTGTCAAAGTCCTGAGGAAGTTGGTTGTTAACTAGGTCCTTCAGTCACTTTGTAAGTCACATAGTGAGTTCCTTTGAGACTACTATATGACAGACCATGACATGACCCTTAATGATCTTACCTATTTGCTTGTTGCTACTGAATCAGCAATGATTTGGAGCACTGGTAAAGCAAATTTGATTGGAAGATCTACTTCCCAAACTTCTATGGACATTGAAAATGGTAACATTGGAAATCCAGAAAAGTTTTCTCTTCCCAATGGAAAGGGATCGACCATAGTCAACCCGGTTGACCAAATGGTAAAGAGAAAGGCTAAGTCTGAGATACTCCCGTGTACCATTACTAAAGAGTCCATATGTTTCTATTGCCAAAGGAAGGGACATTGGTTGCGAAGTTGTCCTATTTACTTGAAAGATCATAAGGATGGTAAGGTCAGAGTGTTTGACTATGCTTTGGGTAAAGTCCACTATCTAACTCTATTTGGAGATTCTTATTATATGATGTGACTAGGTCAATTTTTGATGTTTTGAAGAATCAAAGAAAAGAGAGGATAGTTAAAGGAAGAGTAAGTCGATTCTAATCACAAAGAGATGGATTTCGATCGCATGGTTTGATGATCAGAATTTTGAGTTGTTGCTTAAAGAGTTCTGATAGATTGCTTAGGAATTCATAAAAACATAGTTTTTCCTTATGCATTTGCATTGTAAGGATAAGTTTTTCCTCAAATTTTAAAATAAAAGAAAATTTTTGATTTTATTTATTTGAAGTATCCTTACAATGGCATTTGTGAAAAATTATTGTTTATATGTTTCCATTGGTAGCAATATTGGAAAATAGATTTGATTCTTTCATTTGTAGTAGTGTCATAATTTACCAAATAAGGAAAGATTCTCATCACCCAAGTTTCAGTTGGATAGAAAATTGGAATCATGTAACTTGTATTTTATGATGAATGAGAATTTTCATCTTTGGGAAATCAAGATCGAGAAGGCTATTCGTCATGATTTACTAAAGTTTAGTGAATATGGTTATACTTACAAGTTTAAGTGTAATTCTGGTACATTGGAAAAGTTTCAATGTAAGGCATAACGAATAAGAAGAATCAAATTAGGCCGAGAGATAAAAGTTTCTCCAATCTGAAAAGATGTGAGAGTACTTGAGTATCTTGCTTTATGATTATCTTAGTGATTATGAAACCATATCACAATTGATTCTCTAAGGACATCTTAGTGCATTTGTTTGATTAAGAATAGGAATCATGATTTGTTGAATTGGTTAAATCAAAAAGATAAGTCATACTTCGTTCTAAAATTGAGTTTTAGAGTAATACTCCAAGATTGTAACTTGAGTGACATAATCTTGAGAAGGTTTATAACACTTGTCAAATGTAGAGTAAAATGTTTTCTTACTTTTGTACATTTGAAATTGTCAAGTTGTGATGTCTTGGATAAGACAAAGACCAACCGTGACCAATTATGTGAAGTGTTTGTCTTGATAAAGAATCCGTACTAACTCTTGAATATTTGTTTGTAAAGGAATGATTATTGACAAGAGAGTCTTATATGTCAAGAGGACAGTGGGAGTCTTAAAGGTCTTGAAAGTCTCAAGAACTAATCAAGGTTGAAACCTATTGTTTATGACTAGTACACAAGTTGAGGTTTACAACCTATCCTGTTGACATATTCTTATTTCTGTGCCCATTCCAGTTAAAGTTGACTATGCATACGAGCTCTATGAGTTCTCAATTGTTTGCATAACAACCTGGAAGCAATGGTAGGCCCTTGTGCTGCCAGGTGGCAAGAAGTTAAGATTATTCAGTCCATTTGAGTTTGGATTTGTCACTAACCTTGCCTTGTGATTATGGTTATGACAAATTTACATGGATAGGAACACATACACCATAAAATCTAAGTGTCATAAGATTTCTCTCTGATTCATGAAAATGATGGTGAGGAAACACTTTCACTAAGTAGATTTTAAGTAGATATCAATTGTGATATTTGCATTCTCAAAGTCGTTAGCGGAGCGTGTGTGGTTAACTGGCACATTAACGTGGACTTGTGAGAAATGGAAAAAGTCTATACAATTTAGATTATGATGACGACATCCCTTTTTCATATTTCTAAAGATTGTTTAGACACACATGTGAGCTATCTAAGGAATGATGTATGATTTTGATAAAGTTTTATCAAAGCATCTCGTATCAGAAATATGAACTTTGTTAAGAAAGTCAATAAAGTATTGATTTCTAGAAGTCCAACTGATTTTTGGATACATGTCAGAGCTTGTGGGAGCATAAGTGTTATGCTAGTAAGATAATAATTATTTTGCTAGTGGGAGCATAATTAGTTATGGTAAATATTGCAAGTGAGCAATGTTAATTATAGAAAACCAAAGTTTCAATTCGTGAAGTTGTAGGGTTGAAAAGGTTGTTTTGCTATAATTAAGGGAGAGGAAATTATACTTCAGTTCAATTCTAAAAGCTAAGATTGTGAGATTTTGATCAAATTTAATCATGATTACATTATTTGCGTTCTAAAATTCGATTATGATTACGCCATCCCTTTTTCATAATTTGAATTATGAGAACATGGAAAATAAAAATAGAAATATTATAGCAAAAGAATGATATAGTATCATGTCTTAATGTGAGATATCATGGATCGTGTCCCATATGCTTCGGATATAGGATCGATTACATGTGATGTAATATTCATCTGTTCTAAATTTTTCCAAATGCCTGGGGCATTAAGAGGGAAAGAGTACTAGAACTGGATATGACTATAATGATTAAGAAATTGTCGAGGACAATCTGAGGTTTACCAAAGATTGGTTGCTCATGGAAAATTGGAAGTATAGTGTTAATTTTGGGAGGACCATATTTGCATATTTTGAAAGGAGGCAACTCTTGTTCAGAAGTGATAGTCAAAATGGAATGTGGAAATGTTTCCATAGGTGGAAGTTATTCTTTAAATCTGTGTAAGATTAGAAAACATAATTCAAGAAGGATGTTCAAAGAAATGTACTTTGAATTTGAGACTTTGTTTCATGGAGTTTCTCTCCATTGGAATGCTTTGTAATGTCTGTTGCCAAGTCTTTGTGACTCTTGTGCATAGTCATTACAAGAGGATCATGGCATATAAGTTTAGAATATAACAAATTATAGTAAATGGCAAGATTTTAGTATTCTTACATTTATAGGAAGGATTTGGGATTGTGAAATGAGCATCATTGAAATTATGCTCAATTGGTCTATTTCAAAAAGTAAGGATCATAGACAAACATAGTGTGCATACTTGGAGTATGGCATAGCTATTGTTTGGACAAACGTAGTGTGCATGCTCGGAGCATGGCATGACTATTGCTTTAATTCAAGTATTGGGTTGATAAATCGAAACATTATACAATGAATAATGTTCATGCTCGGAGCATGGTATGACTATTGCTTTAATTCACGTATTAGGTTGATAAATCGAAACATTATACAATGAATAATGTGTAATCAATATGGTGATAAATAAAAGATGTTTTATTTATATTCATAAGTTCTGAGACCATATTGGATTCGATTATTCTTGTGTTTCACTTTGCATGTTTTGACTTCCAGAATAACTAGGTTATTCTTCCTGAATGACTAAGTTATTCAAACCATCCATGGTCGATAATACGTTGCAAGTAGGTATTAAGGCAAGATTGTCATGAATTGGGTTTGTAGATGTCTAAAGTGTTCAGAGATAGCAACAGTTGCTGCAAACCAAGAGATTCGAGTATTGGATTAAACCCATGCTCATTTGACTCACTTCATGGATTTTATCACGAGTGATCATGATATGATAATATCTTATATTCTTCAAACCAAGAGATATGAGTTGCAGTCTACAAGTCGGTTACACATTGATTATGTGAAAACGCACCAGTAACTTGGTGTTATAAAACACATTTTTATGTGTGATTTGGTGGGTATATATAGCAATCATATGAGTCAAAGTTTATCCATTCCTTTTACCCTTGGAGGGATAAAAGCGATGTTTGTGGGCCCTTTGATGATTTAGTGATGACAAACGTAAGTGCTCGGCCGGACCTTGACTAATTAGATTTGTTCATTTAGTCAGTCGTCATAAATCAGAAATCGGGAAACAACAAATGGATAGAGACAATGATTATAATACATATCTCAGTCCATATGATATCTAGAATGGAGGAATATATGATCCCTTATCTAATGGAAAATTCATTGACTAGGTCAGAGTTCGACAACAGTTTTTTAAGAGCTACGATTGCTAGTCGGTTTTTAGATTCATACTTTCAATAATAGCTTTAGAATTTTCCAAGTGGGAGACTGTTGAATTAGATGTATAAGCCCATAAATATTATTGGTATGTACTCGACCTGAGAGTAGCATGGTCCATTGGGGTTGCATAACACCAGGACAATTTGTTAGGATGGACTCTTGAGAGAAGGTTATATATGATTTATTAATATATTATAAGTTCTAATATATTAATATGAAATCATATGTTTTAATTAGTATTGATCAAGAATTAATTTGGAAATAATTTAGTGATCAAAAGGAGACTAATTAAATCTATGAGACTAATTAAATCTATGGGGACTAATTATGGTAATTAGTTATATTTATATGTGTTGGGCTTAAGATCCATGTTGGACCAAGTTTATGTATGGATACATAAAGAGTTGGGCGACATGAACCATGTATCATAAAACCCATGGGTATGGAATTGGGTTATACCCATGACCCTTGAAATCCTACATATAAATATGTCTTGCATTGCTCAAAATCACCACTTGCAGTTCTACATGAAGTTGTTGGAGTTCATGGTGGTTTTTGTGGATGGAGTTTCTCTCTCAAGAGTCACCTTTGTCCTAGGTGAGTTGTGATTCCATTTGAGGTGCAACACTTGGGGCACTAAGTTCTTAAAGACCAAAGTGTTTCAAGCAACACCAAATACATCAAGACTTCAAGCCACATAAAAGGTATGTTACTCTAACTAGTATCTTGTATTGTTTTTGAAAAATTGCATGCTAGTTATAGGTTTAATGCCTTGGAAACTCCTTTGCATGTATAATTAGTGAAAACATAGATCTAAGGTATTTAGGGTTGTATGTGCACCATAGGATGTTGCATTATACGAAAACCCATCAATATAACCATAATCATATCATATCAACAAATACAGAACAACATGCATAATGAGCCTTCAGCCTGAATGGACTGCATCGCAGGCCTTCAGTCTATCTGGACTACTCTCTGAGCCTTCGGCATGTCTGGACCGCCTCGCGAGGCCTTCAGCCTATCAGGACCGCTCGTCGGGCCTTAGGTCTGACTATCATACCCTTCCGAGTTTGTACTGTATCTGGTCCGCCCTTGGTAGGTTGGCCTTCAACACAAAGCAGGACCGCCTAAACCCATCCCCAATCAAATAAACATGTGCACATAACTATCATATGCTATCATAACACATATAACAATCAAACCGGTCTAACAGATCATATAGCATAACAACATCCTATAACCAGGACACCGACCTAACTAGGTCATTAAGCATAAGCATATTACCATCCTAACTCCCAGGATGTAATCAATAAACATATCAAGCCATAATCCAGATACAAATCTATAAAGGGTCGGCCTTGGTGCCTTAGACCCTATTGATATAGTGAAGATAAGTCACCTCACAAGTAGTGCTGAAATACTGTAAATCTCTGACTGCTGTCTCACCGGATATCCCGAACTGTCACTTAATAAATACTAGTTAATACCCAAAATAACCTCCTTGACTAAGTGTCCACATCCCTCATTAAGTCCATACTCTTTATTGGGCCAATGCCCAATACCAAGTCCTTAACTTGAAAGTCCTTATATAAAGTCCATTGTTCGCCCAATTTACTAAATTGGGCTTAACCTACTAATTGGGCCTAACCCTAAGATCCAGTATCACTACCTAGCCTAAAAATATCTTATTTACAAAGTCCAGCAAAGGCCCAATTCCGTTTAGTTCATAAACAACCCAAAACCCAAAGCTCATTCGACAAAGGCCCAACAAAGGACGTATGCGGGGTTACTCCTCTGGTACACCAGGCGTATTCGTCCAGATGTTGACTACCATCAGGGTGGTTGACCCAGTACACTGGGCGTACTGGATTTACACTGGGCGTACTGGACAGTTTTCCAAAACCTTATTAAGTGCTTAATGGCTTAAGCACTTAAGCCCAAACTTCAGATCCAGAGACCTAACATGCCTAGGATCCATAAAGTCATGAACTTTATCACTTTGGACGTCCATAAAGTTCTTAATGCTTTGTCTTAATCCATTAAGACCTTATTTTTCCATGCATGGGACACATACAGCTAACATAACGTCATTTATATCACTCCAGGTCCCTTCAAGAGTCTAGAAGGACAACCCTTTTTTGTCTAATCACATCATGCACCACCTTATGGCTTTTTTGTGACAAGAAATGCTTCTATTAAAGTAAAATAGTGAGATCTATACATATATGCATAAAGCTTGGAACTTTATACCTTCTGGAGATTCGTGGGTACAAACTAACTTCAGATCTACAAGCTTGATCTTCTTCTCAAACACTTTGATGCAAAACCTTCCTCTTAATGCACTCAAGAACACACTCAATAAGCTTAAACTCACAAAGGAAAGGCTAGGGTTTGGGGAAGACGAATTTAATATGTGGAGGCTGAGGTAAAGGAGGTTTTGATGCTCAATATGTTGCTTATACAGGCCCCAAAACCTAAATATTAGGGTTTCACCATTACATTAGTATGCCCAGCGTACACAAGTGTACGCCCAACGTACTAAGGCGGACCTTAGTACACTTAGCGTACTCTTATGTAAGCGTAACGTACTCCCTCTTTGCTCAAGTTTGCAAACTTGGCCCTTAAACTTATCTTGGCTCTGCACTTCCAACCCCAAGGACTATAAATGACAAGGTAATGATATAAGAGGGTTTGGGAATAACTACCAAATCTTAGGATGTTACAATTCTCCCTACTTAACTTAGACTTCTCCCTTGAAGTCTGCTGCGGAAAATAGATTCGGGTAATGCTCTCGCATCTCGGACTCGGGCTCCCACATCCACTCAGATCCCGTCTGATGCCCCCAGTGTACCTTCACCAAAGGTATCTCATTATTCCGTAGAACCTTCATCTTCCTCTCTAGTCTGGCCACATGCCTCTCCACGTAATTCAGGTGCTCATCGACCTGAATATCATCCAACGACACCACTGCCTCCTGATACATAATGTACTTTTGCAATTACGAAACGCGAAAAGTGTTGTGGATCCGACTAAGCTCCTCCGGTAGCTCTAGCCTGTATGCCACCTTGCTAACCCTGGCAATAATCCTGAATGACCCAATGAAACGGGGAACCAATTTCCCCCTATTCCTGAAGCGGATCACACCCTTCCAGGGTGAGAACTTTAGTAGTACCATATCACCAACCTGGAACTCCAACTCAGATTGAAATTTGTCGGCGTAACTCTTCTGCCGACTTTGAGCAGTCTGTAGTTGCTGCGAAATCTACCGAATCTTCTCGGTAGTCTGCAAGACTACCTCTGTCCCATCACCCTATGTCCGACCTCACCCCAACAGACCGGGGTGCGAAATCTCTGCCCATACAACAGCTCGAATGGCGGGGTGCCAATGCCGGAATGATAGCTGTTATTGTAGGCAACCTCTACAAGGGGTAGGTGAGAATCCCAGCTCCCACCGAAGTCAATGACACACGCCCTCAACATATCCTCGAGGGTCTAAATGGTCCGCTCACTCTGCCCATCGGTCTTCGGATGAAATGCCGTGCTAAAGTGCAACCGCGTGCCCAGTTCATCGTGGAACTTCTGCCAGAAACAAGAGGTAAATCTATCATCTCGGCCGGAAACAATGGAGACTAGTACCCCGTGGTGAGCGACGATCTCGCGGACATACACGTCAGCTAAATTCTCGGCTGATGAACTCTCCCGTATGACCAAGAAATGGGCACTCTTGGTCAATCATTCTACGATGACCCATATAGCATCAAACCCCTTTGTCGTCCTCGGCAGTTTGGTAATGAAATCCATCGTTATCTATTCCCATTTCCACATGTGAATCCCCAGGGGCTGCTACGTGCCATGCGGCCTTTGATGCTCGACCTTGACAATCCTATAGGTCAAGCACCTCTCAACGTACCAAGTGATTTCTCGCATCATTCATGACCACCATTAACTCAAACTCAAGTCCCGGTACATCTTGGTGGCCCCTAGGTGAATAGAGAAGTGAGACTTGTGGGCCTCCTCCATAACTGTCTGTCTGACCCCACCAAAAATTGGAACCCATACTCGACCACATCGGGTCAACAATCCCCGCCTATCCTGCACAAACCGAGTGTTCTTGCCCTTGATCCTCTCAAACTTATAGTTCTCCGGTCGCATGCCCTCAACCCGATCATCCCTGATCAAGCTCACAAGCGGAGAGTCCACCGCTATCCTCATAGATATCCCTGGGGTGGAAGACCCAGTTGACTTGTGGCTCAGAGCGTCCTCCATTACATTTGCTTTATCGGGGTGGTAAAGGATCTCGCAGTCATAGTCCTTGACTACATCCAGCCACCTGCGCTGCCTCATATTCAGGTATGGCTGGTCCATGATGTGTCTCAGGCTCTTATCATCCATGTATATGGTACAACGGAACCCTAAGAGGTAATGCCTCCATATCTTGAGAGCGAATACAACTGCTCCTAGCTCTAAATCATGTGTGGGATATCTCATCTTATGCGGCTTTAGCTGTCGCGACGCGTAGGCTATCACCCGTCCTCTCTGCATGAGGACCGCCCTTAAACCTGTGATGGATGCATTACTGAACACTACAAAATCCTCAACTCCCTCCGAGAGTGTGAAAAATGGAGCCTCGCACAAACGTTGACAGAGAGTCTCAAAAACTCTACTGCTCAAGGCCCCATTATAAATCTACCCCCTTCCTTGCCAGACGAGTGACAGGTACTGTAATCTTGGAGAAATACCGAATAAACCTCCGGTAGTACCCTGCTAACCCTAGAAAACTCCTGATGTCTGAAGGAGATCTCGGCACCTCCCACTGCATGACTGCCTCTAATTTGGCTGGGTCGACCAAAATCCCCTCCTGGTTAACGAGATGTCTGAGGAACTGGACCTCTTAACCAAAACTCACACTTCGATAACTTCGCATACAACCATTCTCGCCTTAGAACTCCTAACAACTCCCTAAGGTGCTCCTCGTGCTGCTCTTGGGTCTTGGAATACATCAAGATATCATCTATAAACACGATGACCGATTGATCAAGCATCAGTTTGCAAACCCGATTCATCAGGTCCATAAATACTGCCGGCATGTTGGTGAGCCCAAACGGCATCACCTCGAACTCGTAATGACCATAACGAGTCTGAAATGCGGTCTTCTCCACGTCTTCCTCTCTGACCCGGACCTGATGATATCCCAACCTCAAAACTATCTTGGAGAACCAAGATGCACCATGTAACAGATCAAAGATATCATCTATCCTTGGGAGTGGATAACGGTTCTTCACCCTCAAGTTGTTCAGCTCCTTATAATCTATGCACATCCGGTGCAAACCGTCCTTCTTCCTGAAGAAGAGGATCGGTGCTCCCCATGGAGAAATGCTAGGTTGAATGAACTGCTTGTCCAACAGTTCCTGCAACTTTGATGACAGCTCCTGTATCTCGGGTGGCGCCAATCGATACAACGCCTTGGAGATAGGGGCCGCACACGACACCAAGTCGATCAAAAACTCGACCTGCCTCTCCGAAGGTATCCCTAGCAAATCCTCCGAAAACACATCAGCATACTCCCTGACTACTGGAACCTTTGAAATTGAAATATGATCCTTGACTCACGTATCCACCACATACGCCAGATAACCCGCACACCCGTGTTGAATATATTGTCGAGCCCTGGCAGCTGAACAGAACCCTACTCCCACTCTGGTGCCTTGCCATATATAATCAGTTCTCCCCTACTTGGGGTTCAAACTACCACCCACTGACCCTTACAATCAATCATGGCACCAAATCGACTGAGCCAGTCCATGCCCACAATCATGAACACCTCCCCCATGGGAATCAGAATCAAGTCTATTGGAAAGGACACTCTGAAGATCTCCAACTTGCATCCTCGGTAGACCGAAGAAGAAGAAACCCCGTGTTCCTTGGCGATAGAGACTCGCAACAGACACTCTAGCTCGCCTACTAGCATACTGAACTCCTTATTAAAAGTCTGAGATACAAACGACCGACTGGTCCCTGAGTCAAATAAAACCAATGCAGGCAAGGAGTTCACTAAAAACATACCTAACCACAGGTACAATAGATAAGCATAAAACATATGTAATAAAAGAAATAGAGGATAGAAACATACCAGCAACTACATCTGGTGCTGCCTTGGCCTCCTTGGCTATTAGCTGGAAGGTACGCCCCTGAGCCTGGGAGGCTCTGCCTTAACTCGCCTCCCATCTGCAATCCTCAATGTAGTTGACTCTGGAGCCTACACCAGCCTGGCTGCAAGTTGTGGACAGTTGGTCTTCATGTGACAACCCTGATGACAGTGATAGCATATCCTCACATCCGATGCAGGGGCGGACTGGCGACAGTCCCTAGCATAGTGCCCCTCCTTGCCACACTTGTGGCACCTACTACCCACTCGAAAAACACTAGAATGACCCTTGCCGCACTTTCCACAAGTGTGGTTCTGCTGACCCCCGGTCCTAGAATCAACGGTCTTAGACCGCTTCGGTGCCGACTGAGACTATGTCGGGGCCTGTCGCTGATCCCTCAACTGCAGCTCAATCTCCAACTCACGCCGCCTAGCGACCTACTGTAGATCTAGTAGAGTATCACATCGCTGTGTGGCAACAAACTAACAGATGTCCGTTTTGACCATGCTCAGATAACGAGTCATTTGGGCCTGCTCAAAAGCAAACTCTAGGAAAAACATCGCCCTCTTAGTGAACATACTCGTGATCTCCATCATCGACTGCCCATCCTGTTTCAAACTCAAAAAATCCTGAGCCAAAAGTTCCTGCTCGACCCGTGGAATGTATCGGGCACGGAACATATCCCTGAACTGCTCCCAGGTAACAACAGCTCTCTGCTCATTAGTGTACGACCCTTTCGTCAACCTCCACCAGTCCTTGTCCCCGAGCCTCAGCATGTTTAGGGCATATCTGACCTTCTGGTCAGTAGGACATGAAAACGTGAAGAAACAGCCCTCCACGTCAGATAACCACCTTATAGCTCTAATCGAATCCTAGGTACCATTAAATGTCGGGGGTTCGTGTTATCGAAGTCCCGGTGCTGGAAGCCCCGACCGGCTCCTCCTCCTCATGCTGCTGTTATAGCCGATGCAGCTGCAGCGACAGCCGTCTCTGCAAGGGTTGCGTAATGCTCATCGAAATACTCGACTATGAAGGTCTTAATAGACCCAAACATCTCCAGTTACTATGCCCGAAATATAGCAGCAACCTCATCATGCAGGATCTCTCGAATCCTGACATCTAGCTCCTTTGTACCCATCTGCACCACAGCCTCGGGTGTTGCTGGCCCCTCCTCGCCTCCATCTCCTGATCCTGATCCTGACCTGGATCCAGTCACAAAGTGTCTCGTAACCACCATATTGCAAATATAACAGGAAGATATCAGACAATCCACATAAATATCTGGGAACCAACTCCCGACTAAACCCTAGGGGTTGTGACTTCCTTTCTACGCATATGGATCATGTGCTTTCAGTAGTCCGGGACCATACTACCTTCCACAACTACCCATATTTGTCTCAAGTATCACCACAACACCATAATAATATACAAGCATATGGTGGTCGCTCAACCTCATTCTTAGAGGAAGGCTAACTGTCCCACAACTGACCTACCGGCCTCACACAACCCACCCATCCATGAAACTTCCACGAACCCTATAGCACCAGTGTATGCTAGCCATACATAATGCTGGACAATATGGACTTTCAGATATCCAATCCTACCCTAAGCCCCCAATCAAAAAGAATAGAACATAAGGCCAAATCAAACATTCTCAGGCTATAAGTTCTTAATTATGTATAACCGTGATGTGTACATTAAACAACTACAGTAATGATGTCAATCTCATATAGAGGAAACCCTAGGCTAGCAGGCATCATGTAATCAGACAATTTTTATCATGCAATTCCTGAAGATCCCTAGCCTAGTACTAGCATGATGTTCTAAAACATCACATAATCAAATAATTGTATGGTATTTTGGGGTCTACTTACTGGTTCCGGCTGATTGTACACCCTGCATCCTCCTTTATTTATTTTGAAAACCATTTAGAATTTATTTTGAAAATTTGTCCTTGATTTGAGACTAGATTCACGCGAATGTTCCTCCAATTAACTCAAACCAAGGCTCTGATACCAACTTGTAACACCCATAAAAAATCATGCCAAATTTAAACTTTTTCAAAACATTTAAACCCATTTAACATTATAAAGTTTATTTTCAAAATAATAAATATAATAGTACCCCAGTATCAAATCATAAAATCATAACAACAGGAGGAGCGGTATGATCATGCCTTCACCTTCCCGCAATCACCAAAAGTTCCTAAAACAACAATCAATAGATGTAAGCTTGATGACTTAGTGAGTTACCCCCAATATACCAACCTCATATAACCATAATCATATCATATCAACAAATACAGAACAACATGCATAATGAGCCTTCAGCCTGACTAGACGACCTCGCAGGCCTTCATTCTATCTGGACCGCTCTCTGAGCCTTCGGCACGTCTAGACTGCCTCACAAGGCCTTCAGCCTATCCAGACCACTCTTCAGGCCTTCAATCTCACTATCATACCCTTCCGGGTTTGTAATCTATCCAGTCCGCCCTGGGTTTGTTGGCCTTCAGCACAAAACAGGACCGCCTCAACCTATCCCCAATCAAATAAACATGTGCAGATAAGTATCATACGCTAGCATAACATATATAACAATCAAACCGATCTAATAGATCATATAGCATAGCAACATCCTATAACATGGATACCGACCTAACCAGGTCACTAAGCATAAACATATCACCATCCAAACTCCACGGATGTAATCAATAAACATATCATGCGATAATCCGGATACAAATCCATAAAGGGCCCGCCTTGGTGCCTTAGACCCTATTGATATAGTGAGCATAATTCACCTTGCAAATAGTGCTGAAATACTCTAAATATCTGACTGCTGTCTCACCGGAAATCCCGAACTGTCACGTAATAAATACTAGTTATTACCCAAAATAACCACCTTGACTAAGTGTCCACATCCCTCATTAAGTCCATACTCTTTATTGGGCCAATACCTAATACCAAGTCCTTAACTTGAAAGTCCTTATATAAAGTCTATTATTGGCCAATTTACTAAATTGGGCCCAACCTCTTAATTGGGCCAAACCCCAAGATCCACTATCACTACCTGGCCCAAAAATATCTTATTTACAAAGTCCAGCAAAGGACCAATTCCATTTAGTTCATAAACAATCCAAAACCCAAAGCACATTCGACAAAGACCCAACAGAGGACGTACGCGCGGCGTACTCCTCTGGTACGCGGGGCGTACTCGTCCAGATGTTGACCACCATCGGGATGGTTGACCCAGTACGCTGGGCATACTAGATTTACGTTGGGCGTACTCGACAGTTTTCCAAAACCTTATTAAGTGCTTAATGGCTTAAGCACTTAATCCCAAACTTCAGATCCAGAGACCTAACATGCCTAGGATCCATAAAGTCATGAACTTTATCACTTTGGACGTCCATAAAGTTCTTAATGCTTTGTATTAATCCATTAAGACCTTATTTTTCCATGCATAGGACACATACAGCTAACATGACCTCATTTATATCACTCTAGGTCCCTTCAAGAGTCTAGAAGGACAACCGTTTTTTGTCTAATCACATCATGCACCACCTTATGGCTTTTTGTGACAAGAAATGCTTCTATTAAAGTAAAATGGTGAGATCTATACATATATGCATAAATTTTGAAACTTTATACCTTCTGAAGCTTCGTGGGTACAAACTAACTTCAGATCCACAAGCCTGATCTTCTTCTTAAACACTTTGATGCAAAACCTTCCTCTTAAAGCACTCAAGAACACACTCAATAAGCTTAAACTCACAAAGGAAAGGCTAGGTTTTGGGGAAGACGACTTTAATCTGTGGAGGCTGAGGTAAAGGAGGGTTTGATGCTCAATATGTTTCTTATATAGGCCCCAAACCCTAAATATTAGGGTTTCACCCTGGCATTAGTATGCCCTGTTGTACTAAGGCGGACCTTAGTACGCTTAGCGTACTCTTATGTACGGGATGTTACAACGTGTGTAGCTGACCGGCACATTGATTAGATGGTAATTGACATCGAGAGTACCAAGCTAATTTGCATGGTTATTTACACCTTGTTTGTGATCCTCGACATCCTAGTCAAAATCATGAAGGGCATATTCGAGATTAAACATACCATTGAAAAGTTTAATGAATCTCAAAAGATATAGGAGTCTCAATTCATTTAAAACCTAATTTTTCATTTCGTTTTTCATGGTGGAAATTGGTAAATTGTCATTTACCTACCTTCAAATATTCTGCAACCGCATTACGGCATCCCTCTCCCGAGTTGCAGCATATTGTGTTACCTCCTAGCCTTAATATTTCATTTGGGTGTTATATTAAGGATTGAATCAACTAACATGAATTTCTCTCATTTTTTAGATGTCAAATTCTAACAACTATGGTCTTCTTAAACACTTTGGAAAAAGCTTTCCTCACGAAGATGATGTTCCACGATTGGATTATGGAAATGGAAATCATGCTTTACTTCCTCCACCTCCTCCAATAATTCTCCCTGACCCGCGTGTTCGAAGACTTGAAAAGTTCAAATTCACTCAAGCCTTATTGGCAAACAAACACGAAGATGGAAAGTCTGTATGTGCTCATGTCTTGGATATGAAGTTGCATATTAATAGGTTGGGAATGTTGGGTATCGATGTCTCAAGGAAGCTGGCTGTTGACATGGTTCTTCAATCACTTCCTGAATCATATATTGAGTTCATTAAAGACTACTATATGATGGATCACGACGTGAGCCTCATTGATCATAGTTGCTGAATCAACAATGATTTGACGCACCGGTAAAGCAAACTTGACTGGTAGATCAACCTCCCAAACTTCCATGGACATTGATGATGGCAACATTAAAATTCCAGAAAAGTCTTCTCTTCCCAATGGAAAGGGATCGACCAGGGTTAAACCGTTTGACCCAATGGTAAAGAGAAAGGATGAATATGAAATTGTCCCATGTGTTGTTCCAAAAGAGTCTATTTGTTTCTATTGCCAAGAGAAGGGGCATTGATTACAAAGCTGCCATATCTACTTGAAGGATCGCGAAGATGGGAGAGTCAAGATGTATGACTCTGCTTCAGGTAAATCCACTATCTAACTCTATTAAGCCCCTATTTGTGGATTCTTAATACATAATGTGATAAGATTGCATTTTGATGTTTTGTAGGATCGAAGAAAAGAAATGAAGATTAAAGGAAGAGTGAGCTGAGTTTGATCACGAAGAAATGGATTTCGATCGCATGGTTCGAAGATCGGATTTTTGAGCAGCTATTTAAGAGATTAGAATAGATTGCTTAGAAATATTTAGTAACATAGTTTTCATTTTTAATTGCGTTGTAAGGACAAGTTTTTCCGTGTTTTATAAATAAAATAAATTTTGATTTTTGTCTTATTTATATATCCTTGCAATGGATTTTGTGAAAATTGATGTTTATATGTTTCTATTGTCAGCAATATTGAAAATGGATGTGATTCTTAGTTGTGTTATTTGTGGTAGTGTCAGAAATTTACCAAATAAGGAAAGGTTCTCATCACCCAAGTTTCAATTGGATAGAAACTTGGAGTCATGCGACTTGTATTGTGTGATGAATGAGAACCTTCGTATTTGGGAAATTTAGACTAGTTACATAATTATGTGAGTCAAGTGAAGGACTAGGGGATCTAATACGCATTGTTGTGCACTAGGCCAAGTCCACTACAAAGAACGATAAGAATATTCGTCATGATTTACTAAAAGTTTAATAAATATGGTTATGCTTACAAGATTAAGTGTAATTCTGAATCATTGAAATGGTTTTAATATAAAGTAGAACGAATAGCAAGAATCAATTAGGCAAAAAGATAAAGTTTATCCAATCTGAAAAGAAGGGAGAGTACTTAAGTATCGTGTTTTATGATTAACTTAATGATTATGAAACCGTGTCACAATTGATCCTCTAAGAACATCATAGTGCATTAATATGGCTAAGAAGAGGAATCTGGAATTGTTAAAATGGTTAAATCAAAAGGTGAATCATACTTCCTTCCAAAATCGAGTCTTAGAGTCATACTCCAAGATTGTGACTTTAGTGACACATCTTAAGAAGGTTTATAACACTAATCAAATGTGGAGTAAAAATGTTTCTTACTATTGCACATTTGAAATTGGTAAGTTGTGATGTCTTGGATAAGATAAAGACCAACTAAGACCAATTATGTAAAGGGTTAGTCTTGAAAAGAATCCACACTAAGTCTTGGATATTTGTTTGTCAAAGAGTGTTCCTTGACAAGAGAATCTTATATGTCAAGAAGTCAGTGGGAGTCTTAAAGATCTTGAAAAGGTTCAGGAACATATCAATAATAAACCTATTATTGATCTGTAAAATCCTGTTCTAGATTGTTTTGTCACTTAAGGCCTGTGGGCCTTAATCCGAGTATGAGAAGGTTTTGAGGCATTGAAAGAGAAATGTTAGGCCCTTTTGGGATGTGTGTGATGTAGGTTGTCTGATAAAAGAGTTTGATTTGTGCTTTAGAGCCCAAATATATTGTTAAAGGTGCTGGTTTGGGCTTTTCATGAATTTTGGATCCGAGTTCGAGTGGGATTCAGAAGGAATAAAGTTGATAGAAGTGTAGGGATTCTCGTTAGCTTTCCGTGGATATAAGGATCGTCGAAAACTGACTTATAATGAAGAAGTTATGGTCTTCAGAAGTTTTGTGGTTTCAGGCTTAGCCGACTACGCTGGGCGTAATTTGGAGTACGCTGGGCATACTGACCAGGGATGGTCGCGAATGTTCTTCAGAGTACGCTGGGCGTACCATATAAATGCTAGGCATACGCCAAACAGACCTGAACACTATTTTAGGGTCTTGGACCCTATTTAAGCTCCTTATCTCATAACCTAACCCTAATATCTTCAGCCTCCATCCCTCTAAACCCAATAAATCGACCCTAAGTCTCCATTTGAGTGATTCTTGAGCATTTTGGTGATTTGGTGAGTTTTTGGTGCATATTGTGGAAGAAGGAGTTCCTTGAGGAAGCATTGCTTGGCTTAGAGCTTGTGAATCCAAGCCCTAATCATGTTGATCTAGCTCCAGAAAGCATGAAGTTTGAATCTTGGTGGCTTTCTCAATTGGATCTATTGGGATGATCACTTGTTGTGTTTGGCTTTTAAAGAAGAAGGAGCTTTGAAAGAGAATGGCTTGAGCACCTAGCTTTTGGATCTATGTTCTTCTCTTATTGATGCATCTTCCAGAGGTATCAAGTTTTGAACTTGCTTATTATTGTGCTAGTTTTTGTTTTGGGTCCATTTTAGGGTTTTTGGTCCCAAAGCTTGAAGATTTATGAGCGGTTAAGCTCCACAGCCTAATATATGTCCCTTTAAGTGTTTCTAGTGGAAAGGATTCATAAAAATGAGTCCTTGGATGTTGAAATCAAACCATGCATGAGATATGAGAATTTTGGGTAGTAAAGAGTGAGAGTTTTTGTGTTTGGGACTTGATCAGCCATGCAAAGGCTTAAAGTCACGAGCTTTATTGAGTATGAGCCTTTATGGAATCCAGATCTAAGAGTATAGCTATGGTCTTAACTGATTACGACCAAAAGAATTGAAAAAGTAAATTTGGGCATACGCTGAGTGTAAATCTAGTACGCCCCACGTACTATGTTGGTGTCCCCGATTAGGATTCGTGTACCATGGAGTACGCTGAGCGTACCAAGGGAGGTACGCCCTGCGTAACCCCACTGTGGACTCTTTGGGCTAAATCTAATATTGGGCCTTAAGTGTTGGGCCTAGAGTTTTGGCTTGTTGTGCTAGAGATTTGGACCAGATGAATATGTATATGTGCCTTGGGCCCTTGAGTTGGGCTTGCCTCTTGGACTTGAGAGTTGGGCCTCGGGAGAGTCCATTTATTATTGGGCCTTGGTCGGCCCAATGGGTTTTAAAGTTATTTATGGTCTAGTTAGTGGACTACTTTTGGACCTAGAGAATGAGGGTTGGGACTTAGATCCTAATTTGAGATCATTGTAGATATGGCTTAGGGGTAAAGTCTGGTGCGCAACGGCGACATTTGTAGGAGTCGTGCATCATTCGAGGTGAGTCTTCTCACTATACCTTACCTAGAGTGGTAATTAGAGTTGTGTGACATAGTACATTATATACTATTTGTATGATGTGATACACTGTATTATTCTATGTGATTTATGCTGTGTATGATTCACAGTTATAGAGTTAGGGCCGGAAGGTCCACTGAGTTAGGGCTGGAGGGTCCACAGAGTTATAGGACAGGAGGGTTCCACAGAGACACATTGACTAGAGGGTCATACAGGGTTATAGCCTCGAGTGGTTAATATCTGTTGCATGTGGTATTTTGAGGAACTCACTAAGCTTCGTGCTTACCGTGTTATGTGTTAAGTGTTCAGGTTCTTATCAGGATCGCGGAAAGACAGCGGCACGATTGTACACACAAGAGAAAAGAGTCATGCATGGGGTTCCTGGATTTTGATAATTACTTTTGAAAACTATTTTGAAATATGTTATGACATCGACAGTTGATATTTTGAAAATTATTATATGTGATGTTGGTAATTTAAAATTGAACAAAATTGTTTGAAAATTTACGGTGTTACAATTTGGTATCAGAGCCTTGGTTTGAGGGATTCGGATACACCTTCGGGTATGTCTGGACTCAAACTAAGGATTTGAGAAAAGTTTTCAAAAGGATCGGTTTTTCTAAAAATGAGCAAGAGAATTTTAAGAGAAAGAGGAAACGAGCAGTGTGTACAATCAACCAGCGCCCAAAAGGTGATTTCCCAAAATACCTTTACTTATTTGTGTTATGAGTTATTATTGAGATGTTAGTGATGCATGCTAGAAGATAGGCTAGGTATTTCATATAATAGGGATAGAGTTGCCTGGTTTGTGATGCCTTAGCCTAGCTGTTGTTGTTATCTATGATGTGCTTGGAGTATGTGCAGTGTAACAGTATCCAGCATGAATCTTTTAGAGAGAGCTTTGAGTAGAGGAGTAATCTAAGAGAGATACCTAGATGCGCATTGGAGGAGCCTACTGAGAAAGTAGTAGATACCCACGAGGGGTAGGGTTGCTTGAGTGTGGTGATACCCTTGGAGTGTGTTTAGAGCAAGTGGAGTTGTAACTTAGAGTGGTTTTATGTGTTGATGGAGATTATTCGATGCCTGAATGTTGCTTGCTCCATGCTTTGTGGAACTCTTGATGATGGGAGTCACCTACTAAGTGAATATGACGATATTCAGGAGGTAGATGACTGACATCATAAGGAGTTCTTCAGCAGCTGATGGCAGAGAGGTGTGAGAAGCTAGGAAGAGCCCGGGAAGGACCTTTGTCAGATGAGTAGGCTGATAAAGGAGAGTATTCACAGGAGAGCGACCATTATGACGGGATTAGTGATTGAGGAGGTTGAGCAGCTACTTAGGAAATCTAGGATGATCAGTGTGGAAAGTATGGGTAGATGTGGCAGGTAGTATGGGCCCGTACTACTGAAATCAGAGGACCTATTCTCGATACATGGAGAATTCCAGAGGTTCTAAGTTGCAGGTTGAGAGGTGATCATATGGTTCGAGTATCATGATTCGTAGCAGACTGAGAGGAGATAACATGGTTCGAGTACCATGATTCATGGAGGATGGTGCTTCTGGTCTTACTAGTTATCCCGTTGAGATTGATCAGACTGGGATCAAACATGATAGAGTGTGGGGCAAGAGGGCCATGTTGAACGAGTTTCAATTGAGCATACCTTGAAGAGAAATCGAGTTGGTTCCCGAGACATTTTGGTGAGATGTCAGTTGGAGTCACAAGACTCAGGGATAAGAAGAGGTGGTACTTTTTAGAGGATTACGGTCTGAGCTGAGCAGTCAGCCGATAGCAGAGATGCCATTTTTTGTGACCAGAGTTGTGCTATTTTCTGTGAGAAGCAGAAGGGATATTGAGCTTCTGGTTTTAGAGTTGGAGGTAGACCCGGTGGGGTAGCAAGGGGTTGCGACCTTTTCACCAGAGTAATTGGGCAGTATGTTTGATATGAGGTATTCTTATCCCATGAGAGAGTCATTAGTGGGACTAAGATGGATATGAACAAAGAGGTGCTTTGTTAAGGGTGATGTATTGTTGTTGGCAGTTCTTGGTGGCTAAGAGGAGTATATCGGGGAGGTGGCCCTCGTGGTATGTGTTGTGTATCGACAATAAGAGTGAGGTCTATTGCTTTTATGAGAATTTCCGATTTGGGAAGCGGTTCGAGGAGTCAGAGTCGAAGTGTGATATTATGCATCATTTCCAGACCGAGAGTCAAATCTAATTCGGAACAGTGGGGTATCCAACGGTGTGTCAGTTTGAGGCTTCAAGATGAATAGAGGTAGTCATGCTAGGAGGATTCTGAGATTTTTGGTCAAAGTCGGGATATGTGGAGTTGCTTGGTTTCCATCGGGAAGATCATTAAAGTGATTACGTGATACATTCTAAGAGTCAAGTGTGATATACCTGGTGAAACGGTCTAGGGAGTAGATTGTTGGTATGCCAATTGGTGATGGTTCGAACCCTGAGTGGGGGAGAGCAGGGTATTCTATTGATAGGATCAGCAATCCGTTAAAGTGCGGTTATAGGATTGGCTAAGGATTTTTCGGGTTTGCAAATGTTGAGTTCGAGGTGGTTGGGTAGCTGAGTTCAGGATGCAATAGCTGAGATTTACGGGTATAGGTATAGATTGTGATCTATACTTCAGGAGGGGAAACAATGGATTTGTTAACCAATTTTAGAGTCATAATGAGTAGTTTCGCTTGGGTGGTGATCAGTAGAGGATGGAGCTTTGGATTTTCATCAACATGTTTTCAGTTATTGATAATTCCGCCGTGTTACAATGTGTGAGATGGGACTATTTCGAGGTTCTGAGTGCCTTATCAGTTTAGTCTGTGGGAAGCTGGTGGTCAGGCCAGTGGTGAGACTGGGGTCTCTCTATTGGTTGGGAATCACTGTGATCTGGGTAGAGGAGGGATTATCATAATCAGAAGGAATTGGAGAGAGGGTGTGAGCATAAATTCACGAATCATGGGTAGGGGTTGAGTATCAGATTGGAAATGTGTGGTTCCAATTCTGCTGTTGAATCAGACTCTCGAGTTGAGTTTGGGACAAATCGTGTATTGAGTAGACTAGATGAGGTTCTGGATTTGTAGATGGGTTTCATTTCGAGGAGTATTGATCTTCATATGATGTCTTAGACTAGAGTGGGTTAGTTTCGTTGGTATGAGAAGAACCATGAGACGCATGGAACCAATAGGTGGCAGACGATAGAGGTCGGAGGTGAGACGATTTCAGTTGGGGTTGTAGTATTAGCTTGGGGTAAAGCGAACATTGTGACTTGTGTGTCACGATGGGCTGGGATAGTTATTGAGAGAAGGAAGCTGGTAAGTCGTTCATTTGGGTGAGACCTTGGAGATCCAACTGTTGGGTCGGGAGTTGACCTGGTCTTCAGTGTCGGAAGGACCATTTGAGAGGAACTGGGGCTTATGATTAAGGATGCCAGAGGATCGTTCCGAGCTGGCTTGACCGCTTTTGTGTGTCTGAGGAAAAATATTTGAGATTATTCCTTCAGAAGAGTTATGATAATTGTTTAGCTGGTGGGTCCTTAGTGGGATATGACCTTTCTGTCCCTTTTGAGTTACGACCAGGATCGATTAGAGAATTAGAATTGGTAGAATATTTTTATAGTAGGTTATTCGATGAGCGGTTAACATGATGATATTACGAGGGTGGTCTGGCAAGGAGACAGACCACTAGAGTTTTCAAGTTCTGGAGAGGCAGATCGAGTACTGCAACAACAGAAGGGTCTGTCCTTCTTCAGGGTCAGATGTTCCTGTTGGGTTTAGGTGTTTTTGGAAGAGATTGTTGTATGATATGGGGTTCTTTTGGTGGTTCTTATTGGATTATTGGGATCGACCTATGTGTTGATAAGGAGCGATTTCGAGGGCGAAATCTATTTCAAGTGCGTGAGAATTTTAACATCCTGTTCTGGATTGTTTTGTGACTTAAGGCCCGTGGGCCTTAATCCGAGTATGAGAAGGTTTTGAGGCATTGAAAGAGAAAGATTAGGCCCTTTTGGGATGTGGGTTAGGTAGGTTGTGTGATAAAAGAGTTCGGTTTGTGATTTAGAGCCCAAATGTATTGTTAAAGGTGCTGGTTCGGGCTTTTCATGAATTTTGGATCTGAGTTTGAGTGGGATTCAGGAGGAATAAAGTTGATAGAAGTGTAGGGCTTCTCGTTAGCTTTCTGTGGATATAAGGATCATCGGAAATGGACTAACAACGAAAAAGTTATGGCCTTCATAAGTTTTGTGGTTTCAGGCTTAGCCTAGTACAATGGGCATACTGACCAGGGATGGTCGCGAATGTTCTTCAGAGTACGCTGGGCGTACCATATTAACGTTGGGCGTACGCCAAATAGACCTAAACGCTATTTTAGGGTCTTTGACCCTATTTAAGCTCCTTATCTCATAACCTAACCCTAATATCTTTAGCCTCCATCCCTCTAAACCCTAGAAATCGACCCTAAGCCTCCACTTGAGTGATTCTTGAGCATTTTGGTGATTTGGTGAGTTTTTGGTGCATATTGTGGAAGAAGGAGTTCCTTGAGGAAGCATTGCTTAGCTTAGAGCTTGTGGATCCAAGCCCTAATCATGTTGATCTAGCTCCAGAAACCATAAAGTTTGAATCTAGGTGGCTTTCTTATGTGGATCTAGTGGGGTGATCACTTTTTGTGTTTTGCTTTTGAAAATGAATGAGCTTTGAAAGAGAATGGCTTAAGCACCTAGCTTTTGGATCTATGTTCTTCTCTTATTGGTGCATCTTCCAGAGGTATCAAGTTTTGAACTTGCTTATTATTGTGCTAGTTTTTGTTTTGGGTCCATTTTAGGGTTTTTGGTCCCAAAGCTTGAAGATTTATGAGCGGTTAAGCTCCACAGCCTAATATATGTCCCTTTAAGTGTTTCTAGTGGAAAGGATTCATAAAAAATGAGTCCTTGGATGTTGAAATCAAACCATGCATGAGATATGAGAATTTTGGGTAGTAAAGAGTGAGAGTTTTTGTGTTTGGGATTTGATCAGCAATGCAAAGGCTTAAAGTCACGAGCTTTATTGAGTATGAGCATTTATGGAATCCATATCTAAGAGTATAGCTATGGTCTTAACTGATTAAGACCAAAAGAGTTGAAAAAGTAAATCTGGGCATACGCTGAGTGTAAATCTAGTATGCCCCGCGTACTAGGTTGGTGTCCCCAATCAGGATTCGTGTACAATGGAGTATGTCGAGCATACCAAGGGAGGTACGCCCTGCGTAACCCCACTGTGGACCTTTTGGGCTAAATCTTATATTGGGCCTTAAGTGTTGGGCCTGGAGTTTTAGCTTGTTGTGCTAGAGATTTGGACCAGAGGAATATGTATATGTGTCTGGGGACCTTGAGTTGGGCTTGCCTCTTGGACTTGAGAGTTGGACCTCGGGAGAGTCCATTTATTATTGGGCCTTGGTCGGCCCAATAGGTTTTAGGGTTATTTATGGGCTAGTTAGTGGACTACTTTTAGACCTTGAGAATGAGGGTTGGGACTTAGATCCTAATTTGAGATCATTGTAGATATGGCTCAGGGGTAGAGGCTGGTGCGCAACGATGGAATTTGTAGGAGTTGTTCATCATTTGAGGTGAGTCTTCTCACTATACCTTACCTAGAGTGGTAATTAGAGTTGTGTGACAGAGTACCTTATATGCTATTTGTATGATGTGATACACTGTATTATTCTATGTGATTTATGCTGTTTATGATTCAGAGTTTACAGAGGTAGGGCTGGAAGGTCCAAAAAGTTAGGGTCGAAGGTCCACAGAGTTAGGGCCAGAGGGTCCACAGAGTTATGGGACTGGAGGGTCCCACAGAGACACATTGACCAAAGGGTCATACAGGGTTATAGCCTCGAGTGGCTAATATGTTTTGCATGTGGTATTTTGGGGAACTCACTAAGATTCGTGCTTAATGTGTTATGTGTTATGTGTTCAGGTTCTTATTAGGATTGCAGAAAGGCAACGGCTCGATTGTACACACAAGAGAAAACAGTCACGAATGGAGATCCTGGGTTTTGATAATTACTTTTGAAAACTATTTTGAAATATGTTATGACATCGACACTTGAGATTTTGAAAATTATTATATGTGACGTTGGTAATTTAAAATTGAAAAAAAATTGTTTGAAAATTTACGGTGTTACATGATCACTAGCACTTGACTTGAGGTTTGTAACGTATCGTGTTGACATATTCTTTTTTCTATTCTATTCCAGTTGAGTTGACTATGCATGTGAGTTCTATGAGTTCTCATTTGAATGCATAAAGGCAGAAGCTCCATAGTCAATGAAAGTTCATTGATCTGTGTGGGTGAGTTGCTAAACTACTTGGAAGACTTGGTAGGCCCTTGTGCTACCAGGTGGCAAGAAATTAAGATTGAACAAGTTTAGTCCATATGAGTATGGATTTGTCACAAACATTGTCCTATGATTATGGTTATGACATATTCACATGGATAGGAAAACATATGTCATAAAATCTAAGTGACAAGGTTTTTCTCCACTTCATGAAAATGATTGTGAGGAAACTCTTTCACTAGGAAGATTTTAAGGAGATAGCGATTACGTAAATTGCATACTCAAATTGGATTATGATTACAGCATCCCTCTTCATAGTTCGAATTGTGATGATTTGGCAATTAGTCTGAACATTTGGGCTTATTGATATAAGTTATGAAATAGTTTAGAAACACATATGAGCTTTCTAATTCAAGGTGTATGAGCTTAGATATAGTCTTATCAAAGCATCACATATCAGAATTATGAACTCTAGTAGGAAAGTCAATAAGTATTGATTTCTAGAAGTCCAACTATTTTCAAGTACATGTCAAAGCTAGTGGGAGTATAAGTGTTATGCTGGTAAGAAAATAATTATTATTTTAGTGGGAGCATGATTATTATGTTATGTATTGCAAGTTAGCAATATTAATTATAGAAAACAAAAGGTTTCAATTCGTAAAGTTGTAGAGGTTGAAAAGTTGTTTTGCTATAATTCATGGAGAGAATATTATACTTCATTTCAAAACTAAAAGCTTAGATCGAGAAATTTTAATCAAATTTAGTCGGAGGAATCTTGAAAAGGTTTGACATAAGGGAATTCTATATATGGAAATATTATAGCAAGAGACTGGGAAAGTACCATGTCTTTATGTAAGACATTATGTATCGTATCCCATACGCTTCGGGTATAGGATCGAGTGCATATGCTGTAATATTCAACCGTTCTGTCTATTCCAAATGCCTAGGGTGTTAAGAGGGAAAAAGGAAAAGAATTGGATATTACTAAAGTAAATTAAAAAACTATCAAGTACAATCTAAGGTTAACCAATGATTAGTCACTTGTGGGTAGTTGGAAGTATAGTATTGGATGGAACATATGGACACAATTAGGAATAGATAGGATTCAATTTAGAATGAGTTGTAATATGAAAAATATTAAAATGTTGTTGGATAAGGTGTCTAATTCCATAACTATAATTGGTATGTACTTCAGCCGAGAGTAGCATGATCCATTTAGGCTGCATTTCACCAGAACAATTTGTAAGAATGGACTTTTGAGAAGAGGTTATTTATGATTTATTAATATATTATAAGTTATAATATATTAATATGAAATCATATTATTTAATTTGTATTGATAAAAAATTAATTTGAAATTAATTTAGTGATCAAAAGAGACCAATTAAATGTAAGGGGTTGATTTGGTAAATCAATGATTCTTATAGTGTGGGCCTATGGTTATTTAGGTTGGGATAAACCAACATCGTAGTCCATGGAGCCGAAGCAAGATGAAAGGTCATGCACATTAGGGTTTACATGGATGTAACCTAAATCCTTGCCACACTATATAAGAAGCCCCTTATCACATGAAATCGGCCACTAGTGATCTTTGGAAAAGCATAGCCGATTTTGTGCGCAAGATATTCTCTCTCAAGTCCTCCAATGTTGGTGGTGTTGTGAAGCATTTGAGGCATCACATTTGTGGTGCTAGGCTCTTAAAGGTCTAAGGAAACAAGCTACAAGAAAAGGTATGTCATCTAACTAGTTTTTGTTGTGCAAGTACCCATGTTTTCCATGCTAGTTAGGATAATGCTTTGAAAAATTAAATTGCATGTATAATTACAAAAAACATAGATCCAAAGCATTTAGGGTTGTATGTGCACCTTAAGGTTGTTAGAGTTGTAACGCCCCAATTCTCAGGTACTGATTTAAATAAGAATTCTTTTGTTTGCAAGGTCTACTCGACGAGTTGGTTGCTCTACTCGTCGATTAGCAGCGGGTTGGTTCGCGAACATAGTGGCCTACTCGCCAAGTCCAAGAAGGGACTCGACGAGTAAGAGCTAACAGATGAAACCCTAAATCCTGGAGTTTTGCACCCAATTTAAAGAAACACAAGCTTCCTTTGGACTCTCTACAGTCCATTGAGAGTCCAAAAAGACCCTAATTCGAGTGTGTGTGTGTTCTTTAGAGGTTTAAGCTTGGATGGGAGTTTTGGTGAAGGGATCACTTGGGAAGCAAGCTAGTTGAAGCAAGAATTTGTGGGTTTCATGTTCTACATCAGAAAGGGCTCTCTTTAAGGTATTAGATCGTTTTTCCCTTGGCTCATTTTCTCCTAAACCTTTTGTGCATGAGTTTAGGAAAGGGTTCTTGTGTTTAAGCCAAGATCTAAAGTTGTAAGTTCAGATCTGGACTCCCCTTGGCTTCTAGATTCATAAAGTTATCAGCTTTGCCTAGTATGAGCTTTCTCTCAAAGATGTGACTTCATTGCTAGCTTAGTTTTGCCATTTTAGGGTCTTAAATCCTTGCATGCACATAAAGTTTTCAACTTTACGTGATAAGCATGCCCAAGGAAGTTGTATCTGCAATTTGGGGCCTTGGCATGGCTTAAAAAGTGTCTGCATGGTTAAAGGGATGAAGGGACTGGGCGAGTCGCATAGTCGACTCAGTGAGTCATATGAAGATAGGCATTGAAATCGACGAGTTGGATGAACAACTCGGCGAGTCTGATGAAGATTGATGTAGACTCGACGAGTTGGATAAACAACTCGGCGAGTCGGTTAAGGTTTCCCCAAATTGACAAATGCGTATGAACCTATCGAGTTGCAAGAAGGAAACTCGACGAGTGGTTGTAGGGCTTCGATCGCGAACCTTAGAAACTCGGCGAGTCACTCCAGGGACTCGGCGAGTGGACGAGTATCTCTAGGAACTCGACGAGTAGCCGAGGGTGCAGGGTGCTCGACGAGTAAGGGTCAACATGGACTGTTGACCTTGATTGTTGACTTTGACTTTGACCAGGGGTTGACTAGTTGACTTATGGGGTACCTTGAAAGGGTGGGAACTTAGGAGTATGGTTCTACTATGATAATAGGGGGTGGAGTTTGTGGCCGTGATCTGAAAGTTGAAGTTTAGTTACCGAGCCGACATTTATAAGGTGAGTTATTCTCACTATACTAAGGGGTCTAAGGCACCAAGGTCGGCCCATTGAATATGTCATCCTAGTAGTGTTAGTATGTTGAGTATGAAGTTAGTGTTGCATGCACAATGGTTATGCCAGCTAGGTAGATATGTAGGAATACTTGTGTTATTATATGATTATGTGCATGCTTAGTGGTTATGCTAGTTAGGTAGATCTGTAGGACTACATGTGTTATATGATTCACTGCATGTTCAGTGGTTATACTATATGTTGATATGTTATGTGGGATGGGTTGAGGTGGGACTGCTTCGTGTGGTTACCAACAAACCTGGGAGCATTCCATTTACGGGCTAAGGGAGACTCATACTGTGGGATCGATGGCAAGCCAGATGTGAGCTGTGGGCCCGCAAGGCAATCCAGACTCACACTGTAGGCCCAGGGGGGTAATCTAGTCTATAAAGCCGGGGACCCATTTAATGCTGATTCAGTTTGTTATGATATTGCTGACATGGTTATGTAGATTGTATGTGTATCGTATTTTGGGGGAAGTCACTAAGCTTTCGGGCTTACAATTTCAGTTTATTGTTTCAGGTACTTCAGGAGATCGGGGAAAGGCTAAGGTGTGATCGTACAACTCCTCAATTTTATGAATTTGTTTCTGGGACACTATGATATGATACATTTTGAAAACAAGTTGTAATAGAAATGGATTTGAAATGCTTTTTTAAAGTTTAAATTGGCTTGCAGTTTTATGGGTGTTACAAGAGTGCTCAAAATCCATCAGTGGTATTAGAGCCTAGGATTGTTTTCTATTATACTCGATGTTTTGTTAGTTTTCAAAGTTGGAAAAATTGAACTTCTGCATTCTGACAGGTGAAATTGCCGAGTCCACTGGGTGACTTGCCGAATCCATTCAGAAATGGACCAACTCGACGAGTCCAGTTCGTGTACTCGCCGAGTTGGTGGTCCAGTGTGCATAATTTCGAGTTTTGGCCAGAAATTAGATTAGGATCATTACTACAAACTGTTTTTTGAACCATGAAATCTTTTTTTTCATAAGTAATGATTATGCTTGTCCAATTAAAAGATAATTTTCATAATTTCAAGATTTTTATTAGTTTATATGATTAGGCTAATTTCTTGAAGATTGATGATTTGAATTATCTTGTGCTTATGAGTTTAACTACATCATGTATGTATTATTTGATTATTGTGTTAATTAAAATAATGATCTAAATGGTTTTAATGGACTCCATAACTTGTCCTCAAGTTATGGAAAACCAAATGTTTTTTCTTTAAACGTCATTAAACTCATAAGTTATGGAAATGAAAAGTTTTGAATAGTGTCAAAACTTGCCCTTACGTTTTGGAATTTGTAAAGTCACACTTATGAATACTTTAATTCCAAACCCTAGAATTTTAAAAGTTTAACATTCAACCCTTATACTATAATAACATTATAACTTTAATAATTATATCTATGTATAAGACAAGTCAGTCTTACCGTTAGCAGGCCTCATTTACGAAGCCGGTCTATAAGGGGGGGTATAAGGTTACTGCCGATAAAATGATGGTTTAATGGGCGTCCACTCTCACCTACCGCTTCCTTGACTGGTGGAGGGTCGTTAGCCGAACGGGTAGGATAGGACATTAATTCTCGTTAAAAGTATAATGAAAATTATAAAGTAACTAAATGTTTTATTAAATTCCCAATCTTAGTTACTTTAGGAAAATGTGAAATTAATGCTAATCCATAAAATTGCACTTTGCACCTTGCCAAGTCCTTAATGGGGCATGTGTGGTTACTGACACATTAACTTGGACTAGTAAGGGTGGAAAAGGGTAGCTTGATGTTTGTCATATATCGGTGAAGCATGTGTGGTTAAACGGCACATCAATTAGGTGATAAATGACATCAAGTGTACCAAGTTAATTTGCATGGTTATTCACACATTGTTTGTGATCCTCGGTATCCCAATCACAAACTAGAAGGGCATAATCGAGATTTAAACATGCCATTGAAAATTTCAATGAATTTCAACGAAATCTAGGAATTTCAATCCAATTAAAACTTAATAATCTATTTTTTTTCATGGTGGAAATTGGTAAATCGGCATTTACCTACCCTCAGATATTTGCAAGTTGGATTACGTCATCCCTCTTTCAAACTGTAAAATATTGTGTTGGGCCCTAGCCTTAATGTTTCATTTGGGTGTTATATTATGGACTCTTATCTAATCTAAACTTTGTCTTTCTTTCTTTTCAGATGTCTTCCAACACTGCTTCTAGCTCAAACCCTAGTAGATCCTTCTCTCTCATGAACTTGTGTGGGAGAGTCATCTTTGATGGTTCCAACTTTAATGACTAGATTAGGAACATCAGGATGGTCAATCACTATGAGGACAAGGAATGTGTCATAGATAAGGAGCTTAAGGTGTCTTGTATCGTGTTGGCCACCATGACAACTGATCTCCAAAAGTCTGATGAGGACTTCTACTCTTTTGAGATGCACCAAGACCTGATGGAAAGATACCATCAGAGTGCTCGTCAAGAGAGGTATGAAATTATCTCTTCCATGATAACAACTAAGATGAAGGATGGTGAACCCATCACGAACCACTTGCAGAAAATGAAAAGGTTTGTGGACTGTTTGTTGAAATTGAATGTGAACTTTGATGAGGAACTGGCTATAGATATCATTCTACACTCCTTACCTCCATGTTAATACCAGTTCCGCATGACCTATCATATGAACAAGGAGGAGGTCACACATAGCAAACTTCAAGGGATTTTGAGGACTGCTGAAAGTAGTCTCAAAGGTAAATCAGTTGTTACTACTCCTAGCACCGCCCCTGTTCTAGTAATTGGACAAGGGAAGGGGAAAAAGAGGAAGGCCCCCTTTAAGAGCCCCAAGGGAAAGCCTCTTGATGGATCCTATTCAAGTGGGACCAAGACTGGTTCTACTACTCCCTCTACCATTCCTAAGCAAGCAGAGTGTTTATATGCTCATGAGAAAGGGCACTGGAAGCGAAGCTGCCCCAAATACTTGCAGGATGTTAAATATGGGAAGGATAAGGCCACCCATGCAGGTATTTATACTATTCTATCTAATAACTCATCACATTCTTGTTCTTGGGTCCTTGATACAGGTTGTGGATTTCACATTTGTTCTGATGTGTAGGGCCTAAAAAGAAGTAAGGATGTGGAGCACGAGAAGATAAACTTGATCATGGGGAATAGGAAGGCTTCACCTGTCACCAAGATTAGAGTTTACTATTTATTGCTTAGTAGTGGGTTAGCATTGGATTTGAGTAATTGTTGCTACTCATCTGAAATGGAGAGAAATATTATTTCATTTCATGGTTTGTACAAACAAGGTTTTAGTTTTTCAATTGATAATGATATTGGTGCTATTAATGCTTTTTATAATGTTTTTTTTTAAAAGTATTTCCTTGTAATGGTGTATATGAAACTGTGATGGTGTTAGACAACTTAGGAAATAATGTGTTGCACATTGATTCTTCCAATGAATTGGATAAGGCATGCTTGTGGCATTATCGTCTTGGACATGTCAGCAAGAAGCATATATATGCCAACTCCAAATGGATGGAGTTTTGCAGTCATCCGACTTAAGGTTAGCTAACACTTGCGAATCTTGATTACTTGAAAAAGATTAACAAGTCACCCTTCATTGGTATTTGTGAAAGGGGTGAAGGTTTGTTGGATCTCATACACACCGATGTGTGTGGGCCCTTTAGAACCGCCACAAGGGATGCTAACCGCTTCGATGTGACTTTTACTGATGATTACAGTAGATATGGCTATGTCTACTTAATCAAACATAAGTCAGAAACCTTTGAGAAATTCAACGTGTTTAAATAAGAAGTGGAGAATCAGCTGGGCAGGAAGATAAAGATGCTCCGATCCGATCGGGGTGGTGAGTATCTAAGTATCGAGTTCCTTGACTATCTTAAGGAATGTGGAATTGTTTCACAGTTGATGCCACCTAGGACACCACATCTTAATGGTGTGGCTGAGAGGCGCAATCTAACCTTGTTAGATATGGTTAGATCCATGATGAGTCGAGCTTCGTTACCTATCTCATTATGGGGGTATGCCTTAGAGACTGTCGACCATATCCTTAATCTAGTCCCAACTATGTAGGATGCCAAAACACCTCATAAGATGTGGACAGGGAAGGTTCCCTCGTTAACACACATCAAGGTTTGGGGTTGCGAGGATTTTGTGAGACGCGAGACTCACAACAATCTCGAACCTCAAAAGTGAGCGGTGTATTTTCATCGGCTACCCACATAAATCCTTTGGTTATATCTTCTACAGACCGAGTGACAATGTTGTCTTCATTGCGAGGAGAGGAGTATTTCGCAAGAGAGAGCTCATAGGCCAAGGAGACAGTGGGTGGAAAATTGACCTTGAAGAGCTTCAAGAGTCAAGCGGTGAAGGAACCTCAAATACTAATGATCAACCTGAGGAGGAAACTCCTGGTGCGCTGATTGACGAGTCCGTACCCCTGAAGCGTTCCAGTAGAGTTAGTGTTCCACCTGTGTTGTATGGTTTCCATATAACATCTGAGGGTGATACATTTATAAGTGATACCACACTAATAAATTTGGATGAACCTAAAAACTACAAGAAAGCCATGGCAGGCCCCGAGTTTGCTAAACGGAAAGAGGCGATGGACAACGAGATTCAGTCCATGTATGACAATCAAGCTTGGAACTTGGTTGAAAATGTACCAGGTTGTAAGACAGTCGGGTGCAAATGGATCTTCAAGAAGAAGACCGGAATGGATGGGAAGGTACACACTTACAAGGCGCGCCTGGTTGCGAAGGGCTTTACTCAAAATCCAAGAGTTGACTATGGTGAGACCTTCTTGCCTGTAGCGAAGATTAAGTCTATTAGGGTTATGCTAGCCATATCAGCATTTCATGATTATGAAATATGGCAAATGGATGTCAAAACCGCTTTCCTTAATGGAAAGTTGGCTGAGGATGTTTACATGAGTCAGCCATAGGGTTTTGTCGATGCAAAGTACCCTAATAGATGGAATTTTTGTTTCAATGAGAAAGTAAAAGAGTTTGGATTTTTGAGAAGCAAGGATGAGTCCTGTTTGTATGTCAAGGCCAGTGGGAGTACATTTAGCTTTCTGGTGTTGTATGTGGATGACATACTTCTCATAGGAAATGACATCCCGACCTTGCAAGAGGTTAAGTCCTGGCTTGGGAAGTGTTTCTTTATGAAGGACCTCGGAGAAGCAGCCTATAGTCTTGGGATAAGGATATTGGGAGACGGGAGTAAGAGAGTAATTGGAGTTAGTAAAAGTACCTACTTGGAAAAGGTGTTGAAAAGAGTCAACATGATGGATTCTAAGAAAGGTGACTTACCGATCCAGAGCAATGCAAAACTGAGTAAAACTCATAGTCCGAGTACATAGGTCGAGATAGCTAAGATGAGTCAAGTACCATATGATTCCGTTGTTGGCTCAATCATGTATATTATGACTTGTACTCACCCTGATATGGCATTTGCTTTGAGCATGGTCAGCAGATATCAAGGGAATCTTGGTAAGGCTCACTGGACTGGGGTAAAGAACATTCTCAAGTACCTGGGGAGGACTAAGGAATGAGTCCTTACCCTCGGTGGGAGTGATGAATTGAGAGTGGTGGGGTATAGTGATGCCAACTTTCAGACTGACAGAGATAATTTCCGCTCTCAGTCGGGCTGGGTATTTACCCTTAATGGAGGAGCAATCACTTGAAAAAGTTCCAAGCTGGATACAATAGCTGATTCAACGTGCGAATCAGAGTACATAGCAGCAAGCGAGGCGGTGAAGGAGGCAATATGGCTGAAGAACTTCATCGGATACCTTAGAGTTGTTCTAGCTATAAAGGAGCCTATGGAGATTTTCTGTGACAGTGAAAGTACAGTTGCCTTAGCCACGGAACCAAAAGATCATGGCAGATCTAGGCATATCGACTTAAAATATCACTTCACAAGACATCGAATAAAAAAATGATTCCTCGTAGCAAAGAGGGTATCATCAGAGGAGAACCCAGCAGATCCCTTCACGAAGGGACTGAGTAGAGTTAAGCACTTACAACATGCGAGGCGCATTAGGTTGAAGGACGATATTAGTTTTAATGATTAGATAGCTGTTTTGAAACTTGTAATAGTTGAAATGTAATTGACATTTGATGATTAAATAAAAGGTGATTTTTATTTAGTGATCAAAAGATACTAATTAAATGTAAGGGGTTGACTTGGTAAATCAATGATTCTTATAGTGTGGGCCTATGGTTATTTAGGTTGGGCTAAACCAACATGGTAGTCCATGGATAGTCCATGGAGGTTTAACCTATGGAGCCTAAGTAAGATGAAAGGTCATGCACATTAGGGTTTACATAGATGTAACCCTAATCCTTGCCTCACTATATAAGAAGCCCCTTATCACATGAAATCGACCACTAGTGATCTTTTGAAGAGCATAGCCGATTTTTGTGTGCAAGATATTCTCTCTCAAATCCTCCATTGTTGGTGGTGTTGTGTGAAGCATTTGAGGCATCACATTTGGGGTTCTAGGCTCTTAAAGGTCCAAGGAAACAAGCTACAAGAAAAGGTATGTAATCTAACTAGTTTTTCTTATACAAGTACCCATGTTTTGCATGCTAGTTAGGATAATGCTTTGGAAAATCAAATTGCATGTATAATTAGAGAAAACATAGATCCAAAGCATTTAGGGTTCTATGTGTACCTTAAGGTTGTTAAAGTTCTCAAAACTCATCAAATGTTTCCATAATGGGAGTTCGATATTAAGAATCTATGTAGTTAGAAAGTTTTCTGCAAGAAGGATGTTCAAAGGAATGTACTTTGAATGTGAGACTTCATATCTATGGAGTTGTCTTGTAACAATCTCCAATAGAGCATATTGTAATATCATTGGCAAAGCCTTAAAGACTTTTGTGATGTGACATTACAAAAGGGTCATTGCATGAAATGTTAGAATCTAACATTTTCTAATAGTGGCAAGAATTCGGTATTTTTACACTTGTGATAAGGATTGAGAATTGTGAAATGAGCATAATTGGAAATGTGTTCAATTGATCTATTTCACAAAGTAAGGACCATAGATAAACATAGTATGCATGCTTAGAGCATGGGATAACTATTATTTTAATTCAAGTATTAAGTTGATTATCCGAAACATTATACAATGAATAATGTGTAGTCGATATGGTGATTAAATAAATGGTGTTTTATTTATACTCAAAAGTTTGGAGACCATATTAGATTCGATTATTCTTGTGTTTCACTTCTCATGTTTTGACTTACAGAATAACTAGGTTATTCAAACATCCATAGTCAATCATACTTTGGAAGTAGGTAATGAGGTAAGACTGACATGAATCCCATTGTAGATTGTCAAAAGCGTTTTAGACAAAGCAAAAGTCTGTTGCAGTGTTCATGAGTGCTCATGAAATAAGATTTGAGTATTGGATTAAACCCACACTCACGTGACTCACTTGATGGATTTTATCATGAGTGATTGTGTGTCACACCCTGAAACGGATGGAGGAAACGTTCCGGGGCGGAGGACGTCATGTAAAGTATCACAACCAATGTACATAGCAAGCATAGTAAACACAACCATTACATTACATAGGAATATTTACATTTGTTTGAAAGTAAAGTAATACATGTTTTACATATACATTAGTATAACAAACTAAAGAAGAGACTGCTAAAATGCTCCATCTTCTCCAAAATATTGCAGGATACCTATCTAACGAGAACCTGAGAATACAAGCAGTTTTAAAAATATCAGCATAAAGCTGGTGAGTTCATAAGCGGTTTGTTTCTGTAAAAGAACAAGTTTTCTTTTGTTTTTTGAAAAAGTTGTTATCCAAGAAAATCCCATATTTTCTTATAAAAAAAGTTTAGTTATCCGTTTGTTACACAATCTGGTTAAGAACTGTTAAGTTATCCCAGGAAAAACCCTTATTTTCCTTAAAAGTTTGTGGTTGGTTATCGATTCGGAATGCAGTGTACAAGTATCTACCATACTTGTGCGTTAAGTGAAGTATCCTGAAAGCCTGGTTATTCTTGAAAAGTACATTAGTTTCAACACGTATATAAAACTAATAAGTAGGTAGTAATAGTTTTCATAATCTAAGTTGCGAGTTCCATAACCATACAATAAACTAGATAAGGCTCGTAACGAGGCCTGTATCGTTTTATGACTTTTGTCACCTGTGGACCAGTCGGTCCGATTGTAGCTAGCAGCTAGGTGTGGGGTAGTCAATCTCATATAGATCTATACACTCAAGTCATGTTCTCCCTCTAGGAGATTTTGGTTACAGGGGTAGTCCTACACTCTCGTATCTAGAGGGAGTGTTACAAAGGATGTGTCTCCAATCTTAAGATTCATGAATTTAAAAATAATAATATGGAAAATTTTGTTTTATTGGTCCTTCACTCTCGTATCTAGGGGGAGTGTTATCAAGGACATGTCTAAAGTTCTAAGATTAATGTTATTGGTCCTTCACTCTCGTATCTAGGGGGAGTGTTATCAAGGACGTATTTAAGATTCTATGATTAATGTTATTGGTCCTTCACCCTCGTATCTAGGGGGAGTGTTATCAAGGACGTATTTAAAGTTCTAAGATTCATGCTTTTAACAGTAATGATGTGGAAAATCATTTGTGAAATATAAAATATAGCATTTTATAATGAGTTTCACAAATAGTTTGAAAATTAACTCTGCAAGTTAAACGGTTGGTTAATACGGTTTCCAGTGTTAAAAACATACGGAATATGAAACATTTCACATGAAATAATAACTTTGAGTATAAGATTTCCTTGTACTTTTGCTTGTATTCCCCCCTGAAAAGATTGGAAAGCACGGAAAAAGGTGTAGGGGTATGAACTCACCAGACGAGAAATGTGCCGGTTAGGATGCTAAGTGTCAGTTTAGGGTTTTTATACACGCAAAGTTCCTATGTAATATGAAGAGATACATAATTGTATCTAATTAGACTTTGAACAACTAATTAATTGAGACAATACACTCCGAGACACGGAAACACTTTATCTCAAGTGTTAGGAGTGATCCGGGTTGCATCTAAGGATGTGTAAGGCCAAGATATGGAGTTTTCTCTTCAAGAGTAAACTCCTATGAGAGTTTTCGGCCCAATGACCATATCCCCATGAGTTTACGGCCGTAAACTCATGGATGGTGTGTTCTTGGATGCTAGGTTCAATTCTAAGGCAATGGAAGTGATTAAACCATCAAATGGACCAATTTAAGGAGTTTACAGCTATAAACAAGGAGTTTACGTCCTTAAACTCTTACATGCCATTTCCTTTTGTGTTTTGATGGTCCTAGGTTAAGCACAAATGATTCTAGTCCAATGTACAAGCTGTTGAAGGAAGTTAGGGCACCATTTGACCACTTTAGAGGAGTTTACGGCCAAGGAACATTTCTTTGGGGGGTTTATGACCATAATCTCCTAAGGAGATGGTTTCCTTCAAGTTTAAGGTCCATAATGAAATCGTGGTTGGTTCTAGACATTATTCCAAGCCATAGGAGGTGTTTAAGTGGCAATTTAACACCTTAAATGGTGCTTACGGCCCTTGATGGGGGGTTTACGGTCCAAGCATGATCTTGGGCTGTAAACTCATGTTTACTCCCCAAATATCAAGTTTTTGGTGTTCTAAGCTCGTACATGTAAGCCCCTAAGTCATAGGTAAGCACCATAAGTGATTTGGAAGGTTTTTGGGGCTTCAAAACCCCATTTATGGCTGTTTGTAGTTTGGGGTTGATCCTAGGCCGTAAACACTTGTTTTTGGCACATTTGGATGATTTAAACACGGATTTGTATGTTAAACAAGCTAATCTATAGGCTAGGATGGATCACTTATCAATTTGGAGCTTGAAATGGGGTGATTTTGGATCAAAACTGGCTTGTAGAGAGAGATAGTAGTCAGAGAGTGAAAAAGCTTCAAATGAAGTCCACTCACCCTTATATAGGGTTTGAGTTTTTGGCTCGGTGGAAATCTACCCGATACCGACGATAAACGGGGCTTATGGTCGTACCCGATGTGGTCGTGAATTAGAAACTATTTAGAAAGAATATCGAGGGTGTTTTCACGTGTTTCTAATGTGTTTGGACACTCATGAAGTCATAATAAAAGTTTCAATTCAAATAACCTAATCCAAAAGTTAACGGAAAAATGTTAATAAAAACTAGTTCATTGATGAAAAAAGAGGTTACAATGACGGGATAAATTTCAGGTTTTCACATTATCCCCCATTAGAGGGAATGTTGTCCCGAAATTTGGAATTAATATACAAATCATGGATTTGGAAAGAGATGTGGATATTTCTGTTTCATCGAGTCTTCGTGCTCCCAAGTGAATTCGGGTCCCCGGTTGGCATTCCAGCGAACCTTCACTATCGGGATGCGGCTTTGTTTCGTACGTTTGATCTCTCGATCCATGATTTCGAAGGGTTCTTCCAAGAAGTTCAGGATTTCGTTGATCTCGATCTTATCAAGAGGGATTACGAGGGTTTCATCGGATAGACACTTTTTAAGATTAGAGATGTGAAAGATAGGATGGATGTTGCTAAGCTCTTGAGGTAGTCGGAGTTTATAGGCTACGGGACCGATCCTAGCGAGGATCTCGAAAGGTCCTATGTACCCCGGGTTAAGTTTTCCGCGCTTTCCAAAGCCTATCATGCCTTTCCACGGTGAGACCTTCAACATGACACGATCTCCAACCTGGAATTCCAAAGGCTTTCGTCATTTATCGGCGTAACTCTTTTGTCTATCTCGTGAAGCTTTCAGTCGATCTCGGATTTGAATGATCTTTTCGGTGGTTTCGCGGATGATTTTAGGACCAATGAGAGCACTTTCGGGGACTCGACTCTTAGCTAGCTGCATGTCCCCTACCTCGGCCCAGCACAGAGGGGATCTGCACTTACGACCATAGAGGGTTTTGAACGAGTCAGCCTTGATACTGGTGTGGTAGCTTTTGTTATACGAGAACTCGATCAAGGGTAAATGGGTGTCCCACGACTTTCCGAAATCGATGACACACGCTCTCAGCATGTCTTCTAGGATTTGGATAGTACTCTCACTCTGTCCGTCAGTCTGAGGATGATATGTTGTACTCATATCCAGCTTAGTTCCAAGAGCTTTCTGAAGGGACTGCCAAAACCTTGAGGTAAACCTACTATCTCGATCGGAGACAATGGACACAGGCACACCGTGCAGTCGGACTATCTCTTGGATATAGATTCGCGTAAGTCTTTCCATCTTGAATGATTCTTTAATTGGAAGAAAGTGAGCGGATTTTGTCAAACGATCGACAATTACCCAAATGGTATCATACCCACTCGGAGATTTGGGTAACTTGGTGATGAAATCCATGGTAATCATCTTCCATTTCCACTCAGGTATCTCGGGCTGCTGGAGTAGACCCCAGGGTTTCTGGTATTCGACCTTCACATTGGCACAAGTCAGACACTTGCCCACGAAGGTAGCGATTTTGGCTTTCATGTTTGGCCACCGGTATTGTTTCATGAGATCCAAGTACATCTTATTCGAACCTGGGTGAACAGAGTATTTGGTCTTGTGAGCTTCGTTCATGAAAACTTCCATGAAACCTCCGAATTTTAGGGTCCAGATTCGATCCATGAAACCATAGACTCCGTCACCTCTGATCTCAAGTTTCTTATCCATTCCTCTCAGAGCTTCGTTCAAAACGTTCTTTGGTTTTAGGACTTCCAACCAGGCTTCTTGGATATGTACAGATAAGTGGGAATGGATGGTCATTGTCAGTGTCTTCACCTTGCGGCTTGAACTATCCTTTCGGCTAAGGGCATCTGCTACCACATTGGCCTTGTCGGGATGGTAGCGGATTTCGCACTCATAGTCGCTGAGCAGCTCTACCCATCGCCGTTGCCTCATGTTTAAGTCCTTCTGATTGAAGATGTGTTGTAAGCTTTTATGGTCGGTGAAGATCGTGCACTTAGTTCCGTAGAGGTAATGTCTCCAAATCTTCAGTGAAAAGACCACTGCTCCTAGCTCCAGATCGTGATTTGTGTAGTTAACTTCGTTTTCCTTCAGCTGTCTCGAGGCATAAGCGATAACTTTTCCTCTCTGCATAAGCACGCAGCCTAAGCCCTGATTAGACGCATCACAATAGACAACGAAATCCTCAGTCCCTTCAGGCGCACTGCAGAAGGCACGCTTTAACGTTTGGAATGTTGTGTCTTGCTTTTCACTCCAATAAAAGGGTACACCTTTCTGTGTCAGAGTGGTTAGGGGTTTGGCGATTCTAGAAAAATTCTGAATAAATCTACGATAGTAGCCGGCAAGACCCAAGAATTGACGGATTTCTGTGCGTGTCTTCAGTGCCGACCAATTTTCTATCGCTTTGATTTTGGACGGGTCCACATGTATACCCTCTTCGCTTACCACGTGACCAAGGAAAGCTACGTTCCGAATCCAGAACTCGCACTTGGAGAACTTCGCGTATAGCTTCTCCGATCTAAGGGTTTCCAACACTAACCTCAAGTGTTGTTTGTGATCTTCATCGCTTCTGGAATAGACAAGTATGTCGTCAATGAACATGATGACGAACTTTTCCAGAAAGGGGCGACGCACCCGGTTCATCAGATCCATGAACATTGCCGGTACGTTGGTTAGACCGAAGGGCATCACTACGAACTCGTAGTGACCATATCGAGTCCTGAATGCGGTCTTGGAAACATCATTCTCATGAACTCGAAGCTGATGGTACCCTGATTTGAGGTCTATCTTCAAGAAGTAACTGGCTCCCTGAGGTTGATCAAAAAGGTCGTCTATTCGAGGAAGAGGATAACGGTTTTTGACAGTCAATTTATTCAACTCGCGGTAGTCTATACACATCCAAAAGGATCCATCTTTCTTCTTCACAAATAATACAGGGGCTCCCCAAGGTGAGGAACTTGGTCTGATGAAGCCTTTGTCAAGCAGCTCATTGAGCTGACTGGATAACTCCTGCATTTCTGCGGGAGCTAAGCGATATGGAGACTTGGCTACAGGATTAGCTCCAGGAATTAGGTCGATGCGAAACTCGACTTGACGTTCGGGAGGAATTCCCGGGAGCTCTTCGGGAAAGACATCAGGAAAGTTGCAGATTTCGGGAATGCTCTCAAGGTCTTTAACTTCCTGTTTCTCATTGATTACATGAGCTAGGAATGCGTAACACTCCTTTCGCAGAACTTTTTGAGTTTTGATGCATGAAATGATGCGAAGATTGGAACTAAGTTTATCGCCATAGATCATGAGAGTCTAGCCAGAGGGGAGATTGAGACGGATGGCTTTTTCGTAACAAAGGATATCAGGATGATTGGGACTCAACCAATCCATGCCAATGATAACATCAAAGCTCTTTATGGAAACTAACATTAGGTCAATGGGGAAAGAATGATCGTTTAGGGTAAGGGTACAACCTATGAATACATCGTTAGCGTTTTCTTTCTCACCGTTAGCTATCTCGACGGTAAATGTTTCGATTAATGGTTGGGGATTAGGTTTAAGAAGATGTTTGAATGCATGGCTAACAAAACTTCTTTCAGCACCAAAATCGAAAAGGATACTAGCATAAGAGTTGTCGACAAGGAATGTACGCGAGACGATGGTGGGATCGGCGACTGCCTCATCTCGTCTCATAGTTAGAACTCTCCCGGTGTTGCCAGTTGTTGTTGCCTTGCGACAGTTTCTCTTAAAATGCCCGACTTCACCACAACCGTAGCAGGCCTGACCGACACCCGCTCCGGAAGCTTGGTTGGTTGATTGGGTTGGTTTTTTGCAGTTTTTCGCAGTGTGGCCCTTGCCACAGTTTTTGCAAAGCACCTCACGGCATGGGCTGGAAGTGAGATGATGATAGTTGCACTTGTTGCACCTAGGGAGGGTACCAGCATACCTACTGGTAGGTGCTTGAGCTGTAGAAGCGACGACAGAAACAACAGTAGGAGTAGTAGCAGCGTGGACTGCCACCGTTTGCTGCTTCTTGGAAGATCCTTGTGAACTCTGACTCTTCCGTTTTCTCTAGGATTTCTTCTTATTTTCACTGCTCCCTTTAGCCAGTTCAGGAGCAGTGGTTACTTCCTCGAGGTCATCACTATGGTCAATCAGAGTTTGCGCTAGGGATTTGGCGCTGTCATAGGTGTCTGGCTTCGCAGCCAAAACATTACCCTTGGTTGGCTGGGTCAACCCCCAAATGAATCTTTCAATCTTTTTGCTTTCCGGGGTAACCATTCCCGGACAGAGAAGCGCCAAGTCATCAAACCTGGAAGTGTAAGCGGCGATATCAGAACCCTTCATCTTTAGGTTCCAGAGTTCATGCTCCAACTTCTGCATTTCACCCCGTGGACAGTACTCCGCAAGAAGAAGCTCCTTAATGTTCTCCCAACCCATAGCATTGGCTACAGGTAGGGTTAAGGATTTGACTCGGCCGTTCCACCAAGTCACGGCTTTATCGGTGAAAGTGCAGGCGACGAACTTCACCTTATCAGTTTCAGAGTAGGCACAGATTTCAAAAATAGACTAGATCTTTTCAAACCAACGAGTCAGAGCAATAACACCTCCAGTGCCATTGAAGGGTGTAGGTTTCGCGTTCATAAAGTCTTTGTAGGAACATTCCTTTCGGTGTCCCTGACTACCTTCTTGGTTTTGGGGCTGAGTATCACCTCTTGGCCCGCCTGAACCACCGAGGTTCATTTGTGACATAGCAGCAGCCACAGCAGCAGTAACAACTGCTTGGAACTTGGCGGGATCAAATGGAGAGGGAGGTGGTGGTGGAGGAGGATTGTTGTTCTTTGAGCTGGGTCTTTTCTTTGGAGGCATCTTGATCTAAAATGATCAGGAAAGAGAGGATGGTAAGTCCTCTAAATAGAATTAGGAGATATGAAACAAGATATATCTCATTATGGCAGATATAGTGTTCTACTAAGCGATAAAACAGGAAAGAGTTACCAAAACAGGTAAACTATCGCTAAGGAAAGAATGAGTAGCAACACTTGGAATGAATTTCTACAATGTTTTCGGCTTTGGCTAAAATACTCCTATAGTATTTTATGATTTGCTGCGACGATGACTCGTTGTTTGGATATTAGGTAAGTTTTAGGCATGCTGCACACCACAGTCACTCCCAAGCACATGTTGGCCGTGTCTCCAATGAATATAGTTGATCAGGCTATATTGACCCTAGACATGACTACATAACTGCCCAGGTTTAACCGCAATACACAACACCCAATTACTTATGCTTTTTTCTACTCAAGGTTACGATTTCTGGCGTTTAGGTATTCTTGTATACTTTTGAAAATTACTTATATTTTAAAGTACACTTTTAGTTCAGAGCACTTCGGCCCCTTAGTGTTTATAGTTATATATCATGTAAGGTTCGGTATACTTAGTTCACTATAAACAAGGGCTCTGATACCAATCTGTCACACCCCGAAACCGATGTCGGAAATGTTCTGAGGCGGAGGACGTCATGTAAAGTATCACAACCAATGTACATAGCAAGCATAGTAAACACAACCATTACATTACATAGGAATATTTACATTTGTTTGAAAGTAAAGTAATACATGTTTTACATATACATTAGTATAACAAAGTAAAGACGAGACTGCTAAAATGCTCCATCTTCTCCAAAATATTGCAGGATACCTATCTAACGAGAACCTGAGAATACAAGCAGTTTTAAAAATATCAGCATAAAGCTGGTGAGTTCATAAACGGTTTGTTTCTGTAAAAGAACAAGTTTTCTTTTGTTTTCTGAAAAAGTTGTTATCCAAGAAAATCCCATATTTTCTTATAAGAGAAGTTTAGTTATCTGTTTTTTACACAATCTAGTTAAGAACAGTTAAGTTATCCTAGGAAAAACCCTTATTTTCCTTAAAAGTTTGTGGTTGGTTATCGACTCAGAATGCAGTGTACAAGTATCTACCATACTTGTGCGTTAAGTGAAGTATCATGAAAGCCTGGTTATTCTTGAAAAGTACATTAGTTTTAACACGTATATAAAACTAATAAGTAGGTAGTAAGAGTTTTCATAATCTAAGTTGCGAGTTCCATAACCATACAATAAACTAGATAAGGCTCGCAACGGGGCCTGTATCGTTTTATGACTTTTGTCACCTGTGGAACAGTCGGTCCGACTGTAGCTAGCAGCCAGGTGTGGGGTAGTCAATCTCATATAGATCTATACACTCAAGTCACGTTCTCCCTGTAGGAGATTCTGGTTACAGGGGTAGTCCTACACTCTCGTATCTAGGGGGAGTGTTACAAAGGACGTGTCTCCAATCTTAAGATTCATGAATTTAAAAATAATAACATGGAAAATTCTGTTTTATTGGTCCTTCACTCTCGTATCTAGGGGGAGTGTTATCAAGGACGTGTCTAAAGTTCTAAGATTAATGTTATTGGTCCTTCACTCTCGTATCTAGGGGGAGTTTTATCAAGGACGTATTTAAGGTCACTACTAGAAAAAAGGCCTTTAATGACGCGCAAAATACGACGCTCATTGATCTATGTTACGCAAAGGAGAGTGACATTAGAAAAATGTCATCTCTTCAAAAAATTTAAGGATAGAAGACACGCATTATTGCGCGCCCTTAAATTAGTGTCTAAAAAAAACACGGAGGGCACCTATAATAAAATGCGCGTCGTCTAAGGATGTCGCTTTATATTTTTTAATGGAACACGCGTTCCATCCTTTAATAGTGGGGGAAAGGGGGAAATGAAATTCTGAAAAGATTAAAAACCCCGCCATGCTCTCCTCTACCTTCTTTCAATCATTCTTCTCTCTCTCTCTCTCTCAATCAAATACCAAAAATCTACTATTGTTGGAACTAGGGTTCCGGTTCTTAGTGAAATCGAAGGTTTTTTGGTCACTAGGCCATGAAATTGATCAAAGGGTACAGTTTTTGGAACCATGACTATTGTTGGAACTAGGGTTTCAATTCAAAAACCCTTCATCTACTTCCCTCGATCTTCAGTTCCTCAAGTACTTTCTCAGCCTCTCAATCAATAGAAGAGCTGTATCACAACTACAAATTTAGAGTGATTTCCATATCAAGTAGAACAGTAGCTCCATTAAAGTCAAGGTCTCGAAACTCGATGGTCAATCACCGTCAACATTCTACTTCTTTATTTTTTCCAGAGGTTTGTCTTCCTTTATTACGAGTTTTATAACCTTTTTAATCAAACTCGATTAGCCCTCGATACCTAATGTTATCTTTTGCGTTGTTGCTTCTGCTCTGTTCTTCTTGAAACCTCCCCACACTCTCATGTCGAAACATAATTTATGATATCGAGTTGGAAATCAATAGAAATGGCTATGAAGGTCAGTTGGGTTGGACGATTCTCTGGAGGACGAGAGAGATTTGGACATGGCAGATCGTAGGGCTACAGAGATTGAGCTTGATACCATGGAGGGTTTTGCGTCAAGGGAAAAGCTCCACCATCATCTCAACGACCAAGGTTGGTTAGGGTTTCTGTTTTTTTTTCTGTTTTATTTCCATTCCTTCACCATCACCAATGTTACTTTGTGCTTCATCTGATGTACGATTACCTTCTCCTTGTTATGGTGGCAATACTCCTATGGGTTGCTCTGATTCTCCATGGGATAATTTAGCCCCTTCTCTTGTTCTAATTAGGGCAATAATGAGAGTATGATGTTAGAGATGGAGTACAACTCTGAGAGTATAAAGGTTGTTGCAATACATCTTTGCATTAATTATTCCATTAGACTCTCTGTATTGATGTCCTCAAAGTAGGGAGCTTAGACATACTCTCAAGTGTCAACATTAAAACAACAGATTGAATTCTTCATTTAATGTAGAAAAATTTGAAAGTTGTAATAAAACTTTATAATGATGTAATAAGGTAACATTAGTATTATAGCTACAGCAAAGTCTACAGTTGGTTTGGAATTTTAAAATGATTAGGTTTCATCTCAGGAATCATGGAGCTTAACTTTATTTCAGGAATCATGTACATCCATCTTGGGTCAAATCTGAATTACTAAGCTATAAACAGGTTTCCACATCAATGGTACAACACATGCTTGATTACGTTTTGGAAAAGTCAAGTCCATTAACTGGTACCCCACATGGAAAAAAAGAAAAAGAAAGTAAAAACCCATTTGAAACCTGATGGCGCCGGCCATACCTGATGCAGCAAGCTCACATTTTTAAGCACATTACTTGACATTTTGTTACTAAAGAGCGACATAGACAACAGGTCTGATCTTAAATTCTTGGATATCTCTGGTTTTTTTCTTCTCACTCAACTTAGTAAAGAAATGACATCCCCACAGAGTTGCTAACTATTCCAGCAATACGGTCACATCTGTGATCTGTTACTGTAGAGTTGCTAATTATTTAAGCTAATCACATTTTTTTGAACTTTAAACTGTTAAATCTTTATATAAAAAATGTTACAGATATGAATCTTAATAGTTTAATAAGGAATTGGGATATCAAGTTGAGGATGCAATCTGAAGTGGGTTCTTCTACAAGGGGTTATTTTGAACAACAGTCATAAATAATTCTTATGTAATTTAATAATAAGTAAATTTATATAAAGCCTTGAAGAAATTAGCAAAAAAAGTGTTAAAGTAAACATTGCAGTATGGATTGAAACTATTAAGTTATTGATTTTTGTTCAAAATCTTACAAAATATAATGTTAAAAATGTTTATGAAGTCCTCAAGCCTCTATTGCAGGTGTGTCAATATAGTGAAATTTTACACTTTATAATTTCACATAATTATGAGCCATAAAGAAAATAGAAGGTCCTCGTACATTTTATTTATTTATTTTTGAAACAGAGGGATGGAAATGAAAAGATCCATACAGATGTTCAATCTTCTTCTTCTTCTTTTTCACCATCTAGACACCATGAATGGAAAGTTCTTTTTGTGTGTTTTCATGACTATTACCTTTTCTTACTTAATTAACATATGTAGGTGTGGGGGTGTTATCGGAAAATACGTTGCAGGGGAACTGAAGCCACCTTCTCTTGGTAAGTGGAAAAGTTTTTTATGTGATTATATATGTTGCAGATCAACCGAGTTGAATTTATTCACTGTAAATCATTTCTACATAGGGATATAAAGCCAGACAACTTCCTTATGAGTTTAGGGAGGCGTGCTAATCAGGTTTCATTCCATAATTTGTTCCATATTTCATTGTACATTTTGTTTTTTTTATAGTTTTATACATAAAACATATATAAACCTACATGTTACAGGTCTATGCTATTGATTTCGGGCTAGCCAAGAAATATAGAGACTCTTCAACTCATCGGCACATTCCATATAGGTGAGTGATTTTTTTTTTAAACTTTCATCAGCAATCTTTTATTCATAAAAAAGTGAACCCTCATCAATCTAAATTTTATATCTTATAAATTGCAGAGAGAACAAGAATTTGACAGGGACAGCTAGATATGCAAGCATGAACCCAAGCCTGATGGAACATAAGAGGTCAGTTTAATGTGAACTTATTGTATGTTTTCTAGTTGTTGGGAAATGGGAATAATGATTGATGTAAAAACTGCAAATAATAACTAATCTTAGATGGGATGTCATATAGGTTTTGAATCTGAAGTAGAATAAGAAAATCACCATCTGAATCTATTTGTTTATGTTGTAATCATAAAACATTTTTCAGGAAGTTGGCAAATTGAGAAAAAGAGAATGCATCATCTGTACTTTAAGGTATGGTGAAAATATTTAGAGAAGTTGCCATTTATCTTGATTGTCTTTGAATTTCAAACTTTGATGAGAATAGGGAATTTATACTTGTGGGGACTACTTTATTTTGATTGTTATAATTAAAGTATTAAAGAGGAAGTCGAGTAGTATAAGGTGGTGTTTGGATGAGCGTTTTACGACTTTTGTGTTATAATTAAAGTATTAAGGAGCTGTTTGGATGATTGTTATAATTAAAGCATCAATACAATCCAAAAATCACCAAGATTTGCATCCTTGTGTTTTCATAGTTTTATCACTTCTCGTGCTACTCCTTGTAACGACAAATGCCAACCAATTGGCAGCAATGGGAACATGTATATGAAAGCATTAATATTAGAATGGTCCAGCCATCTTCATTTGATATCAATTCAAATCTTGTTGATGAATCGAACTTTGTATTTGTTAATCCAGCTTCTGAGCAATATTGGACAAGAAATATGCAGGATAATACAAGTGAACAGTTAACAAGTGGCATCATGCCTAAACAGTTAAGTCTTTACTATTGTGATCCTCAAGGGGAGATTCAGGGACCATTTCATGGGGTAGACATCATATCTTATTAAATAAAGTTTTTTCATGGCAGGAATTCATTGTTATGTGCAAAGTTGCTGTGGGCTTAAGCCGACAATTTAACAAATCGGTCATACCTTCTGAACGTAAGTTCTATTCCCATTTCCTTTCATATTTCAAAAATAAAGAAAAATAACATTACAACCTTAATTGGTTACCTTCTATCTTATAAACTGTTAAATGTTGTTGTGTACTATGGAATGCATGCATTGCTCTAGTCTGCGGAAATGCTTTTATTTGGTAAGTGATACCTAAACCTTGAGAAATGTCAATTTTATCCTTGAAAACCTTAAAGGAAATAGTACATTTCAATAATTGACTACTTTTGAGAGGTGGCTTCTCTCCCTCATTTACCGTACATTTCATTTGATGCCTACTACTGCACTTTTAATATAAAGGTAAAAAAAGGTTTATAAATCTCTTGTAGAGTTGTATTTTATGAGGAAAGATTCAAGAATGAAGAAAAGTAAGTAATCTTATGATATTGTGATTGTCCCTTTTTCTGGATCAGGTTTAATTTGGATTTCAAGCTCACCAGCATCTCCAAGTAATGAGGGATCCGTTACACTTAAGAATATCAGCTTATCAAGAGCATCACTTGCATTACTAAAAGAAGGTTTCTTGTTAGAACTTTTGTTTTTAAAAACGATAAAAGATGGAAATCAAGAATGAAACATGTAGACTGTAGTGATGTTTTTATATGTAAATTTATATATTGTATGAAATAGAATTGTAAGACATTAAATTTTATGAAATGGATTATATTTTTTGAATATGATATTTTATTTTATATTGTGAGGCATTAAATGCAAATTTAATTTGAAAATTAGTAAATCTATAAAAAATAATTTTTTTTAACATTTAAAATTATGATACGCAAACATGCGTGTCATCTTCATTTATGACATGACCTTTCTTGACAGAGGCTTTCTTGATACGCATTGCGTGTCATTAACACGCGCGTCGTAAGGTTACGACACGCGAATGCGTATCGTCTTCCTTTATGACAGGGCCTTCCTTGATACGCATTGTGTGTCGTAACCGCGCGTCGTAAATGCGCGTCATAAATGCGCGTCGTAAATGCGCGTCGTCTCTCTTTATGACAGGGCCTTCCTTGACACGCATTTGCGCGTCGTCTGAGCGTTTTACGACGCGCAATGAGCGTCGTAAAAGGCCTTTTTTCTAGTAGTGGGTTCTACGATTAATGTTATTGGTCCTTCACTCTCGTATCTAGGGGGAGTGTTATCAAGGACGTATTTAAAGTTCTAAGGTTCATGCTTTTAACAGTAATGATGTCGAAAATCATTTGTGAAATATAAAATATAGCATTTTATAATGAGTTTCACAAATAGTTTGAAAATTAACTCTGCAAGTTAAACGGTTGGTTAATACGGTTTCCAGTGTTAAAAGCATACGGAATATGAAACATTTCACATGAAATAATAAGTTTGAGTACACGATTTCCTTGTACTTTTGCTTGTATTCCCCCCTGAAAAGATTGGAAAACACGGAAAAAGGTGTAGGGGTATGAACTCACCAGACGAGAAATGTGCCGGTTAGGATGCTAAGTGTCAGTTCAGGGTTTTAATACACGCGAGGTTCCTATGTAATATGAAGAGATACATAATTGTATCTAATTATACTTTGAACTACTAATTAATTGAGACAATACACTCCGAGATGCGGAAACACTTTATCTCAAGTGTTAGGAGTGATCCGGGTTGCATCTAAGGACGTGTAAGGCCAAGATATGGAGTTTTCTCTTCAAGAGTAAACTCCTAGGGGAGTTTTCGGCCCAATGACCATATCCCCATGAGTTTACGGCCGTAAAATCATGGGTGGTGTGTTCTTGGATGCTTAAAGGTCTTACAACACTAGTGGAATTAGGTTAGGTTCAGTTCTAAGGCAATGGAAGTGATTAAACCATCAAATGGACCAATTTAAAGAGTTTACAGCTGTAAACAAGGAGTTTACGGCTGTAAAATCTTACATGCCATTTCCTTTTGTGTTTTGATGGTCCTAGGTTAAACACAAATGATTCTAGTCCAATGTACAAGCCATTGAAGGAAGTTAGGGCACCATTTGAACACTTTAGAGGAGTTTACGGACAAGGTACCATTCTTTGGGGGGTTTACGGCCGTAATCTCCTAAGGAGATGGTTTCCTTCAAGTTTAAGGTCCCTAATGCAATGGTGGTTGGTTCTAGACATTATTCCAAGCCATAGGAGGTGTTTAAGGGGCAATTTAACACCTTACATGGTGTTTACGACCCTTGAAGGGGGGTTTACGATTCAAGCATGATCTTGGGCCGTAAACTCATGTTCACTCCCCAAATATCATGTTTTTGGTGTTCTAAGCTCGTACATGTAAGCCCCTAAGTCATAGGTAAGCACCAGAAGTGATTTGGAAGGGTTTTGGGGCTTCAAAACCCCATTTATGGCTGTTTGCGGTTTGGGGTTGATCCTGAGTTGTAAACACTTGTTTTTGGCACATTTGGATGATTTAAACACGGATTTGTATGTTAAACAAGCTAAGCTATAAGCTAGGATGGATCACTTACCAATTTGGAGCTTGAAATGGAGTGATTTTGGATCAAAATTGGCTTGTAGAGAGAGAGTAGTGAGAGAGAGTGAAAAAGCTTCAAATGAAATCCACTCACCCTTATATAGGGTTTGAGTTTGTGGCTCGGTGGAAATCTACCCGATACCGACGTTAAACGGGGCTTATGGTCGTACCCGATTAAGTGTTTGTAACCCGACGTGGTTGTGAATTAGAAACTTTTTAGAAAGAATATCAAGGGTGTTTTCACGTGTTTCTAATGTGTTTGGACACTCATGAAGTCATAATAAAAGTCTCAATTCAAATAACCTAATCCAAAAGTTAACGGAAAAATGTTAATAAAAACTAGTTCATTAACGGAAAAAGAGGTTACAATGACGGGATAAATTTGAAGTTGTCACATTGTGAGACGATAATATCTTATATTCTTGGAACAGAGACATGTAAGTTGTAGTTTGCAAGTCAGTTGCACATTGACATATGTAAACGCACCAGTAACTTGGTGTTATAAAACATATTATTATGTGTGATTTGATGAGTAAGTACAAGCGAGCATTTGAGTCGAAGTTTATCCGTTCCTTTTACCCTAAGAGGGATAAAAGCGATATCTGTGGGCCCCTCGATGATTTAGTGATGACACCCTAAGCGCTTGGCCAAGCATGGACTAAGTTGACGTGTTCAAGTGAAGTCTATTATTAGTCATCATAAATTGGATATCGGGAAACAACACATAGACAGAGAGAATGACTATAATCCATGTCTCATGTCTATACAATATCTAGAATGGATGAATATATGATCCCCTATTTAAAGGACACGTTGCTAATAAGATCAGAGTTTGACAACGACTTTTGAAAGCTACGATTGCTAATCAGATTCTAAAGTCATACTTGTAATAATAGTTATTAGACTTATCCAAGTGGGAGATTATTGGATTAGGTGTCTAAGCCCATAACTATTTTTGGTATGTACTTGATTTGGTTATGAGCATGGTCCTTTTGGATTGCCTTCACTCATGCAACTTGATAGGATGATAGGAGGAGAGAGCATAATTTATTATATGAGTAATAAATTCATACTCAAAATGGTTTTATTAATATATTAAAAGATTAATATATTATTTGGAAATCATATTATTCAATTAATATTGATCATAAATTAATTTGGTGATCAAAACAGATTGATTAAATAAAGGGGACTGATATTGTAATTATTTGATAGTTGCAATTGGGCTGATGGATTACCTTGGAAAAAGGTTGGACGGATTCTATGGGAAGCCCATAAGGAATTCATCAAAGGGCTAGTCTCGAAGGGGTCCATGGGCTTCATAAGGCCTAAGCAGTCACATTAGGGTTTCCACCTAAAACCCTAGGAGCCACAAGAGTGAAGAGTCAAGGACTTTGTGGATTGTTCTTGTTATTGCTACATAACAAGAGAGGTAATATCTAAATGCTAATCATATGTGGTTTTCGGATTTGGTATGCTAGTTTTAGGGTTTATGCTTTGGTATTCAATGTTGTATGTTCAATTTAGAAAAACCTAGATCAAAGTAATTAGGGTTACATGTACAAATAGGAATGATGTTATGCTCATAACCCAACATTGGTATCATAGACTAGGTCATTTTTCTAGTTGAATAGATGCAAAATTGAACTGCCAAAAGATTAGAAAATCAAAAATTCTGTTGTCTGACTGACTAACTCGCCGAGTCCATGTATAGACTCGACGAGTTCCATAGTGGAGCCGATGATTTCCATATTTGACCCAACTCGTCGATTTATCCTTTAACTTGCCGAGTTCCCATAAATCTCAGAATCGCGCCTTTTCGAATCAACTTGTCGAGTTCTTCCTTTTAACAGAATTGGGACACTTCAGCCCAACTTGTCGAGTTCCTCTTTGAACTCGTCGAGTTCTTCAGTCTGTTAACCCTGGTTAATGCATTAAGCCCTTATTCTTTAAAATCCAAGTCCCATATTCCAGATCTGGGTCGAAAATACATGTAGGAGGGAAAAGTTTCCAACTTTACCCATTAAAACCCACTCTAGAAGGAATAAGCTCTAACCCTAACCCAAAATGGTCAAAGTCTTGATCCAAAAAACAACCAAAACTACAAGACAGGCCATAAGTTCATACCTCTAGACTCTGGGGACTAAATGATCACGTAAAGACTTAAACTTTATCCACATGCATGGCCATTAGAAGCTTCAAAAGACCAAAATGATGGCCTAAAGGTTGCATGGGATTCCATGGCCATAAAGTTGACACCTTTATGCCATGAAAACCCCTTAAGGCCCTGGATCTGAAGTGTTCTCCACTTGGGACATCCAAATCCCAAGAATCATATCATTTGGACGAAACAAGCAAGGAATTTAAAATTTGGAGATCTAAATAATCACAAGGCAAGGTTTAAGCTTTATACCAGCAAAATTTCATGGATGAGGCAAAGATTATGGATCTATAAACTCCTTCTTTTGTCCTCAAGCTTTTCCTTCTTCCAATGGCTTCAATACACACACACTAAAACACTTGAAATGGCTCACAGACAATCACAATAGCATTAGGGTTTCGAGATTAGGGTTTTGGACAGTGGAGGCTGGAAATGAGGCCAACACCTTGGGGTTAAGGTGTATAAATAGGGTGCAAACCCTGAAAATTAGGGTTTCTTATCTGCCAACCTACTCGTCGAGTAGGTCACTTAAAATGCGTGACCCTTATGATCTCTACTTGACAAGCTTAGGGCTCCCAACTCGTCGAGTTACTCTATAACATAAAATAAATTATAAATTAATATGTACCAGGAACCAGGCGTAACATGATTGTTCTAATATCTAATATCATTATTTAATTCATAACCTGTTACATGCCGACAAAATTGAGAATTTCATCCAAATCTATGTTACATGCCATCAATGTTGAAAAAAGATCCTTTAAAGTTAGATGAGGATATTAATTTAAAAAATCATCTTTTACTTTTTGTTGGATATATTTTCTGATGCTGGGAACAATTATCATGTCAAACACAATCCTTAAGAGCCATCCCATCCAAATCATAGATCACTTAATCAACATAATAGAATACACAGTCGTAGATGGTAATACAGTTAGAACATATTTTTTTAAAAGATCAAGAAACCGACAATTTATTAGAATCTTATCACGTTGATAAAAGTTATAACAAAGTGCAATAGATTGAATCAATGGTTTACAATAAATAAAAAATGAAACCCTATCAAAGATAGAAAAATATGAGGACCGGACAAAAAAACAAGAACATAACACTACAAAGTTACAAACAACAAAAACACATGATGTTAAGAATCTAGAAAAAATAAAACCAAAATTTATACTTGGTTGTGAGTTAAGCGTAGAGAACTTATGTCATATCGATGAGAATAAAACTCTATGAAAGTGAACACAGGATGGATTAGATCTTTCACAGGTATGATTATGGAAATCGAACAAGTCAAAAACAGTAAGAAAGTGAACACAGGATGGAATCAAATATATGCTTATGATTCAAATAAAGTCACGCCTCAGCAGAGCTTGATGAAGAACTTCCGCTGTAGAGGCGAGATAGGGTTTTCAAAACTCAGCGAAAATAAATAATAAAAGCGATTACATCTAAGAGTGCATGCATGCAGCTTATATACTAAATCCTAGTACAAAATATGCACGGTTGGACAGGCCCAATACCGGTAATCAAAACTGGGCTAAGACCCGAGCCCATGACGCAATCTAATAATCCCAACAATCCCCCCCCCCTTTGCGTCAAATGAGGCGAGAGATCATTTCTTCTGTGTTGGATTCACTATCTTTATTACTTTGAACAGATTGGGAGAAGTGTCTGTCGAAACTATATGTACCACCTCAGCATGTCAGTGAATAATTTCTTATCAGCAGCACTGTTATGATAACACCTTTGAATAATCTCTAAGATATGCTCCAGGCATGATGTTGAGAAGAGGTGTTTGTCAACGAGAGCGAATAGACATTTCTGACCTTCGCCCTTGAGGAACATAACAGTTTGTCAACGAGAGCGAATAGACATTCCTGGTCCATCTTTGCTACCTCATGTGGATTTGACAATAGAATATTGTTGAGGAGTATCCAGTTGTGGGGATTAAGGTTTGGTAGATCAGCAAGGGTGAAGTTGTGAACCGAGCCTTCGGTGCCTTGAGTCACTTTGAATTGAACGTTAACAAACTTCCCCGCTGAGTAGGGCTTCAAAACCTTAACAGTTGTAATCTTCTTCAAACTCCAGGTCAAGTACCAGGGTTGAGCAAAATCCAAGTAGAACTCCAGCAGATCCCTATCTACCTTCGGGTCTGGGGAAGGAATAGCAGCAGTCGAATTGAAGCAATGGAAGATAAATGCCTTTCGCGTGATTGGCATGTCGAACTGTGCGTCCTTGGAGTTCTCAAGCCCAAATGACATTACTGGCTCAAGACAAAGTATGCTTGGTTCATCGATTGCGCATCTCTGAAGCAAAACTGCAGTCCAAACATGAAACATGGACTTTTTCTTCTTTAGGAGCTCTGTCTCCTTTTTCTTTTGATCTAGCTCAGCTTGTTGTTTCTTGAGTTTTTCTTCCGTCTCTTTTTCAGGGAGCTTTATCTTTTGAAAAGGATTTTTAGGATTCTCAGCATAGACGTCATCCTCATCATCTGTTTCATCTTCTCCAATCTTCTTCTTCTTTTTCCCTTTGTTACTGATCGAAGCTTCATTACCCTTCGGTTCAGTAGATGGTCTCAATTTAGGAGGAGGTTGAGTTTGCTTTTCTCCCCTTGTTTCAGCTGGACACCAGTCACCGGAAGACCCTCGATATGACTAAGGATGTCCAATGCTGGCCTAAGTTTATCGGCCAGATGCCGTCTGGTTGTAATGGTGATGATTGGATCGTGCGCTTCAAGGAGATGAAGGAGGATGGAGTGAAAATGAACCACCGAACTCCGAATGACTTCCTTTTCTGACTTCAGATCATTGAGCTTAGTAGTAGTAGTACGCAGCTTGTAGTTTTGCATTTTCAGCTGTGAGATTCGCCTGTTAAGCTCATCCATGATGCGATTCTCTACAGCTAAATCGGCCTCAATTTGAGTAAGACGATCATTAACATTAGCATGTAGAGAGGTGTTTGCAACTTCAATCGCTTGGCGTGTAACTTCAAGGTTGGATCTTTCAAACTGAAGAGACCGCTGAACATTATCCACTGAAGTGTTGACGGTTTGAGCATTCTTCTGAGCAGCAGCCTGCAAGGAGTCTAAAAACAGTTGAGCTTCAGAAACTAGTTTATCAAATTTTTCGGTCACTTCCTTGCACTCCTTAGTAGAAGCATCAACAGCAAGTGAGGCTTGTTGACACTGTGAAGTAGAGGCTTCAATGGCTTTTGCTGCAGCAAAGAGTGATACACTGTGTTCTTTGACAACAGATGAGAACAAGGCCTTTAAAGCATCTTCAGAGTGAGCTCCGGAGGAAGAGGATGAGAGCATTTGATCAAGCTTTTCATTCACAGCCTTGAGATGACGCTTTGTAACAGGCGCATCATCATTATCATCACTCTGTACACGGTATGGATTGAAATACGTGGAATCAAATTCAAGGTCCTCACCGCCTGGAATAGGGGTTGTTTCTATAGATTGAGTGGGAGATAAGGGTTTGGTTGTGGCTGGAGGTTCGGTTGTGACAGGTGGTTCGATTGTTACTAGTTGGGTGGGGGCGATAGATTGAGCACTTGTTGTTGTAGTGGTGGTGGTAGTGTCTGTGAATATGGGAGTAGGGATGGGAATTGTAGTGAATGGTTGAGTGGTTGGAATGGGAAAAATGGGAGGGATAGATATTGGGATGGTTACAGGTGGAGGTGAAGGAGGGTGAGAGCGAACTGGAAGTTCTAGGGTAGGGGAGCGAGGCGAAGTATCACCTCGGCCCGAAGCCTCATAATCAGAGCTTTCGCTCTCAGATTCTGAAGGAGGAGCAATCTTATGTTGGGGAGGAACATACTCTGAATCTGAGTCACTCGAAGATTGTAGTATTAGCCTCCTAGCGGGCTTCTTCAGCTTCTTCGGTTGAGGAGGTGAGGTAACAGCCTTGTCAGACTTTCGCTTCTTAGGAGTTTTTCCTTTGGTTGGTTTGGCAACTTGTGCCTCTTTGTGGGTTTCAGGTTTCTTGCCCCTTTTATCAGGTTTTTCAGCCTCATCAATAGAGCGAACCATGGTTGGGGTAAGCTCCCTTGGACCTGAAGATGGATGCTTCCTGTACTGTTGGAGAACGTTACTCGACGCAGAGATAGGAGCGAGCATAGCTTCCGGAATAGATCCAATAATTGAGTACTTGGTGGGATCGGTGACAATAATTTTGGTTGTGTAAAAGGTAGCAATGGAGGAGAGAAGAGAGTCCGCCATGATTGGAACATGAAGGCGGTCCATTCCCCAGTTGGGGATAATTGACCAAAATCACCCACATGAGATCTCAGAGTGCCTGGATGAAAAGACCAAGATTTGTACCAATTGTTACCAGATGATAGTTCCAAAATCCAAGGTTATCCCATGGTACAACCCAGCCATATAGCACAGTCATAAAAGACTTGCTTGCACCATCTGAGCCAGCGCTGCGCTCAGAGAGTCCCTTGAACAGCAATGTGAAAAGGCCATTCCATTGAGGCGGAAGGCAGGACCTTTTGAACTTTGTGATTTTTGTGAGGGCTTCGGTATATCCCATCTGATAAAACATAGAAAACAATTGACCAGTGGTGATGGATTTAGGATTTACCAGAGATTGGTCTTGGGAAAGACCAATTAGGGCACAGAAGCGGTGCTTGGAGATAGAGGTCTTTTCATTGTGGATTTCGAAGTGAATCCTTTCATGAACCTTGTCATAGTAGGTAGTGGAGTATACATGAGAAAGGCACGACATTGGTACGACTTCGACTTTGGTGAGCGCTTCGACAAGAGGTGAGTATTTGAGACACTCAACAACGTATAGCATATAAGGCTCATAGACAAATGGAGTGAGATCCATGATCAGGTTCTGTTGGGGTTTGATGGTGAGAAGTGGTTGATGAACAGAAGTATCATGAATGGATGAAGAGTCTGCCATTGTAGTAGCTTGAAGAAGATGATGAATAGTAAGAGAGATTTCCGTTGTTCTTTGAGAGAATTTGGGTAGTGATAAAGGGTAAAGAGTACCGTTCGAATCCCTTTTCTACGTACAAGGAGGAGAGAGAAAAATCCGGCTGAGATCATGGATTATTTCAACAATAGCGCCTGACTTGATGGATGGACAGTTAGCATACCGATGATGACACATGAAAGAGAAAGGACGTTTGCTTTTTGGCACGCCATTCCATAAATTTCGCTTTTTCAAATCACCAAACCGATTGGATAAATGGTGAGTCAGCTTCCACTTTATCCCAATCGTCACTCCTAAAACATTTGAATCGTCGTTGTCTGTGATGCTTCATTGAACACCATTAAAAGACCCATAGTGTGGAAAATTAAAATTTTCGTGCATAGAGTGTGAAAGATAAAGAAATAAAGCAAATGTTTTGGGATAATTTGTGATGCCTTAAATAGACATAAAACAATGGATTCTGGGCATGAGTCACTTCCTTCAAAGTCAAGAGAGACATTGAAGTGCTTGCTTGGTTTCCCATTAAATAACGGTCAATAACTTGTTAAGAAGTATTGAAAGGCATCTTTTAAAGGTTATAAAGGCTGGCTTTCGCTTCAATTCATAATTCCGATACTCAACATGAGACCGAAACTGAATGAAGTACTTGTGAGATCATTGTGATCTGTTGAACAAGTAGGTAAGATATCTTTTATAGTGACAAAAGGAAGTATAGAAATCTAAAAAAAAAAAATTGGATCTTTAAGGGAAGAAAAGCCTTGGTTTTAGACAAATTCATAAAGGATCACTCAAAAATAAAAAGAGATTTCATTAGGAAACAAGTAAGCTCCTGAATATGAGAATTCACCGTCAATTCATTTGTGGTGTTGAATTGTGGGTTTCACTTAGTACATAGTGGCATGAGACTAAGATCATTAACACGGATTTTGTATAAACATAAACCTTAGTGGTAAATGCTGAGAGTCTCAGGGGTTATATTGTTGATACGAAGTATAATGGAGAAAAATAGTAGACATGGTATAGGAAGCAAATGTACCTTTGCTCTAAAGAAAAAGAGTGACCAAGCAGAAAACTCTGAACTCAATGTGAGTAGAGTAAGGTAGATCATGATTAGAGTGAATAGTACAACATGAATTGGGAAAACATGATTTGTATATATCATGTTATTAAGGCTTCACTCGGAATCTTTCGAGGCTATAGTCAACATACAACAGCATGCTTCTAGGGACACCTAACTAATGGGATAAAATAAAATAGATATACCTGCTTGAGCTCCACCATCAAGAAATACACTTATACAAAGAAAAGTATTAGAAAGAAAAAAAAATATTTTTGTATTTTGTGAAAGTTATTTAATTGAACGAAAGAGAAAAATATTTTTGGTTTTTATGAATAAAATGGAATTAAAAAGGAGTGTATAGACGAATACAACCAAAATGCCTTGAAAGAAAAAAGAAGCAAATAAGTTCAGAAGGACCGAACCCGAAATAGACCGAACGCTCGGTTCATTTCGGTTCTTGGTTGAGCCAAACCCGAAATAGACCGAACGTTCGGTTCATTTCGGTTCGCTCTATTTCGCTTCTAATCTTTATTGAAGTGAAGGCGATTTGGGAACTGATTCTGCTTCCATCATTCCTAGGCCTTGTAGAATCTTGTTGAAGCTCGCTTCAGGTAAAGCCTTAGTGAATATATCAGCCAGTTGATCAGTTGTTCGGACGAAATGGATTTCTACGTTGCCATCTTCGACGTGATCTTTGATAAAGTGAAACCTCAGTGCTATATACTTGGTCTTCGAGTGTTGCACTGGGTTGTGACAAATCCTAATTGCGCTTTCAGAGTCGCAATATAGTGGGATTTTCTTCATATTTAGCCCGTAATCCCTAAGCTGACTTTGTATCCATACCACTTGAGATGTGCATGATGCTGCAACAATGTATTCAGCTTCTATAGTGGAGAGAGAAACACAAGTTTGTTTCTTCGATTGCCAACTAACCAATTTTCCATCTAGAAATTGACATCCTCCAGTGGTGCTCTTACGATCTAGACCACAGCCACCTAGGTCAGCATCTGAGAATGCTTGAGCAAAGAATCCTGAGTTGGCTGGATACCACAGACCGAGAGAGGAGGTTCGCTTCAGATAGCGAAAAATGTTTTTCACGGCTTGTAGTTGTGTCACAACTAGAAATTTTGTGTCTTGTAATCACTATACTCAAGTAAAACGTTGAACCAAAAACTTAAGAGCATGTGTGATGCTTATTATATGACATCAAAAACTTCAATAAAATACATCATACAAGTACTACAAATAGTCAACAAGCAATTGGAAACCCTAGAAGTTCTTGTTTAGGTCCATTTTGGACTAGGACTTCCTTATTGGACCCAAAGGGGCCAATAAGCTTCCAATTTGACTATCATGGGTTTAGAACCTTTTAATGGGCTCTAATTGGACCCACGTTCATTTATTTCAACATTTTGGCCATATTGGGCCTAGAATGAAATAAATTAAACATGATGAACCATAATTAACCTAAACTAGCCCAACAAAGTGTAAAAATCATATTATAATTTTTTTTGGGGCCAAAAATTATCCAACTTAACTCCTATATGGGCTTAGGGGCAATAAAGCCCAAAAATCCTTTCTTCCTTCCAAATTCTCGGCCCAAAGCCCAAACCCAAGAAGAAAGGAGTTGACTTAATAGATGCCACCTCATTTATGTCCACCATACTTCCATGCATGGACCAACATGCATCTAGAAATGTCAACTCAACCCTTTCTCTTCTCTCCTTCTTGATTCTCGGCCGATTCCAACACACACACACACACACACACTTTCATCACTTTTCACATATCAAACACTCTCAAAAACACCTTCACCTCTCTTCTCAAGATTTCGAAGAATCAAGGGCATTCAAGGAGATTTTCCACAAAAATCACCATCCAAGGTAAGGTTATACTTAATTCTATGATCTAGGTTCCTTGATCTATCTAAAATCTCTTCTTAACTCTCATGAAATCATAAACTTGTGTCTCAGAACCCTCAAACTCGAGATCTTCAAGAAAAGGGTGCTAAGGCCAAAAATCACTTCATTTCTTCCATCTTTTCTCCAAAAACCGAAACCACACCCTAAGGTGAGCTTCATACTCCCTATTTTTCTGTTTTATAAGTTTTTTTTGGGGGGGTGAATACAAGTGAAAGTGTAGATCTATATGTATCTGTATGCCTTGTATGATTTCTATGCTCATATGTGTGTTTTTGTGTGATTATGATGTTGGATCTAATCATAAACCCCTAAAAATCGAGATATACTTTATGTTAAATGATACTAGCATAAATTATACTACTACATACAAAGTATTCCAAGAAAAATAGCTATGTGGCTTACTAACATCTTCTTTGTGCTAAAAACTCATTTTTTTGGACACAAAATGTTAAAAATATAAAGTTAAAGGGCCCAAAATGACATATTACGAATTCTGATGGGTGAGATGAGTCAACACAATTTCAATAATGTATTTTCTGGAAATATACTCTTTTAGAGGATTAAAAATATAAATTTCAAGCTTAATGGGCTAAAAATGACATTTTCGGCCCAATAGGGCCGAATATGCGAAATTTTCCAATTTGAGGGGCTGAAACTGTGTTTTTCTGTAAAACAGTGGACTACTAGTGTTCTAAGTCCTTTTCAAAGGTTAAAAATGCTTTTCATAATTAAAAAGGACCAAAGTTGCAAAAATTTTCCAATTTAGGCCAAAAGTGTAAAATCTTGTTTGTTGGGCCTAGCTAGCCCAATGACCTAATCTTTAGGCCCGAAGACATCAACCTTACGAGTTGTTGGGTCTTACATGATCCAACACAGCATAAAAGGACTTTCAATGGCTTTTATACTATTGGTCCCCAAGGGTCGTTTGGTACTGCTAGTAAAATCGGTTATTCAAATGCGAGTCGGGCCAAGGGCCCTTCGCACTCACTTTATCCCCGACCGACTAATGGAGTTATTGAGGTCTTCGTGCCCTCTTTCTCCTCGGATGTGGGACTACAAGAAGTCAGGGCGGTTGGATTACGTGAATAGTACGGACGACGCCTAAGGGATCGTTAGTATAGTTGTAAACTGGTCGTTTGTGTAACGCGTGTTTATAACAATTCACCATGCGCAATAATCCGACGTCGCCTGGAATCAATGACTTCTCATACCGCGATGGTACAACAACTACACGGAATTCAAAGTGTTAGGAAAACATCGGGTTTTCCTAGGGTATTTCATTACATACAGTTTCGAAATGTACACCAAGTTTAATGAACACTTTTTACAATTATGGAAACAAACAAGCATACTTATGGATCTTCACAAACTTTTTTATAAACTCTTTTCAGAAAATATCGGATTTTCTGTTAGTTTTCAAAACAATGCAAAACATTGCTTTTCAAACACCGCTTATGAAGTCACCAACATTTCATATGTTGACGTTTTTCAAAATACTTGTATTCTCAAGTAACAAGTAAACCGAGGGGAAAAGGTATTCAGTGATGGCCTGCAGTTTGTTTATTTATGATCGAACAATTTATTTTTGGGAATGTATTGTTAAAACAATGTACTCAGTGTAAACTCTACCAGTTGTACTATTTCAATGCATGGTGATGAATGATGTTATGTTTCATATATATTCAATGTTATGGTATTCAATTAAGTCACGACAGCCCTCGGACGTTTCTGCCGTCTGGTTCGGGGGTGTGACAGGTTGGTATCAGAGCTTTGTTTATAGTGAACTAGCATATCTAGCCACACATTGATATGCTACTATAAACCAAAAAGAGGGACTAACATAACTCTGAACAAAACAAGTAAATAAAACACCCTTGCTTGCATTAGGAATAGGAACATAACGCCGAACCAAACATGATAATACTAGTATCCCGGGTAATTCCGGACTGTTCTTAGTAGTATCAAGGGGTGGATGTAGCCTGATCAACTACATTCCCTCCAAGGTATAACTAATGCATATCCCGATGAAATTGTGATATCTAGGGAACCTAAAAACTATACCCCTATATCACCAAAAAGAGAACGCCTGTTTAGCTTAAGCAATAGTTGTGGCACCTTAGGAATAATGTTAGCTCATTTACACACTCTCGCAGACAGCATGGCTGGTTTTCATCATCCCGGAGATCCCTACTTCCCTAACCAGGGAAGCAACGGATGGCTAGAGGAGGAGGAGCCTGAGGAAGAACCTGAGGAAGAGCCTGAGGAAGACCCCGAAGAGGAACCTGACGGGGAACCGGAGGCAGGAGTCGAGGGCGAGCCTGCCGAATCAGAGGAAGATGAAGGAAGCTTCGAGGAGGAAACTGATGACAGTGAAGGGGGTGATTCGGACGCGGAGTCCGAAGTCATCAACCCCCCTTACCCGATCACGGTGCCTGCTTACCGTGTGGGCCCCACTGGTCCTACACCTCCCTGGGGTATTGATCTTTGGAGATGGAGCAGACAGCAGGGACAGCGACCCCCGTACGGCATGTCACGCGAGTTCTTTGACCTGAGAGGCAGAGGACCAGCTGATCGAGCCCTTCCAGTCATGGTGAGATGGTTACGGAACACGGGCGACCTTTCCCAGGACACTGCTGATCATGTACGCCAGTTGTGGACTAGGGTCAAGCGTGCGGAATAGGAGACGCGTGACGTCCTTCGGGACTTTCACATGAGGCAGGTAAGGTAAGAGTCTCGACTTCAGGACGCAGAACGGTTGGTGGCTCGTCTTCAGGGATCATCCACATCCTCGGCACCACCTCCGGACGCAGCTCATCGCGGTTAGGGATAGACTTATCTTAGTAGGTTATTAGGAACTATGCTATGTACCCCGACTCTATGTTTAAGTGACTACACTACTCATAGAGTCGTTATGCTGTCGAACTAGTGTCACTCATGTATGCTCTTACGAGCAAAATTTTCTTGTATCAAATGCGGATAATATTAGTAAACTTTTACGTGCCTTGTTATGATATTACAAATTGCTATGTGTTGAGAATTTATGATTGTATGTTCAATGGTAGTAGTATTTAAGTTCGTACCCCGCACTTAGTCAATAGGGTCACAACCTCACGGAAACCACTTACATTCAACATCTTTCCGTTTCATGACAGAAAGATGCCTCTCCGACCTACTCGCGGAAACCCAGGACCAACCCCACCCGAAGTTGACTCAGCCGCGTTCCAGGCAGCTGTATCTGCTGCGGTCACTGCAGCAATGGCGCAAATTCATCAAGGGAACAATGGAGGAGTCAATGGGCAAGGGGTCGGGAGTTCGAACAACGGAATGAATCAAGGACCCACCAAAACGTGTACCTACAAGGACTTCACCAATGCCAAACCACGAACTTTTAACGGCACTGGAGGAGTGATTACTCTGAAGCGATGGATCGAGAAGGTGGAATCGATATTCGAGATATGCGATTGTCCTGAGCAGATGAAAGTGAAGTTCGCGGCCTACACTTTTGTCGATCAAGCGCTCACGTGGTGGAACGGACATGTGGAAGCCATGACACTCCCTGTAGCCAACTCTATGCCGTGGGCGGAGATGAAAGAAATGTTAATGGCTGAATACTGCCCACGAGGTGAGATACAGAAGATGGAGCAAGAGCTATGGAACCTCACTGTGCAGAATGCAAATATCGATGCTTACGTATCGAGATTTAGTGAACTATCTCTGTTGTGCCCGGTAATGATCACCTCGGAAGGAAAGAAGATTGAGCGATTCATCTGGGGACTAACATCACCAATTCAAGGAAATGTGATAGCTGCAAACCCCGAAATATTTGACAGTGCAAAAAGATTGGCAAAGAAGCTGTATGACCATAACAACAAGAAGGGCGAGAAGCCAGTGGAGGCTGAGAGAAAGAAGGAAGGTGATGGCAAGAAGGGGAAGAACAATAAGAGGAAGGGGCGTCAGGGCCCCGAGACCTCTAAAAAGCAGCAGATACTGGCGGTTAACGCTGCCACCACACCAGTCCCAGCCACACCACATGCTCCAACCTCAGCTGCATCAAATGCTCCCAGACCTTATTCCGGTAATCTTCCCAAGTGCAATAAGTGCGGTCTCCATCACAATGGAGAATGCAAGGAGTTTCAGTGCACCAGTTGCAATCGAAGGGGACACACTGCAAGGTACTGCAGGACTTACCCTCCCCAGAACCAAAATCAGGGAAACAACAACAACAACCATCGCAACAACAACAACATCATCACCGGCGGTAGCAATGCAGGACCTAGCCACACCTGCTATAGGTGTGGAAGGACTGGGCATTTCCGCCGAGACTGCCCTAACAACTACAATTCAGGGAATGGAAGAACAGGAAGGATGTTGAACATGGGTCAGGGAGAAGCGATTCAAGACCCCTCTGTTGTTACCGGCACGTTTCCCCTAAAGCACACTTATGCATGCATCTTATTTGAAACCGGAGCGGAGCGAAGTTTCGTAAGCGATAAGTTTAAACATTTATTAAAACAACAGCCCCAAAAGCTAAATGAAACCTTTACGGTGGAAATGGCCAATGGGAAAACCGAATCCACTGGGGAAATCTACATCGGATGCACCCTAACCCTTAATCAACACGTCTTTCGAATAGACCTAATGCCAGTATCAATTAGGAGTTTCGATGTGATCATCGGCATGGACTGGCTAAGCCCCCACCATGTTGAAATTATGTGTCACGAGAAGGTCGTTCATCTTCGCCTCCCAAATCACGAAACCCTAGTAATTTACGGAGACAAACCTAGCATGAACCTTCGCCTCATCTCGTGCATCAAGGCACAAAAGCACCTACGAAAGAAGGATTCGGTATTTCTGGCTCACATAGTGGATAAAACCAAGGAAGAGACTAACATTCAAGATATTCCGGTAGCGTGTGAATTTCCAGACGTATTTCCTGAAGATCTTCCGGGAGTACCCCCAGAGAGACAAGTTGAGTTTCGAATCGACCTCGTTCTAGGAGCAACTCCTCTCGCTAAATCACCCTATCGGCTAGCTCCTGCTGAAATGCAGGAATTGTCCAGCCAACTCAGTGAACTTCTGGACAAGGGATTTATCCGACCTAGTTACTCGCCATGGGGAGCTCCAGTTCTCTTTGTCAAAAAGAAGGACGGATCTTTTAGGATGTGCATCGATTACAGAGAGTTAAATAAACTCACTGTCAAGAATCGCTACCCACTCCCACGAATCGATGATCTATTCGACCAGCTCCAAGGAGCTAGTTATTTTTCTAAAATAGATCTACGGTCCGGATACCACCAACTCAAAGTATGGGAAAAGGATATTCCAAAAACCGGTTTCCGAACCCGCTACGGACATTATGAATTTGTCGTAATGCCCTTCAGTCTAACAAATGCACCTGCTGCATTTATGGATCTGATGAACCGGATCTGTCGACCATTCCTAGACAGCTTTGTCATTGTCTTCATTGATGACATTCTCGTTTATTCCCAGAGCGAAGAAGAGCATGGCCAACATCTCCGACAAATCCTAGAAACGTTGCGATCGGAGAAGCTATACGCAAAACTCTCCAAGTGTGAGTTCTGGCTCCGGAGTGTGAACTTCCTAGGTCATGTAGTTAGCCAAGATGGAATTCATGTGGATCCCTCTAAAGTCAAAGTTGTTGAAGAATGGGCCATCCCGACAACGCCCACAGAAATTCGTCAATTCTTGGGTCTAGCAGGCTACTATAGGAGATTCATTCAAAACTTCACTAAGATCGCCAAGCCACTTACCTCGCTTACGCAAAAGGGCGCACCATTCAAATGGACAGATAAACAAGAGATTGCGTTTCGAACCTTAAAGCAAGCTCTCTGTAGCGCCCCTGTACTATCTCTACCTGAAGGAACGAAAGATTTTGTAGTCTACTGCGACGCGTCAAATCAGGGCTTAGGTTGCGTTCTCATGCAACGTGGGAGAGTGATAGCCTACGCATCCCGCCAACTAAAGACGCACGAAGTAAACTATACAACCCATGACCTAGAATTGGGAGCTGTAGTCTTTGCCCTAAAGATTTGGAGGCATTATCTTTACGGTACGAAGTGCACCGTCTTCACAGATCACAAGAGTCTCCAACACATCTTGAACCAGAAGGAGCTGAACATGAGGAAACGAAGATGGGTTGAATTGCTAAACGATTATGAGTGTGAGATCAAGTACCACCCAGGCAAGGCCAACGTGGTAGCTGACGCATTAAGTCGGAAGGAGTACTCTAATCATCGTACGGAAACTCTCTCAATAACCATTCAATCTCACCTGGCCACTCAAATTGCAGTAGTCCAGTCAGAGGCCATGAAGACGGAAAATAGAGCAAGCGAAGCACTACGCGGAATGGAGAAGAACATAGAGGCAAAAGAGAATGGGGTATACTATTTCATGAACCGTATTTGGGTCCCTAAACTCGGAGGGATTATAGAAGTTGTTATAAAGGAAGCCTATAAGACACGATACTCCATTCATCCCGGTTCAGACAAGATGTATTTGAATATTAAACAACACTATTGGTGGCCTAACATGAAGGCGAAAATTGTGACCTATGTTAGTAAGTGCCTTACGTGCGCCAAGGTAAAGGTGGAGTACCAGAAACCCTCAGGATTATTACAGCAACCGGTAATCCCTGAGTGGAAATGGGAGGGGATTTCTATGGATTTCGTGACCAAGCTACCCAAGACGTCGGACGGACTGGACACCATATGGGTAATAGTCGACCGACTGACGAAATCTGCCCATTTCCTACCTATAAAGGAATCCTACAAGATGGAAAGATTGACACGTTTGTACATTCGAGAGATCGTAAGACTCCACGGAGTACCAGCATCTATTATCTCGGATAGGGACAGTAGATTCACTTCGCGTTTTTGGCAATCTCTCCATAAGGCACTAGGAACTCATGTCGACATGAGCACCGCGTATCAAACACAAACGGACGGTCAAAGTGAACGAACCATTCAAACGATTGAAGACATGCTTCGCGCATGTGTGATAGACTTTGGGAAGTCATGGGATACCCATTTACCTTTAGTCGAATTCTTGTATAACAACAGTTATCATTCAAGCATTAAGGTCGCTCCTTTCGAAGCACTGTACGGGCATAAGTGTAGAACACCGTTATGTTGGGCTGAAGTAGGTGACACCCAGCTAGCAAAAGCACTCACGTCGGATCAGGCGCTAACGGGATCGGAGATCATTCGTGAAACCACGGAAAACATCATTCAAATCAGAGCTCGATTGCAAGCATCGTGCGACCGACAAAAGAGCTATGCCGATAAATGGCGAAAGCCGTTAGAATTTCAAGTCGGAGATCGAGTACTGTTAAAAGTCTCGCCCTGGAAAGGATTTATTCGTTTTGGGAAGCGGGGAAAACTGAACCCACGATACATTGGACCTTTCGAAATCGTCGCCCGAATAGGTCCGGTAGCATACAGACTGCAACTACCCACAGAGCTAAACAGTGTACACCCCGTGTTCCATGTCTCTAATCTAAAGAAGTGTCTATCAGATGAAACACTCGTCATTCCCCTTGATGAGATCGAAATCAACGACAATCTCCTGTTCGTTGAAGAACCAATTGAAATCATGGACAGGGAGGTGAAGCGTACTAAGCAAAGTCGCATCCCGATCGTGAAAGTACGGTGGAACGCAAAGCGTGGGCCAGAATTCACGTGGGAACGCGAAGACCAAATGAAGCAAAAGTACCCTCACCTATTTCAAACAGAATTTCGGGACGAAATTCCCTCTAACGGGGGGATGATGTCACAACTAGAAATTTTGTGTCTTGTAATCACTATACTCAAGTAAAACGTTGAACCAAAAACTTAAGAGCATGTTTGATGCTTATTATATGACATCAAAAACTTCAATCAAGTACATCATACAAGTACTACAAATAGTCAACAAGCAATTGGAAACCCTAGAAGTTCTTGTTTAGGTCCATTTTGGACTAGGACTTCCTTATTGGACCCAAAGGGGCCAATAAGCTTCCAATTTGACTATCATGGGTTTAGAACCATTTAATGGGCTCTAATTGGACCCACATTCATTTATTTCAACATTTTGGGCCATATTGGGCCTAGAATGAAATAAATTAAACATGATGAACCATAATTAACCTAAACTAGCCCAACAAAGTGTAAAAATCATATTATAATTTTTTTTTGGGCCAAAAATTATCCAACTTAACTCCTATATGGGCTTAGGGGCAATAAAGCCCAAAAATCCTTTCTTCCTTCCAAATTCTCGGGCCAAAGTCCAAACCCAAGAAGAAAGGAGTTGACTTAATACATGCCACCTCATTTATGTCCACCATACTTCCATGCATGGACCAACATGCATCTAGAAATGTCAACTCAACCCTTTCTCTTCTCGCCTTCTTGATTCTCGGCCGATTCCAAAACACACACACACACACACACTTTCATCACTTTTCACATATCAAACACTCTCAAAAACACCTTCACCTCTCTTCTCAAAATTTCGAAGCATCAAGGGAATTCAAGGAGATTTTCCACAAAAATCACCATCCAAGGTAAGTTTATACTTAATTTCGAACCCCTCAAACTCGAGATCTTCAAGAAAAGGGTGCTAAGACCAAAAATCACTTCATTTCTTCCATCTTTTCTCCAAAAACCGAAACCACACCCTAAGGTGAGCTTCATACTCCCTATTTTTCTGTTTTATAAGTTTTGTGGGGGGGGATACAAGTGAAATTGTAGATCTATATGTATTTGTATGCCTTGTATGATTTCTATGCTCATATGTGTGTTTTTGTGTGATTATGATGTTGGATCTAGTCATAAACCCCTAAAAATCGAGATATACTTTATGTTAAATGATAATAGCATAAATTATACTACTACATACAATGTATTCCAAGAAAAATAGCTAAGTGGCTTAATAACATCTTCTTTGGGCTAAAAACTCATTTTTTTGGACACAAAATGTTAAAAATATAAAGTTAAAGGGCCCAAAATGACATATTACGAATTCTGATGGGTGAGATGAGTCAAAACAGTTTCAATAATGTATTTTCTGGAAATATACTCTTTTAGAGGATTAAAAATATAAATTTCAAGCTTAATGGGCTAAAAATGACATTTTCGGCCCAATAGGGCCCAATATGCGAAATTTTCCAATTTAAGGGGCTGAAACTGTGTTTTTCTTTAAAACAGTGGACTACTAGTGTTCTAAGTCCTTTTCAAAGGTTAAAAATGCTTTTCATAATTAAAAAGGACCAAAGTTGCAAAAAATTTCCAATTTAGGCCAAAAGTGTAAAATCTTGTTTGTTGGGCCTAGCTAGCCCAATGACCTGATCTTTAGGCCCGAAGACATCAACCTTACGAGTTGTTGGGTCTTACATGATCCAACACAGCATAAAAGGACTTTCAATGGCTTTTATACTATTGGTCCCTAAGGGTCCTTTGGTACTGCTAGTAAAGTCAGTTATTCAAATGCGAGTCGGGCCAAGGGCCCTTCGCACTCACTTTATCCCCGACCGACTAATGGAGTTACTGAGGTCTTCGTGCCCTCTTTCTCCTCGGATGTGGGACTACAAGAAGTCAAGGCGGTTGGATTACGTGAATAGTACGGACGACGCCTAAGGGATCGTTAGTATAGTTGTAAACTGGTCGTTTGTGTAACGCGTGTTTATAACAATTCACCATGCGCAATAATCCGACGTCGCCTGGAATCAATGACTTCTCATACCGCGATGGTACAACAACTACACGGAATTCAAAGTGTTAGGAAAACATTGGGGTTTCCTAGGGTATTTCATTACATACAGTTTCGAAATGTACACCAAGTTTAATGAACACTTTTTACAATTATAGAAACAAACAAGCATACTTATGGATCTTCACAAACTCTTTTATAAACTCTTTTCAGAAAATATCGGATTTTCTGGTAGTTTTCAAAAAAATGCAAAACATTGCTTTTCAAACACCGCTTATGAACTCACCAACATTTCATATGTTGACGTTTTTCAAAATACTTGTATTCTCAGGTAACAAGTAAACCGAGGGGAAAAGGTATTCAGTGATGGCCTGCAGTTTGTTTATTTATGATCGAACAATTTATTTTTGGGAATGTATTGTTAAAACAATGTACTCAGTGTAAACTCTACCAGTTGTACTATTTCAATGCATGGTGATGAATGATGTTATGTTTCATATATATTCAATGTTATGGTATTCAATTAAGTCACGACAGCCCTCGGACGTTTCCGCCGTCTGGTTCGGGGGTGTGACAAGTTGAGGTTCGCGTGGTTTGGCCTGAAATCTTGCACAGTAACAGACTGAAAACATGATGTCAGGTCTAATGGCTATAAGATACATCAAAGACCCAATCATTTGTCGATAGAGCGTCATATCTGATGTTGGTTTCTCCAATGAGGGTGTAAGCTTAGTCCCAAAGGCCAAAGGCACTTTTACTTTGGAGTCGCCCATCATCCTAAATTTAGCTAATAGAGTCTTGGTGTAAGCCTCCTGATTAATAAAAATGCCTTCGGGTCCCTGTCTAATGTTCAATCCAAGAAAAAATTTAATTGGACCCATTGAGCTCATCTCAAATTTAGTTTCCATCAACTTCCTGAACTCAGTTGTTAAGTTAGGATTTGTGGAGCCAAAATGCCATCAACATAAATTTGGACTATCATAAGGTGGTTACCTTCTCGCTTACGAAAGAAGGTTGGGTCAACCGAACCTTGTTTGAATTTAGAAATTTTTAAGAAACGAGCGAGAGTTTCATACCATGCTCTAGGAGCCTGTTTTAGGCCATATACAGCTTTGTCAAGGACATAACAATGATCTTGATACTTCTTGTTCATGAAGCCTGGCGGTTTCTCAATATATACAGTTTCTTCAAGTTCACTGTTGAGGAAGGTACATTTGACGTCCATCTGATAAACTTCAAAGTTTTTGTGAGCTGCATATGCAAGAAAGATACAAACCGACTCTAATCTTGCAACTGGAATGAAGGTATCTTCATAATAGATTCCCTCTTCCTGACAGTATCCTTTGACCACCAGCCTTGCTTTGTTACGAATGACATTCCCCTCGTTGTCCATCTTGTTTCTGAATACCCATTTAAGTCCGACAACCGAAGCATCCTTTGGAGCTGGAATAAGACGCCATACTTTGTTTCTTTCAAACTCATTTAATTCATCTTGCATGGCTTGAACCCAGTCTGAATGATCAAGTGCTGAGTTAACAGTTTTTGGTTCAACTTTGGAAATAAAGGAGTTGAACATGCAAAACTCTACTTTAGAAAAGAGTGCAACCTATTTCGCTTTGATTTGAGAAAGAGTTAACACTTTTTCTGAAGATTCCCGAATAATTTGACTTTGAGGGTGATCTTCGGTCCATTTGATAAGTTGAGGGAAATTTGGATCATAGATGGGATCCAATTCAGCATTTATTTCTTCCTCTAGCTTAGACAGAATGTCATCTTCACCGACGTTGGTGTTCTCCCCCTCGAAGAATGACGCCTGTTCGGTATCTGGGTTGGTGTTCCCTTTTTTGATTGGACTCTGAGAAGAACTTGAAGAACGAGAAAAGGAGCTCTCCCCCTGGAACGATGAACCTTGATCATGATAAAGAGATGGACCCTCCCCCTCAACATTATGACGGTCACTTGTAGGTTCGCTTGCTTCTGGCCTTTCAGTTTCTTTAGATTGATCATCAGCCATCTTTTGAGCGGCATCGTCAATAATTTGTTTTAGATTATCAACTTTGTTGTCTTTTGCCCTTGATTAAGAGTCAATTGCCTTTTGAGGCTCGTCAAACAAAAGCAAGTATTGCTCGAAAAGATTTGAAAGAGAGGCCGTAACTTGACCATTCTTTGGAAAGATCTCTTGCGTTGCACCTTTTGGTGATTTCATCTTCTTAACATAACTATCGTCAAAGGTGACATGGTATGTTTCTTCAATCTTCTTTGAGATCTTATTGAAAACTCTATACGCCTTGGAGTTCAGGGAGTAGCCTAAGAAAATTCCTTCATCAGCCTTAGCATCAACCTTGTTTAGATTCTCTCTGGAGTTGAACACGAAGCATCTTAAACTGAACACATGAAACGAGATTTTTGCTTTAAGAAGAACACCCACGTGAAACGAGAGAAATCATCCACTATAACCAGAATGTATTTGTTTCCCCCCAATGCTTTCAATGGACAAGGGACCACACAAGTCAATATGTAACAACTCCAATGGTTCTATCACCTTAGTATTGATAATAGAAGGATGACTTTGCCTACTCTGCTTTCCCATTTCACATGCTGCACAAAGATGTTCTTTATCAAAATTTAAAACCGGAAGTCCTCAAACATGATCGCCCAAAACCAACTTGTTGATATCCTTGAAATTTAGATGAGAGAGTCTTCGATGCCATAACCAACTTTCATCGGAGTGAGCTTTAGTGAGCAAGCAAACTGTTGGTTTGCCCTGAATGGGGTTGAGGTTCAAAGGGTACATTTCCCCCTTTCGCTTAGACTTAAGCATAACATTATTAGATCTCTTCTCGACAATCTCTAAGCCTTCATCATCAAATGATACTTTCAATCTAGTGCCAACTACCAGCTGTGATACGCTGATAAGGTTGTGTTGGAGCCCTTCAACATAAGCCACTTTCTTATAGAGAACTCACTATTAGTGATCATTCCATAGCCTTTGATAGTACCAAATGAGTTGTTGTCGTATTTCACAATGCCACCATCCTTAAGAGACTGAAACTCCCTTAATTCTTCCTTCCTCCCTGTCATGTGACGAGAGCAGCCACTATCAATGTACCATTCTTCGTTGAACTGCTCGTCACGAATGACCTGCAAAAATTTTAAGAAGATTTAGGAACCCAAAGTTTCTTGGGTCCTCGTGAGCCTTTTATAGAACAGGGAATAGTAAGAGAAATATCAACCAAGTAAGTACGTTTAATTAAAGTTGTCTCATCTTTTCTTTTTATGGTGAAAACTTTAATTTTGGTTGGTTTAGATTCAATGGGTTTGGGATTTGTGGTGTTGACATCAGCATTCTTTTGGATCTCTTTTGGACATTTGTTATCTTCTGGAAAGAGCTTTTCTTTTCCCTTTAAATCTTTTGACGAAAGAAAACTAGAATTATAAGTGTTGGGTTTAGAAGTGTTAATGGATTTTTTGTGTGTCTGACTGAACTTGGAGGGATGACGACCGAAACCGCTCTTTCGGCTGTTATTGGATGGGGGACCGAAACCGCTCTTTCGGTTGCTATTGGGTGGAGGACCGAAACCGCTCTGTCGGTTGTTATAGGATGGAGGACCGAAGCTCTCCTTTCGGTTCCTGTTGGTCGTCGGACTGAAACTATCCTTTCGGTTCCTTCGTTCGAAGGACCGAAACCACCCTTTCAGTTCCTTTCAGTCGAAGGACCGAAACCACCCTTTTGGTTGATACTGTCATGAGGACCGAAACTATTCTTTCGGTTCCTTTCGGGTGTGGGACCGAAATAACCCTTTTCGTTCCTAGATTCCTCTTGGGATTTGTGCTTCTTTTCAATCCTTACATAGTGTGGATTTTGCAATCTCCAAAATTGTTTCCTTTCTAAGAGATTCTTCTTGTATCTCAGATTTAGTTTGTGTTTTTGATCAGCCACCTGTTTTGGATTCCTATGGATGTTAGCCTTTTTCCTTGAAGCATGAGCATAGTTGTCACTCTTTGTTGAGGATGTTTCGCTAGTGGTTTGCACAGGTTCGCCCGTTGAAGTTTTGGTTCCAATTGTACTTGGCGCATCATATCTTGCAGGCTCATTTAGAGGTTCGGGTACATATCTACCTTTCACTCTCCATGAGGTTTTTTGAGATAGGCCCTTAGTCTCTTCAACATTGTCTATTAGGGATGACCAGAAATACTCGTCACATCCGCCAGCATTGTCTTCTTCCACCATAGCCGTCAATTCTGCAGTTTGTTGTGGAGTGACACCCGGAACTGTGTAGACTTGATTTGGAGTGGTTTGTACCTTTTGGTACACAACAACTTTAGCTTTGAGAACTTTGGTTTTGTCAGTAGACGAGCGAGCAAACTCAATAGAGTTTTCAGAAATCAGGTTTTTGCGTGACTTAGGTTCTCTTTTGACAAATTCTAAACAGTCCACCACATCCTCTACAGAGATTTCACTCAGATCATCCTCATTAAGCTCAGATGCATTTTTAACATCAATTTTATTTTCTAAACTTAATTTGGCATTCAACGAGTCAAATTTCTGTACGATTTCGGTTCTTAATTTCAATCTATCATTTTCGTCTAACAGATTTTTGAGCATGTCCTTGTGGTCTTTGGACTTTATGTGGGATTCAATTTTGTCCAAACCTATTTTATATGCTAGAAAAACCTCGTCAGAAGATACAACGCTTTCACAGTTTTAGGATTCAACATCGATTTCATCCTCCTTTAACTCAAGGAAGGGTAAAATCATGCGATGTATCTTCTTTCCTATTTCACAATCAAGATGCAATTGAGTGATGTTAAAATAGAGTCTTTTAGCAATTAAACAAAACACATTTCAATGTTTAAGAAGTTTAAGATTGTCTCTTTGTAAATAAATTGAATCATCCTTAGACCTAATTAACTCCTTCTCCTTCTGCTCGATCCACATTCTCCTTTCCTCACTCTTTGATGAAATCCTGCTGATTTGATCATTTAGGTTAGAATTTGTGACACGAGTTTGGGTGAGACTGCTACTTATGCTTGAAAATTTAGATTTTAAGTTATTTAATTCCTTTTCATAGTTAGTAATAGGTATTTTTAGAGAGGCAAGAATATTTTGTACCTTCTTGATTAACTCATCACATTCGTTGATCTGTGCACTGACAGGTTTGGCAGCGAAACACCTGTCCTCTCGCTCCTTCTCATCTTCTATTCCCCCATAGGTTGTATATCCTTTCATTTGAGACACACCTTCAGTCACCACAAAGCACCTTCATGTTAAATGTTCTTCTTTTGCTAGCATTGCCTTCCCATGAGTTGGCCTCCTGACTTCTTCATCCTCTGAATCAGTGGACCAAACTTCCACACCACTGAATTCATCACAGTTGTCTGTAACCTGCACAATTAAAGCATTCATGGTAGTATTGTTAGCAGTAGACTTTCTTTTCTTGATTTCCTCCAATCTTCTCAGGAGGCCCGCTTCCTCATCTTCTTCATTTATCTTTTCTTCTCTCTTTCTCAGCATACAATCTTTTGCAACATGGTTCTTGCCTCCACAGTAATGGCAATCGAATCCTGAGTCTCCTCCAACTTTCACTTCTTTCTTTAACTCTTCAGACTTCGACACCATCTTTGGTTCCTCGATCTTTTCGGTGCTGTAACTACCCTACCAGTTTCGGTTCTTGTTGGCTGGGAATTTCTTCTTAATAAATTTTCTAGGGTTAGACACCATCAATGCATATTCTTCACCGGTTAGATCATAATTGGCAAGATCCAATTCCTCTTCTTCTTCAATCGACCTTTTTCCTTTAGAGATAAGAGCTAAAGAACCCAGACTGGAAACCATGTTCGTTTCCTTAGCCAGTGCACTTTCATGGGATTTCAAAATACCTACTAGTTTTACCAGAGAATATGACTTGAACTATTCATGAGCTTTAACTGTAGATACAACAGCCATCCATTCGGATCTGTGACTGTTCATAAAAGTAACCTTTTGTTCGATAACTTTCCTTTCGATCCCATGCTTTATCATCTTACTTAAAAGATGATTGAAGCGATCAAAGGCTTGAACAAGTTTCTCTTCAGGCTTCTACTTAAAGTCTCCAAATTCAGACAACAAGAGAGTTTGAATTGAATGTTCCAAATCTTCATCAGTGGAATACAATTCGTTTAATCTGTCCCAGATCTCTTTAGCCGTGGCACAAGAACTTACTAAACGAAACATATCTAACTGCAGTGCAAACCTAATCATCCTCAGGGCTTTGATGTTGCATTGAAACTTTTCCTTCTCGTCTTGAGGAATATCTTTGACATTGTTAACAAGCTGATTGTACTCCTTCTGCGTTTTGACAATCTTAGAAGTGCTTGAGTGAGCGAATGGGCCAACGGTGATCGCTTCCCAGATCAAGTATCCATTATCCTCCGATCCAATCACATAATCTTCAAAGTGATGCATCCAGACTTCATAGTCTTGTGTATACAATGATTGGTATCCTTGTTGTCGAACCAATGCTGTTGGAGATGTTGATTGGATTGGCTTGTGAATCGTTCATGGACATTGTAATGACTTTTGATCGATTACCTGTAAAAGATCAGACTTGTAATATATCGTTAGGGTTAGATCAACAATTAATGAGATACGTCAATATGGAATGACGGCTCAATTAATATCAATCAATGCGGAATTAAAAACACTAATAACTTCTTCAACAGAAGAGATGTGTATGAATTACACAGTCACCTGCTCTGATACCAATTGATGAGAATAAAACTCCAGATCGATTAGATCTTTCACAGGTATGATTATGGAAATCGAACAAGTCAAAAACAGTAAGAAAGTGAGCACATGATGGAATCAAATGTATGCTTATGATTCAAATAAAGTCACACCTCAGCAGAGCTCGACGAAGAACTTCCGCTGTAGAGGCGAGCTAGGGTTTTCCAAACTCAGAGAAAATAAATAATAAAAGCGATTACATCTATGACTGACTGTATGCAGCTTATATACTAAACCCTAGTACTAAACATGCAGGTTGGCAGGCCCAATACCGGCAATCAAAACTGTGCTAAGGACCGAGCCCATGACGCAATCTAATAATCCCAACACATATTCTTTGAGACATTTCGTCAAACACCTAAGGTGCATGTTCTATCAACCTATCTTTTCAATGTAACATGACAAAAAATTCCAATGTTACAGGAAAGTGTAGGAAATGAACTTAATTAACATGTATTTAGATATGACAACATTAAACATCTTAAGAAGACATTAAAATTGCAAAAAGATGCCAAAAAATCTTACAATGGATTTGAATCTCTCTCTCTCTCTCTCTCTCTCTCTCCCCCTTCCTCTTATAACAACCTATTTCTAAAAAAACATTTGATGGCCTCGTATTGTTATTATGTGTACGACTCATTGTCTCCAATCACATCAGAAACTTTTTTTAATCAAAAGTTAGTAAGATGCATCTCCAAATGAACCCAATTTTAAGATAAAAAATATTCAAATTGAATGAATTTCAGTAAAATATACCTCAAACCATGTCTTGATAGTATTGCTTGGAAGCCAAGACTGAAAGATTAAGGTTATTTATTGTCAAAACAAAAACCACACTCAAATAAATTTATTAATTGCTTGCCATATATCAATAAACATTGCAAAACAAAAAGAACAATTAAAAAAACCTAAATAACAAAAAATGCCATGAAAATCAATCAAGGAATAAATGGTTTCTAATAAGTAGCTTGTGTTGTTTGGAGAGACAAAGATAGAGGAAGAGAGAAGAGGGATGGTGATTGGTGGTAGTAAGATGGGTGATTTACCTCTTTTGAAAGAATTCACATCCAAGAAAAAGTGGGAAGATGGATCCATCTTTCTCAAGAATTCATTGAGATACATAAATAAAAAACTGAAACTTATAAAAAGTATTTTATAACGACCCAAATTGTTTTTGATAGTAAAGTTAGTCTTCCGTTAAGTGGGATTAGGTTTTATATGCGCTGATAGTGAGAGATTATATGCTTTAACGAAATTAATAAAAGTTTGAGGGGTTAAATTGTTAATGTGGCAAACTACATATATAATCCTAATAATATAAAATAATAAATAAGGGTTATAAATAATTCAGAATAAAGTGAAAGGTTGTTTTTGAATAAAAACATAAGGATGAGGGCCAATATTGTAAGTTGCTCTTTTGAAACCAATTCACTTCGATGGACTGTATCTGATTAATTCAAGTAACATTTCAGTCGACGAATGAGATAATCGTCGCTATTGAAATAAACAGGTGTGATGTGGAGGTCCCTTGGAGAAATCAAAACGTAAGAGCAGTAAAGAAAAGGGGAAATGACATATAGGCCCTATAATGTTTTTAGGGTTTATCCTTTTAGCCACTTAACTTATTTTTTGGTCTAATAAGAGAACCAAGTAGGGGAACTTGTTTATTTAGCCATTTTCACCTCTTTTCTCCGGTTTTATTGACAAAACCTGGGGCTTCTCTCTCTCTCTCTCTCTCTCTCTCTCTCTCTCTTATCCTGTTTCTTTTCTTTTTACCCAAAAAAACATTTCATCTTCTTCATCTCTTAATCAAAATTTCACATCCAATCATGAACAAACATACACTCATGCACACCTACTCTTGCTCTCTCCATATTTTTTGGTTATCCAAAACGCAGTGCTCAACAAATACTCAAAAGAAAACCCATAAATCCAATTTTATAATCGATTTATGTAAGTGTATATGTGGGTTTGGTTCTGGAAATCGATTTCTATATGTTCATCCCCAAAATATTAATTTTTATGTGTATGTTTTCGTTTCTGAAAATGATATGTGTATGTGTTTGTGAATCTGAAATTTTTTCAAAAAGGAACATGTGTGTGTGAATTAGAAATCGCTCCTTCTTCCTCTGGTCCCTCACTGACCCTCGCTCGTCCTTTGGTATCATGCGATTTGTTTGTGTTCGTAATGTTCTTTTGCAAAATCAAATCAAGATTTAGAGAGAAAGCGGAGAGGCACTGTTTACGTGAATAAGAAAGAGGAAAGAAAGGTGGGTGGCTGTCGGTATCAGAGCTCTAAGAAATTGGAGCTTCAAGATTAAAGAAATTACTCTATTCTTATTTATGGGCTATCAAACACACACATAAGATTGGACGTAATTGTGGATATAACTTCAAGCAACGTGTTACTCAATGAACATACAAACCACACAATGACAGATGTGGGTTATCAAGATTATTGACAAACATAGCCAATCTTCATGCTGAAGAAGATGATCGAGTACGACTAGATAAGTAGAAGCAGTCATGTGGCGATTAGATGGTCGGTGAGGTTCACCGGAGGCGACAAACGGTGGTCAATGATTAAAGAAAAAACTCAATCCCCTTATTTGTTGATATGATGCTAGTTACAGCAGGAGTACAAGACCTCTATTTGCAGGTGGGTTTCAGGGAGAGAGAGAGAGTATGGGAAATATCAAAGTCAATATAAGAAAATTGGTCAACAAATGTCACTGTGTAAAAGAAGTAACCGACTGACCCCTTCAGTTTGGCCAAAAGGATGTAATCGACCCGACAAAAACAACTTCGTGCCCTCATAAGGCCACAAAAATTGTTTAGGGTCTAAAAGGATAAACCCTAGAAAGTTCGTAGGGCATTTGTGTCATTTTCCCTAAAGAAAAATACAGAGAGAACGAGAAGAGATTTTAAAGAGGGAGACCAGTGACTCTTCACGTGATTCTCTCGTAGGTCGTCATCATGACGATGTTTTAGTAAGAATCTCGTCAAAATTGGCATGGAGAAAGTCTTGTTGACATGGTGATTCCAATTAGTGCATTCATGAAGGCTTCGGAAAAGTGGTCTGGCGGCCGATGAGTACGTGGGTGTGTGTAACGTGCGTACCGATGACTATTAACCAGAGACAAGAAACAAGGACAACAGAAGAGCCAAGTATATTATAAACTTCTGAAAATCATTCTAGTTCAAGTGTAAGCTTAGAGATGAGAGAGTGGGGAGTGACGAGTTGTTTCCGGTGAAGTAGGGTTTCTTCGATCATTCAAGTCATGGTTCGTTTGGTTTTTTTAACCACTGTAGGAAGATGGTGGATTTTATGTGGTGTTAAGGTTGGTCATGTAAGCAAATTACCAAAACGAATTTTGGTGGTGGCTACCGGTACATGTGACAAAGAGGAGATTTAAAAGGGTTGACATTACTAGAAAACTGGTGCAATAGCCACAACATAATCCGTAGCTATAAGCACATAAGAATTGCTACGGAAAATTGTTTGTAGCATAATGGCACATGGCTAAATTATAGCTATGGATTAGCTATGGAATCGCTACGGAATTTTCCATAGCTACGGAATAGCTACGAATTTCCTACATAATAGCTATGGAAGGTGATAGCTACGGAATAGCTACGAATTTTCTATTGATAATTTGTAGCTAACTACTTTTTATTTAAAAAAACAAATTTTTTTAAATAAAAAAAACAATTAATTTGGTCAAAAAGAAAAATATATTCTTTACATTAAACAACAAAATGTCAAATACATTACTAAGTGCTTAACACATTACATAAACATCATTTTCCAAAAATAAATATTACAATAAACATCATCTATACAACAAAATAAAAAATTTGGTCAAACTGAAAAATATGTTGCTATTTACAACATTTACAGGGTACTGATGCACTAACAAAATAAAAAATTTAGTCATACTCTTCCTCATTTGGGCCTAACAAAAAAAAATATAAGTTATTCAAATTTATTGTATAACATAAAATACATAATTGATAATTCTACTCATACTCACCCATGTTTTCTAGTTTAATTGCCTTGAATCCAACCTCATCTTCACTTGTCAAATATTATCTATGAGGATCAATGCTTTCAACCACCGCCTTTAAAATAAACATAACATATTTAGATGCAAAACATTAAATGGACAATAATGCCCTTACTTCTAAATGACAAGATGTATCAAAATTTCACACATTTGGATTTACCTTGCCTCTTCCTCACAGTCCCATGTTAACATTGATATCGTCCTCGGTCTTCTCGAAAGACTAATTGTTTAGTCCTTCAATACAACTCATTGCAACAACCTGTATTTCAGGTGATCACTAAATAATGGAACGAAAACCGAAGGAAAGTCATTGTGTTTTGACAGCACCATCAACACTTGCAATCACAACCACAGAGCTCTTGTAAGAATTAAATGGAAAATGGTTGTTCGCTAAATTCAAAGTGAGAAATCTATTTCAGAAATAAATGTATCAGCATCATAAATATTGAATCTCACCAAAGCAACATAAGGGGCAAATAGGAAAAAGCTGACCCGGAAGGAGGAAGCCACCTCACAGCAAGAACGAGATATTTCGTGTAAAATTACGAAAATACCCCTGTTAAAATCTCAAAGAGAAAACGATTTAAGAAAACACAATCTTACCTTATCTTATGCAGTGTTGGGACTGATTCCTGTGTATAAGTCTCAAGCATGAGAATGTGCTCCAAAACTCTGAACGAAACAAAATGAGAAGGACATTTATGTCTTTTGAAAAAAGTGATAGGTAAAGGGAATAAAAAGACACAACCTCAATTTGGCACTCATGGTTTAATTTAACTATCAAATTTTGCACAGCCAAGTCTTTTGCAGTTCATCCTAACAATCAAATTTTGTTACAATGTTGGCAACCAGACCTAATACAACAAAATCTTAAATATTTTAATTTAACTAAATGCATAATGTTAGTTTGACTTAATTGAGATTAAAATTATTTCTGAAAATGATCTGTTCTTGATCCGTAGATAATTAGCTATTAAAATTTTCCGTAGCTATTTTCTGTAGGAAACCCTCCTATTTTGTTGTAGTGTGATCATGGTTCTAAATAACGTAAGACGTGACTTGGCGGCAATGTCAAGCCTCAAGCTTTTCCGAGCCTTGGCGAGTCACGACGTTTGTAAGGCGTGACTTAAGGCGACAATTTTCTTTATAATTAATATTTTTATATGTATCTTCAACTATTATACATTTTTATACACATATATTAGTTAATGCGGCGTTTTGGCAAAGCTTGGCGGCAAGTCCAAGCCTTGGAGTCGTGGCGCGCCATGGCGGAGCCATGGCAAGCTTTTTAGAACCTTGAGTGTGATGACGTTGGGAGTTTCGTAGCTAGCTTTAGGACTATGGGTCCGCTGTGTGAAGGGGTACCACTAATGAAGACTAATAAGGCCCCGTTTGATAGTTGCTGACTGAGAAAGTGAAAAATTCCATTTGAGTACAAAATAATGTTGTTTGATTGGAAATCTGACTGAATGTGCAGACTGATACAAAATGACTATTTTACTCTAGTACTCTATACGTTTCTATGCAATATAATAATAATAATAATAATAATAATAATAAGGTATAGAAAAACTTCCAGCGTAATAGACATTAAATATACTATTTTAAGAATTAAAACACAAAAGGTTTTCTAGCTTACTCGTAAACATCATTGATTCTACATGGGTGATCATTCTAGTAATCTTTGTTTTCCTCTTTTGGAGCTGCGGATTTTTATCCAAACCAAGGATACTATTGAAAAACATTGCTTCATTTCTCAGTCATTTGCCAACTTCTTTCTAAGCCAGATCTTGCTTTCCGAGTCAGACGCCAAAATTTTGGTTATCAAATACCTTCATCTGACCAAGTCAAAAAAGTCTCACCAAAATTTTGGTTATCGAATACCTTCATCTGACCAAGTCACCCAAAAAAGTCTGACCTGACTCGGTCAGACACATACCAAACAGGGCCTAAGGAGAGAGGATCTTGTCAATTTGTATTCATGGAAATGCGAGAAATACATACCTTAATATATGAGGTACATGGTTATCGTATATATAGTTATATATATGTTTTTTACGTAAGGCTTGCGCTTATGCATGTATCTTTATATGAGTAAGAGATATGGTTAAGTTCAAGATTTAATATAATCTAATTTTGTTTAGTATGTCAAATATAAGATTTTAACGGTTCGAATTAGTAGTGTCTTAAGCTTTAATTTAAGGTAATTAAACATAATCGATTATCTAGCTTATAATAATTAAAGACCATTATGATTACATATAAATATATTTATTTATGTATCATCATAAACAATTCCATTATGAAACGTATAATTCTTAAACATTGAACCAAAACTTAACATGAGCTTTTGCTGGTTTTCCAAAGCATTTGAATCTAAAATAATTATGGGACTATGATGGAAAAAATGCTTAATTATTCTAGTTTCATTTCTTAATTATTCTAGTTTCATTTCTAAACCTAACATAAATAGATTTTTTTTATTCTTTTTATATTTACCAATTTGGTTGATTTCCTTTTTTATATTTACGTATTTGGTTGATTTTCTTTGTTATATTTACGTATTTTGTTGATTTAAGAAGCCATGAAGTTATGTCCCGTTCTATTTTCTTTCTGAAATTTGGGATGAGTTAATCTTGTGGATTTTTAAAGTAATTTGTTAGGGAATTACATATCTTACATGGATTGGAAGGAACCTAGACTATTTAGGTTGCATGTGCCCCTATTGTGTGTGATATGTTATTGGTTACTATGTTCCGTTATGTGTATGAGAATTTTATGAATCTTAAATGCTAGATTCTTATTCTTTTAATGTAAGTGGTGTGTTAGGGTTATGATAGAAAGAGTGTTTTTGTGATGATTATATGTGATGGATGCATACCATATTTTTTTGGAAACACCTGTCTATGATGATTAGGACAAAGCATCCTAGTGTTGTTGTCAAGCCATATTGATGATCTATGCATGTACTTTTATGCTATGTAAAATGTTTTTACTTTTATTTACTTGTTTACATGCTTACATAAGAAGTAACTTGGGAAGTAATATACTAGAAAGAGATGATAATTAATATGCATGATTACTTATGGATGACATTTGTGTAATCCCTTAAAAGATGAATTAATTAAAAGGGGAATACACTACTGGGGCAAAAGGTAGCAACCTAGAGTTAGGTGTGTATCTTATCTGGATAATATGATGGCCTGGTGGGTTGAAAGATACCTATAGGATAACAGCTTAAGCCAACTTTGATGCCAAATGGTTTTTCTAGACAACCACTCGGGACATGGTCAATGGTTTCCAAGATTGGAGTGGTGTTGAAGATTGATGGAACATCCGTGCAAACACCACCTAGGATTTGGGAGGTGTATCTTGATGGAAATGGCATCGCACATACCAATCCTTAATGACAACGCATGACCTCGTATATTATACATCAGATTAGTGAACGCAACAATAACCGGGAGCAATTTTATGGGTGAGAGTCACGCCTCACTTAGTGCATTAGGTCGTGCCGATCATGTTAGTATCAAATGGGATACTACTTTGGGGTTATTGATGTATATATAGACCCATAAATAGTAAGTATTACAACAAAAATTACAAAGATGATTAAGATGAAAGTAATTGTTAATGATGAAAATGAAGATTAATATTGTTTAATATTATTATAGTGATGAATTAAGTAATAAAAAAATTAGTTACTAAGATGAATAATGAAGTGTAACTAAATGAATAAGCTCTAAAGATGAATAATATTAATTGAGCTTAATTGTGTTGGTCATGTGATGTATGCGAGAACATGCTATGTGAGTATTTGAATGCATGTTTATATGATGTTTTGTTTGACACATTTGGGATATGTGAGTTCCATAACATTGTACTTATGATTAGTCACTTAGCATATGCTGAAACTTATTTCTTTGCTTGTTGTTTTCCTTGCATTGGTACATGTAGCATAGTCTAATGACTTGGTGAGGATGGGGTCTAATAGGTAGTTACTTTTAGTATTTTTAGTGAAGATACCATTTGGACATTTCGTTGAGTTTTCATAACACTTGCTTTGAGAATTCAGTTTCTATTGATTTTATGAACTTTAATGTTGTTGAATGATGTTTTTGGTAATAAAGGTAACATTGCAGATGTTTTCATAAAATTCGAAATAAGACTTCCGCTAACATATTCTGTTAAATAAATGTATTAAAAATAAAAAAAATTATGTGGAAAGTTATAGTATTACATATTTGAAACTTAATAGAGAAGATGAGAATCAAAACAAAACAATAAGAAGAAAAAAAAAGAGAATTCTATACCTAGTAGGATGCAGGAGAAATTGATATAGGATGTTCCCAATCTATTTCCTAGTTTGAAGCACATCTAAACCAAGCATCACCCCACCTAAATTTCTGAACAAAATCAAGTTGAAAGAAACAAATCAACACAATCATATTTAAAAATCAGATTGCCTTTAATCATGGTTTTTGATTCCTAAACACTTTGAAAGTATCGTCCCTCCTCATCTTATTAGTTTATGCAAAAATGAGGTAATAAATCTAAACTTCCTCATATGAATAGAATAAATTGTTAAATTTCTATTCAAGGAAAAGTAAAGATGCTAGAGGTAATAAAAACAAAGACAGATAGTGTAGATACCGACTTCTAAAAATTCTGAAAACCCACTTCAACAAACCATCAAACATGTTGTGTGCAAAAAGAAAGTGTAATTAAAACTCAAAGAAAAAGACATATTGGGTGTGTACATACCAACTTCTAAGATGAATTAAAGAATATTAACATATAATCTTTCTCTTTGTGACTAGATCAGTTGAATCAAAACCCTGTAAAGCTACATACAAAATAAAATGAAACCTAATGGTTTGATTATAGGAATAAAAAAGAATTATGTTGAGAAATCTAAAAGACGAAATGAAATCCAAGAATTAAAATAAGTACCAACACATCTGCCTTGATAAAATGCAGATTGAATTTCTTGTGGAAACTATCATGTGATATAGTAGCGATAATTTCGTTATTTATGGTAAAAGCCACACCCCATTGGAGGCCGTCGTATGAAGAATATATATATATATATATATATATATATATATATATATATATATATATATATATATATATATATATGAAATAGTTAGAATAAGCCCCCTAAACTATATAGTCTAGATAAAAACAATATAAACTAACACACCCGCTCAGTTTGAGCATGTGGTTTACAAATGTTCAAACTATCCCAAAAATCCATAAACAACTGTGTAGGAAGACCCTTAGGTGCTATTTGGTTCGCAGAATGTTGTTGAAGGAATTTGAATTGGAATTGGAAAAGGAATCTGTTAGGAATTTGAATCCAATTCCATATGTTGTTTGGTTGGCAGGAAATGGAATAGGAATTAATTCCAGATTCTGTTTGGTTCAGAGGAAATGGAATTGGAATTTAGTTAAAATGACAGAATTTTCCTTTTTTATTACACTGTCAAAAATTATTTTTTTTTGTGTTTATACTTTTTTTTCTCATTACTTGCCAATTAACATTTCATATATACATATTTAGATATCTAAAAATCCATGTTCTTTTACACATGTAAGTCTAGTTTCGAGGTTTCACAAATTTTATTGTCATTTGCATAAAACAATCAAGCAGCTTCAATGAATTAATCCATGAAATTGCGATCCAAATAGCATTAAACAAACCGTCATCAGTATTATGTCTTCAATAACATTAAAGTAACACAATTTGCCATTTTAACATCTATCTTTCTATGATTATATCTAATCTCCATCAAAATATTAAGAAGTAATTGTCTTCAATTTAATACAAATAAACCACTGAACTCCTATCCTTGCAACATTTGAATGTTCAACAACCTAGAACACCAATATTTTCTTCCACAATGTTGAAATATCGATGATACATAGGATCTAGGCAGTACTTAAGCTACAACTGCAAATCAAAAATGATGGTGAGGATCAAAATATTTACTTACCAGAAGATTTAAAATAGATTCAAACAAAAAACATATATGTCAAAAAATAGTTCAAAAGAAAAAACAGGTTGTGTGTGTTATGGTGCATCTTTTTCCAGCAAGTAAATCTAAAACATCACAATCAATTTTGACAGATGTTCCTGTGAATACAAAATAAATCAGTTCCATCAGGTATACACCATTATGTTTTCTGTTTTACATGATCCAAATCGAGATTTCTCAAGAAATTAAGAGAGGGATAAAGAAAAGAGAACGAGAGTGAGAGACAGCGAGATCGAGATTAAGAAAGAGATTTATCTGGCAGAAGACGAGATGGAGAATATGAGTGTTGTGTTCAAGTCGACTACAATCTGATTTTGACGTAGAGATGGATAATATGTGAGATAGGGTTAGAATGGTTTTGTGAAATTAAAAGGGTATAATTGTACTTTTTCACTTTCCTAGATGGTATGGAGTTAATTCCCTCCTTTCTTTAAAGGAAAGTATTTTCCTCCATTTGATGGAATGTTTGCTTATTTAGGAATCCTTTTCCTTTCCTTAATGTTGAACCAAACACCGGAATCCAAAGGAATTGGATTCCTCTTCCCCCGAATTCCATTCAATTCCGACGAACCAAACACACTCTTAGTAAATATATCTGCAAACTGATGAGTCAATGGCACGTTCAAGAGACGCACATGACCAATATCAACATGTTACCTAACAAAATGTAAATCTATTTCTACATGCTTCGTATGTTGGTGTTGTACAGTGTTAGATGACAAATACATGACACTCACATTATCACAAAATACAACCATAGCTTTAGATAATGGACATGATAACTCGAGAAGAAGATTGGGAAGCCAAGCAGCTTTAGCAATCACATTTGCCAACCCATGATACTCAGCCTCAGTTGAGGATCGAGATACAACATGTTGACGTATGGAGGACCAAGAAACTAGATTGTTGCCAATATAAACTCAAAACCCAGATGTGTACCGACAAGTATGAGGACACCCGGCCCAATCAGCATCAGAATATGAGACCAAGCAATTAATCGAAGATGGTCTAAGAAGAAGGCCATGAGATAAAGTACCCTGTGATGGGTTTTGGCCATATGAACATCCCTATGTGCACATGCAACCCTAATGCTTGGATCTAGGTTTCTCTAATTGATCATACATTGAATCCAAGACTTCTAATGGCTAATATACAAAAAGAACAATATGAAATCAGAGATTAGAAGTTTATATTGAATCACTTGCTTGATCTTGTTGTCCTTGAGGCTTTAGAGTCACAATTTTCACTCCTCTAATGGCTTACAAACACCAACTAGCAAGAAGATGATTTAGGAGAGAGGAGAGGGGAGGAAGAATTCGGCCAGGGTTTCCTTATAGACAAGAGTGTTGAATTCCCTCAACCCATAGGGTCTATTTATACTAGTAAGGCTCCTAGGGTTTCACCCTTAAACCCTAATTAGATAACTTAAGCCCTAAGCAATCCAAATCCTTTCCATGATAAGCCTTGGACGATTTTATGGCTATCCTTAGCCCTAGAAATCATGCACCCCTTATCCATAAAGGATCTATAGCCCAAAGTGCAACTATCAAACAATTGACAGTTTATACCCATTTATTTAATTAATCTCTTTAAGTCACCAAATTAATTCCAAATTAATTTATGACTTATATTCATCAAATAACAATATTATTATTCCTTATATTATTCTTATAATATATTAATAATATTCCTTCTCTCATTATAAATCATCCTATCAAGTTGCTATGGTGAAGGCAACCCAAAAGGACCATGCTCAACCGGGTCAAATACTTGCCTTATATAGTTGCAACCTTAGACACTATTCCAACAGTCTCCCACTTGGATAAGTCTAGTAACTATATATACAATTATATTCCGATTATCAATCGTAGCTCTCAAAGACGCTGTTAAACTCTGATCTAATTAATCTTGTCCTTCAGATAAGGGATCGTACAGTCCTTTGTTTAGATATCATGCTGACAATTTTATTGAACAATTTGTCTAGCATTTGGTTTCTCGATCTCCGATTTATTTGACATAGAACTTAATCGAACTCATCAATTCGGTTCTGACCGGGCCCGACACATAAGTCAAATCAAATCATCGAGCGGCCGAGATATCGCTTTTACCCTCTTGGGATAAAAGTAATAGATAAACTTCGACTTATATGCATTTACTTATTCATTAATCAACCATACACAATAATGCGTTTTATAACATCAAGTTACTGATGCGGTTTCGCATTATCAATGTACAACCAATTAACAAATAACAAACCATATATCTTGGTTTTAAGACCGTATGATATTATCGTCCTGCGATCACCCTTTTATCATATTCCATAAGGTGATTCCAGGAAGCGCGAGTTTGTTCCAATGCTCAAAACTAGTTCATAAGCACTCATGAATGTTGCATCAAACTTTTTCTATGTCTAATACGATTTAGACAATCTACACACCAATTCATGACAATCTTCATTCATATCTAATTCCAACATATGAACGATTGTGGACAATTTGAACAATTCAATTATTCTTAATAAAATCAATTATTCTGGAAGTCAAAACATGCAAAATGAAACAATAGTTAAACAATTAACAAAAGGCAGTAACACTACTCATAAATAATACTCTTTTATTTAATCATCAAATGTTAATTACATTTTTCTATTACACGTTTCTACTACTATCTAATCTATACTAATATCATCCTTCAGCCCAATACTCCTAGCATGCTGCAAGTGCTTAACCCTACTCAGTCCCTTCGTAAGCGGATCTGCTGGGTTATCCTCTGATGATATCCTCTTCACTACGAGTTGTCCTTCTTTTACACGATGTCTAATAAAGTGATATTTTCTGTCGATATGTCGAGATCTACCATGATCCCTCGGTTCCTTGGTCAAGGCAACCGCTCCTTCATTATCACAGAAAATCTCCATGGGCTCCTTTATGGAAGGTACAACTCCAAGATCACCGATGAAGTTCTTTAACCATATTGCCTCCTTCGACGCTTCGCTCGCTGCAATGTACTCTGATTCGCACGTTGAATCAGCTACGGTTTCCTACTTGGAACTTGTCCAAGTCATCGCTCCTCCATTCAAGGTAAAGACCCAGCCCGACTGCGAACGGTAGTTGTCCCTGTCGGTCTGAAAGTTGGCGTCACTATACCCTCACACCTTCAAGTCATCACTCCCTCTGAGGACAAAGAACCATTCCTTCGTCCTCCGAAGGTACTTAAGGATATTCTTAACCGCAATACAATGGGCTTTGCTAGGGTTCCCTTGATATCTGCTAACCATGCTCAAAGTAAAGGCTACATCAGGGCGAGTACAAGTCATAGCATACATGACTGAGCCAACTACGGAAGCGTATGGTACTCGGCTCATTTCTGCTATTTCAGCTTCGGTACTCGGGCTTTGAGTCTTACTCAACTTGGCATTACTTTGTATCGGTAATTCTCCCTTCTTCGAGTTTTCCATACTAAAACGTTTTAGTACCTTATCTAAGTAAGTGTTCTGACTAAGTCCTATTAGTCTCTTACTTCGCTCTCTCACTATCCTTATTCCCAAAATATAGGAAGCCTCTCCGAGGTCCTTCATAGCAAAGCACTTCCCGAGCCAGGACTTAACCTCCTGCAGAGTCGGGACGTCGTTTCCTATGAGTAGTATGTCGTCGACATACAGAATGAGGAAGCTTACTATACTCCCACTGGCTTTGACATATACACATGATTCATCTTCGCTTCGTACAAATCCAAACTCTTTGACTTACTCATCGAAGCAAAGATTCCATCTGTGAGATGCTTGCTTAAGTCCATAAATGGACTTCTAAAGCTTACACACTCTATTCGGATGCTTCGGATCGACAAAACCCTCTGGCTGAGCCATGTAACATCCTCGGCCAACTTTCCATTAAGGAAAGCGGTTTTGACATCCATTTGCCAAATCTCATAATCATGAAATGCGGCAATAGCTAGCATCACTCTAATAGATTTTATCTTTGCAACTGGTGAGAAGGTCTCATCATAGTCAACTCCGGGAGTTTGAGTAAAGCCCTTCGCAACCAATTGTGCTTTATATGTGTGGACGTTGCCATCCACGTCGGTCTTCTTCTTGAAGATCCATTTGCACCCAACGGTCTTACGTCCGGGCACATTATCAACCAAATTCCAAACTTGGTTGTCATACATGGACTGGATCTCGGTGTCCATCGCCTCTTTCCATTTTACAGACTCTGGGCCTGCCATAGCTTCCTTATAGCTATTAGGTTCATCAAGATTTATTAGTGTACCATCACTAATATACGTGTCCCCTTCGGTAGTAATATGAAAACCATAAAACTGGGGTTGAACTCTAACTCTTTCGGAACGTCTAAGAGGTAAGGACTCGTCAATTGGTTCAACCGGAGTTTCCTCCTCGGGTTGAGTGCCAGCGGTAGAGGTTTCTTCATCTATCGACTAATGAATCTCTTCAAGCTCGATTTGCCTCCCACTGTCTCCTTGGCTTATGAGTTCTCACTCTCGGAAAACTCCTATCCTCGCAACAAAGACAACATTGTCCTTCGGTCTATAGAAGAGATATCTAAAGGATTTCTTTGGGTAACCGATGAAAATACATCGCTCACTACGAGTTTCGAGTTTGTCGTGAGTATCTCGTCTTACGAAAGCCTCGCAACCCCAAACCTTGATATGTGCCAACGAGGGAGCTTTCCCTGTCCACATCCCGTGAGGTGTTTTGGCAACCTTCTTAGTAGGGACTCGGTTAAGGATATGGGCGGCAGTCTCTAAGGCATACCCCCAAAAAGAGATAGGTAGTGAAGCACGGCTCATCATAGAGCGAACAATGTCTAACAATGTTCGATTACGCCTTTGTGCCACACCATTCAACTGCGGTTTCCTAGGTGGTGTCAATTGTGAAACTATTCCACACTCCTTGAGATAATCGTGGAATTCAAGACGTAGGTACTCTCCTCATCGATCGGATCGAAGCATCTTGATTTTCCTGCCCAATTGATTCTCCACTTCATTCTTGAACTCTTTGAACTTTTCAAAATTTTCTGACTTTTGCTTGATTAAGTAGATATACCCATATCTACTATAGTCATCGGTAAAAGTCACATAGAAACGGTTCCCATCCTTCGTGGTTGATCTAAACGGTCCACATACATCGGTATGTATTAGGTCCAATATACCCTCACCCCTTTCACATGTACTTGTGAAGGGTGACTTAGTCATCTTTCCAACTAAACAAGACTCGCATGTGTCATCTTCCCTAAGGTCGAATGACTCCAACACTCCATCCTTTTGGAGTTGGGCTATGCGCTTCTTGTTGACATGTCCAAGACGACAATGCCACAAGGATGCTCTATCCATACCATTGGAAGAATCCATGCATAAAACATCATTTCCTAAGTTATCTATAATCATAACAGTTTCATAAATTCCATTATATGGTATAGCTTCAAAATATAAGACACTATTTAGATAAGCAAGAATAGAACCATTCTCATTATTAAAATAAAATCTAAAACATTGTCTAAACAAACCATGAAATGAAATGATGTTTCTAGCCATTTCTGGCGAATAGCAACAATTGTTCAAATCTAAAGATAAACCATTCCTAAGCACTAAAGAATACACTCCAATCTTGGTCACATGCGACGATCTTCTGTTCCCCATGATTAGATTTATTCTTCCATGCTCCACATCCCTATTTCTTCTTTGTCCCTTCAATTCAGAACAAATATGGTAACCACAATTGGTATCAAGGACCCAAGAAATAGCATGAGATGAATCGTTAGATTTAATTGTATATATACCTGTGAAAGACGGCTTGATCTTTCCTTCCCTTATGGCTTGCAGGTAGTCTGGGCAGCTTCTCTTTCAATGCCCTATTTTATGGCAATGATGGCACTCTGCTTCCTTAGGGTTAGGACAGGGTTTAGCAGGATCAACTTTGGTCCCACTAGAAGAGGAACCATCTCGGGACTTTCCCTTGTGGTGGCTCTTAGATGGAGCCTTCCTCTTCTTGCCTCTTCCTTGCCCAATGGCCAAAACAGGAGCAGCGGGTGGATTGGGAGTGGGTGCAACAGACTTGTCCTTTAGGTTGCTTTCAGCAACCCTAAGGAGACCTTGGAGCTTGCTTAGGGTGACCTCTTCCTTGTTCATGTTGTAGGTCATCCTAAATTGATTGTAACACGGAGGCAAAGAGTGAAGCACCATGTCAATTGCCAAGTCTTCCCCAAAGTCAACATTCAACTTGTGAAGACGATCGACATACCTTAGCATCTTTTGCAGGTGCACGGTAAGAGATTCTCCACGACCCATTTTAGCGGAAATCATGTTAGTGAAAATCTCGTGACGCTCTTGCCTCGCGTTCTGGTGGTATCTCTCCAACAAGTCTTGGTGCATTTCATACGGATACATGTCCTCATAGGACTTTTGGAATTCGAAATTCATGGTGGCTATCATGATGCAATGTACCTTCGTTGCATCACCCTCGTGAGTTTCAAAAGCAGTCATTTCAGCCGGAGTAGCGATTTCAGGGTTGATTTTCTCGAGCTTCTTATCGAGGACATACTCCTTGTCCTCATAGCGAGCAATTGTGTGAATGTATCTTATCCATTCGCTAAAGTTTGTCCCATCGAAAGTGACCTTTTGACAAAGGCTCATCAATGTGAATGAACTAGCAGCAGCGTTGTTTGCGTTCGACATCTACAGATAGAAAGGACACAGATAGATTAGAATATGAATCCCTAATTATCACCCAATAAGAAAATTAGGGCTAGGATCCAACAACAATATTTACATACTAGAAAAGGGATTCCGTAATCTAACATGCAAACAAATTGAAGGTAAGTGAATGACGATTCACTAATTCTCCAACACAAAACATAACTTTAAGTTCTAAATATATTTGAGAATTCCTAGGTTTAGATGAGATTCATTGAAACTTTTCAATGGCATGTTTAAATCTCAATATGCCCCTCTCGTTTGTGACTGAGATACCGAGGATCACAAAGTGGGTGTGAATTACCATGCAAATTTACATGGTGCCTTCATTGTAACGATCACCTATTCGATGTGCTGGCAAACCACACACGCTCCATCGAACTATGATAAACAACGAATCACCCTTTGCCACCTTTGCTTAGAACCAATTAGTGTGCCGGTAAACCACACGCGCTCCACTAACTTCTTAGCAAGGGTGCAAAGTGTAATTTCATGGGATTACATCAATTCACTTTTCCTAAAGTAACTAAGATTGGGAAATTTTGAAAAACATGTAGTTACTTTGTATTTCATATTATACTTTTAATGAAGAGACGAGGTTGCCCTATCCTACCCGTTCGGCTAACGACCCTCCACCGATCAAGCAAGCGGTGGGTGTGAGTGTACACCCATTAAGCGCCATTTTATAGGCAGCAACCTTATTCCCACCTTATAGACTGGCTTCGTGAATGAGGCCTACTAACAGTAAGACTAGCATTTTAAATATACATATATATATATATATATATATATATATATATATATATATATATTAATCTTGTAATATTATATTAGTATAGGGTTGAATTTTAAACTTGTAAAATTCTAAGGTTTGAAATTTAAATTGTCTAAATTAAACTTTAATCACAAAACATAAATTTCAAAACTTGAGGGCAAGTTTTAAACTTTTAAAACATAGAGGATCAAATAACAAATAATCTTAATTAACAATTAATTCCATAATTATCCATATTTGATTTATTTAATGATTTCTTGCAAAATAATTTACCAATTTAATTAAAATAATTAATCAATTATCACATAAGGAAACAAATATTTAATTAATTGATAAATATCATCAATTAGGTCAAGAATATACATATATATATATATATATATATATATATATATATATATATATATCATAAAATCGGATTTATATTGATCTAATATGATTAAGGCAAGTATCTCAAAGATAAACAGTAAGAAATCCCGAAGTTTCCTCCTTCTAACGCTCGAACTCGCCGAGTACCCAGATGGACTCGCCGAGTACCACCAAGGGACTCGTCGAGTTCATCAGCCAGAGGACAAAAAAAAAAACGATTTTTTCAGCAACAAACAAGCAATCAAAGTATGAATTCAATAGAAACCAATCTAGGCTCTGATACCACTGATGGGTTTTGGCCATATGAACATCCCTATGTGCACATGCAACCCTAATGCTTGGATCTAGGTTTCTCTAATTGATCATACATTAAGTCCAAGACTTCTAATGGCTAATATACAATAATAACAATATGAAATCAGAGATTAGAAGTTTTCCTTCAATCACTTGCTTGATCTTGTTTTCCTTGAGGCTTTAGAGTCACAATTGTCACTCCTCTAATGGCTTACAAACACCCACTAGCAAGAAGATGATTTAGGAGAGAGGAGAGGGGAGGAAAAATTCGGTCAGGGTTTCCTTATAGGCAAGAGTGTCGAATTCCCTCAACCCATAGGGTCTATTTATACTAGTAAGGCTCCTTGGGTTTCACCCTTAAACCCTAATTGGATAACTTAAGACCTAAGCAATCCAAATCCTTTCCATGATAAGCCTTGGACGATTTTATGGCTATCCTTAGCCCTAGAAATCGTCCGCCCCTTATCCATAAAGGATCTATAGCCCAAAGTGCAACTATCAAACAATTGACAGTTTATACCCCTTTATTTAATTAATCTCTTTAAGTCACCAAATTCATTCCAAATTAATTTATGACTTATATTAATCAAATAACAATATTATTATTCCTTATATTATTCTTATAATATATTAATAATATTCCTTCTCTCATTATAAATCATCATGTCAAGTTGCTATGGTGAAGGCAACCCAAAAGGACCATGCTCAACCGGGTCAAATACTTGCCTTATATAGTTGCAGCCTTAGACACTATTCCAACACCCTGAACATAGCAAATGATATGCTTGAGAGCAAGAAGATGAGGTTCATGCGAATCATGCATGAAAAGATAGATCTGTTGAACAGCATAAGCAATATCAAGATGAGTGAAGGTAAGATATTTCTAAGCACCGGCAGGGCTCCGGTAGATAGTAGGGTCATAGACAGGAGAACCATGGGGAGAGAGTTTAGATTTTGTGTCAGAGGGAGTGCTACAAGGATTGCAAGAGGACATGTCTGCACGAGATAGAATTTCCTTGGCAAACGAGGTTTGAGATAAGAACAAACCCTCATTGGTACGAGACGCATCAATACCAAGAAAAAAGGAAAGAGAACCTAAATCGGACGTAGGGAATTCAGAGGAGAGACGAGAGATAACGCTAGAGATGAGGGTAGAGGAAGAATCAGTGAGGATAATGTCATCAACATAGAGTAGAAGGAAGATATGATCAGAAACAAAGTGATATGTAAAGAGAGAGCAATCAGAATGACTGCTAGTGAAACCGAGATATGTAATAAAAATAGCAAATCACTGATACCGAGCACGAGGGGTTGTTTAAGACCATAAAGAGATTAACGAAGATGACAAACAAGATTAGGGAAAGTAGGATGAATGTAGCCAGGAGGTTGTTTCATGTAAACTTCTTTAGAGAGATCGCCATGAAGGAAGGCATTCTTGACATCCAACTGGTGTATGGGCTAATTTTTAGATATCACAATGCTCAGAATTGTACAGATGGTAGCAGGTCTGACAATAGGGCTGAAGGTTTCATCAAAGTTATGGCCAGGAAGTTGAGAGAATCCTTGGGTGACTAAGCGACCTTTATAAGGGTCAAGGTTACCCTTGCTGTCAAACTTGTGATGGTAGAGCTAGCGACAACCAACTATGTTGGGATGAGGGGGAGAGGAACAAGCTCCCAAGTGTGGTTTGACTGAAGTGCAGTCATCTCAGAATCCATAGCAGATTTCCAATCAGGGTCACAAAGAGCCTGAGCGGTAGAATGAGGGATAAGAGAGATGTCCGAAGTGGAAGACAGGTTAAAAATCTATTTGGGTCGAAGACACCTAGTACGAGAGCGAGTGACCATAGGATGAGATAAGGGAGGAAGGGGGAGGGTGGGGTTAGGAGATGGGGATGGAGTAGTAGACGATTCACTAGGGGAATATTCAGGTGTGGGAGATATTGGAGAAGATGAGTCACTAGAAGAAGATCCAGTTATGGAAGGTGTGATCGTGACCATAGGACGAGAAGGAGTGACGTCTTCAGATTGAAAAGAATCATAATCAGAATCAGAGGGGTTGTCATGAAAGTCACAATACGGGAAGTGGTCTTCGTCAAATGTGACATGACGAGAGATAATAACACATTGAGATATAAGATCAAGTCAACGATGTCCACAATGATCAGAGGAAGGTCCAAGATAGATACACACAGAAGACCTTGGAGATAGTTTATGATCAGCAGTAGCAGAGAGGTTCGGATAACATAGATATCCGAAGACACGAAGATGATCATAGGAGGGAAAATGATCAAAAAAAAGTTCAAAATGAGTTTTAAACGAAAGATTGGTGGTAGGAATAAGATTAAGGGTGTGAACAGCGGTGAGAAGGGCTTCAACCCAAAATGTTGGCTGAATAGAGGCTTTAAACAGGAAAGTGCAAAGAATATTGTTTATAGTACAGATAGCACGTTCTGCCTTACCATTCTGTTGAGACGTATATGGACAAGAAAAATGAATTTTGATGCCCGTGTTAGCAAAAAAAGTAAGGATTGGTTGTTGAATTCAGGACCATTATCACATTGGAAAAGTTTGATGGTAGTTTTAAATTGATTTTGAACATATGCATGAAATTTAGAAAAAAACATCAAATAATTTAGACTTAGCATTAAACAGGGAATACCCACAAAAAATTAATAAAATCATCCAGAAAAAGAATATAGTATTTAAAACTACTCATACTGGAAACAAGAGATGTCCATAAATCAGAATGAACCAATTCAAACATATGAGTTGTTTTAGTAGTAGAAGATGAGAAAGGTAAACGACAGTGCTTCCCAAGCTGACAAGCATGACAGGTGGGAAGCTTATTAGTAGTACTAGATATAAAGTTTTGAGAATGTAAAAAATCCAAAACAGAGGAGCCAGGATGACCAAGTCGTCTATGCTAGGTAGGAAGAGAGACATCAACACATAGTAGCAGAGAGAGAGAAGGAGCCAGCGATGGAACAATAGGGTATAGGTCACCGACACTATCACATCTTTGAATGAATGCACCTGTTTTAAAGTCCTTCTCAGTGAAACCAAAAGGGTCAAATGTGACAGAAACATAGTTATCATTAATGAATTGATGAACAGAACAAGATTTTTTACAATTTTGTTTGAGATAAGGACATTATTTAAAGTTAAACGGTTGTGAGAATGCGAAAATTAAGTTTGGCCAATATGAGTGACGGGGAGTATAGCACCATCACCAACAATTATAGATGTAGAAGTACAAGATGTTAAAGAAGACATGTTACATCAGTTGAAATACATGTAAGCGGTAGCACCGGAGTCCACGTAAGTGTTGTTGTCAGGAGGTGGCTGAATAGACATGGCTTGAAACACTAATGCTAGATCTGTGTATTACTGGGGAGCAGACTGCACGTGACCTCCAAATGAAACACCACCGGAGAAAAGGAAGGTGTGGATAGGACGCTGCACACTAGTATGTCCAAGACCAGCACCTGTTGGAAAATAAGTCGCTGCATACGGAGGCTGTTGAGAGTACACCAACTGTTGATGATAGGTTCTCTGGTACATAGGGAGTAGAGAAACCATTTGTGGATGCAAGCTGTGAGGCACCTGTTGAGAAGGCGAGAATGGCAGCAGACATGGAGTGGGCTTATGACAACCCAGAATTTTCATTCGTACAAGCTCTAAAGTCAATCACTTCAATTAAAACTGAATTACCTTTCTAATAATTGTTAGCCAATTTAAAAGTCCGTTTGAGTATTTTTAATAATTATTCTCGAAACGAACGGGTATAAAGGAATTAAATTCTAGGACATCGGGGTAACAATGGAACAATCAACACCTTGGATTAGTGTTCACGGCCAAACTAAGTGACTTTGGGCCGTGAACTCCCTTAGGGATGAAAAATCATTTGCTTAAATGGGAGTTTACTCCCCAAACTCTCCATTTCCAACTTCCACCCTCAAGTTCACTCCCCATTCTCTCTGAACTATCATCCCGTCTTTTACCCGATCTCCCGAAAATGTAAGTGTTTCTCGACTTGATTTGTTTTTATAACATAGCACCTAGTGTTTATACATCATTTCATCCATTCATTTTTGTGTTTTACTTAGATCTTCAAAACACCAAGAACACACACTAGTGTTCTTGGACCTTAAACACCAAATCAAGCTTCTATCTTGTAAGTACACTTGCCCTAGCTTCTTGTGTGCTTAATATGACCTTGATAACACTTTAAAATCATCAAATAACACAATAACAAAGGAGTTTACGGCCAAGGATGTTCTTGGGCCATAAACCCCATTTAAAGCGGTAAAATAAACATTAGTCCCTTCCTAAGCCTTGGATGCCAAACATGAACCTTCCAAGAAGTGTTTAAGACCTTAAACAACAATCAAAACATGTCCCTAAGAGAGTTTACAGCCTTGAACACATAAGAATATGGTCATTTTGCCATAAACTCCACAAGGTGGTCTTATTATGCCCCTAATGCTTTCCTAAGGCTTGGACTTGATCATTTGATGCCCAATCATGACTTGTAAGACCCCAACACACAATTTGGAACTTAGTACCATGAGTTTACGGACATAAACTCATGGGTAAATGGTCATGGGCCATAAACTCCATAAAGGGGTGGTTCATGGGCCATAAACTCCAATGACATGCCATACAACCCTTAGATGCGACCCTGTGGTACCTATAGCACTTGAATCAAAGTGTTTCCATGACCTAGGGTGTCCTAACTTGATTAATTAGTTATTAATTGACTAATTAGATACATATATGCTTATTATATGATAACTAGGACCATTGTGTGTGTTCAAGTCCTCTCTTGACACCTAGCACCTTGTCCGACACTTCCGAACAAACCACTCACTGCAGGTGAGTTCATACCCCTTAATTAACCTTTGAAATGCTTTTAAATGTTTTAAATGCTTTACAGGGCGAATACAAGTTGAACCATGTTAGTTAGTAGATCAATCACATGTGATTAATAACTAACATGTAAATGGATTTTTCATGCTTTTAACCGTGTTACCAAACAAATGACTTTAAACTGTTTATCAAGCCATTTTACATATCAAACTCTTATTTAAATTTACTTTTGTACACTAAACGTTTCCTTTTCAAATTTTAAACTTATATATTGTTAAAACCATGTCTACTACATATATAGTTATATAAATAAGGTTTGAAGGACTTGTGAGAGATAACCCACTTTACTTCCTGTCCTTGTTTGGTTGTGGTCTTAAAGTACCCGGTTGTTTGTCCTAGTGTCGTTGAATCCTTACTTATATATTATGTATATATGTATAGATATAAAGACTTTTATCTCAGTTCAGTACATTCAATCATTCCACAAGTTTACTAATAAACTATAATAGGTATAGTTTAGGGTTATACTACTTACTACTTCTAGTTCAATGAAGCATACAAAAGTCAGTTCATTCATGTGTCATTACTTATTACTATGAGAACATATACAACTATACTAGAATGAGAACATATACAACTATACTAGAATGAGAACATATACAACTATACTAGAATGAGAACATATACAACGATACTATGATGAGTAACAATACATTATATATACAAGAATACGTTAACATAAATGTGATCCACTATATCAGAGCATGCCTTCATTGTCATGGCCCGAGTTGTAGCCAGAATCTCCTGGAGGGAGAGCATGAGTTTGCGTATAGATCTATACTAGATTGACCATCCTACACCTTGCTGCTAGCTACAGCTGGACCTGCAGGTCTGCGGGTGCCAACGTCATACCTTTTTACGACTTACAATGTCGTGTTTTCCGTCGATAGTATGGTACAATTAATCACATAATATCTTGATATAAATCCGGTTTAAGGTAGTTAGTACAACAGTAGTTCCTATGATACAACACTACAGTACTACATTAATTTACCCTTTACATTTATTTAGTGATCATTCCACTTACACATTAATGTAAAAACTATATTTTGATAATGATAGTTACAGTTGGGAAAATTACACACTTTGACAAGAAACAAACATACAAATCAGTCGTGCCTTGGTAGAAGGCTACTTTTAGTAGAAAATATAGGATTTTCTTGGAGTTACAAACTTTTACAAACATTCGCATACTTTTACTACAAACGTTTACAAACTTGCACTTCAAACACTGTTTCAAGCATTTTGATACAAACACATACACTAAATACTTATGAACTCACCAGCTTTAATGCTGATAAACTCTTTCAAAATAACTTGTATTCTCAGGTCATCAGTAGACAGGTACAGATGCCAGCTTTTGAGAAGATGGAGCGCATTCAAGACTCATCTTATATTTTGATTAATGTTTTGGTGTCTTATATACTACAGAATAAACTTGTATTAAAATTATATATCTAATGCAATGGATGATGTTGTTTACTTGTTTACTATTATATTGTGTTGTGATACTGTACATGACGTTCTCCGCCCCAGAACGTTTCTGCCGTTCTTGGTTTTGGGGTGTGACAGATTGTTATCAGAGCATTGTTTATAGTGAATTAAGTATGTCAACCCATAAAAGGTATACTAACTATAAACCCAGTGGGATTAAAACACTCTGACCAAGAGTCTATACTTTTAAATAATAAAATATTTAAGTAAGTATACAAGACTGCATTCATACTAAGATCAGTGTCACAATGACAAATACAAAAGTATTTCGATTGTTGAATATCACAAGTAAGCTCGGGGATGTATGGTCAGTCTTGCGAGTGGCATAGCCTGATCAACTATGCTGGTCCGAGGAGTGATTAGCATATGCCCTAGAATGGTTGTGATATGGCAACAAGTCTAAAAACTTACCAACACTACTACAATGAAAGCACTAGAACAGATCATGATTTTATAATATTATAGGAGTATTTTGTGTTACTATAATCACTTATCTGAGAACTAAAAAGGTCTCTATCAAGTAGGCTAATAGTCGTTAAGTGCATACACTAAGGTTATATGGGATTCAGGTGTTATAGACTCAGAATCTGTGATCTTTGCTTCACTTCCTGTCCTCGTTTGGTTGTGGATTTGGAGTTAGGACCACTTATTCGAAGGTCTATCCTAATTCGATTTCATATAACTGGTATACACTACACAAGTATTGACATAACTGATAGAGATCAACTTATAATTATCTTAGGTAGTACGTCTATTTTTATAAGATTCTTATACCCCTTTTCTCGCATAGATATCATGGCTGGATTCCATCATCATGGCGACTCGTACTTTCCACCCCACGGTAATGCTGGATGGCTTGAAGCAGAGTCCGATGATTAGCATTAAATCCCTTTGGATGATCATCACGTAGAAGGCTTCTTGGATGGATCTGACTCCGAGCCCGAAGTCAACAACCTACCTCCAGTAGGTCAATCCCCAATTAACAACCCCCGACCAACATTTCAGGGACCCACACCCTTGTGAGCAACAAACTTGAATCGTTGGAGCGACGAGCAAGGTCAACCCTTACCCTACAACGGGGACCGAAGCTTCTACAACATAAGCGAGGGTGGCTCGGCTGACTGAGCCCTACCCATCATGGTCCATAGGATTGCTCAGAATGTCGAGCAAGGTCGAGCAGCTATCGGCCGAGTAGTGGAAATTGATGCCAACACTGGTGTCAACACGGTCCGCATTCTCCATCTCGAAGAGCCGATGTAAAGGACCAAAAGGACTAATGAGACTCTACAGCAACAACTAGCTGCCTCCCGAGCTGAAGTCACAAAACTTTGAGTTCTCCAGAGAGCTCATGAACGACACCTCCAAGAAGTGGTCCGTCAGATGGAAGACCTTAGGGTTCGCCCGAGGAACTCCCATCACCGTTAAAAGATGCTTAGCACATCTTTTCTTTTGTTAAGTAATAACCTTTCGTATATGTGCTCTATGAAGCACTTATCTGTAAAATATTCCCATCTTTCAGTACACTTTGTAGCCTACTAAGCTGTCAAACATTTTCCTTCATATGGTTTGATGTAAGACCTACTGTTTGGTCGTTTTTCCCGAACTAGTTTACATCAGTAATACCAGTAATATTGGCAGTTATCTAACATATGGAAAAATTTGTACTCTTGTGTTTTCCTACTCTTCTGCTATACTGCTATTTCAAAACGTACACTCATTCAACTGTTGGACTATGGCGATTTAGCCCATGGAACACTCTTATTATGCTTACAATTGATTCTAACCACCATGTACATCTTTCTTTACACTTATAGTTTAAATATGCCTCCTCGGAAATCAACAAGGCGTAATCCTCCACCTCCTCCACCACCACCTCCTTCGGCAATCGATACCGCAGCTTTAAATGTTGCAGTAGCTGCGGTAGTGGCAACTGACATGGCTTAATATCACTCCACTGATGCCAGCAGAGGTGGAACCCCTGTTAACTCTACTCAAGGTGAACTTCTTGCGCGCTCGAGAGAGTGCTCCTATAAGGACTTCACAAAATGCAAACCAAAGTCCTTCACTGGGACTGGCGGAGTCATTGCCCTCTCACAATGATTCGAGAAGACGGAGTCGGTATTCAAAATTTGTTCTTGCCCTGCCGCGAGAAAAGTTAAGTTTGCTGCGTGCACCTTCGAACGGAAAGCCCTGACATGGTGGAATAGCCATGTCAAGTCACTAACTCTCGTAGTGGCTAACGACATGGGATGGGAAACTATGAAAGACCTCATGATTGAGTGGTACTGCCCGAGGGGCGAGATCCAGAAGTTAGAACAGGAGCTGTGGAGCCTAACCATGAGGGGCTCCAATATAGTCGCGTATACCGCCAGGTTCAGTGAACTGGTGGCCCTCTGTCTCAACATGGTTCCCATAGAGGGGAAAAAGATCGAGAGGTACATCTGGGGGCTGGTGCCTCCGTATCAGGGAAATGTCTTAGCTTCACACCCTGCTACTTTTGACAGTGCCAAACGATTGGCACAACGACTCATCGATCATGGAGTCCAATCCCCATCATCAACAACAACCCTGGCCATCTCAGAACCCTCCAAGACCGCTGACAATAAGCGGAAGTTCTGTGATGACAACAATAAACAACGAGCTACTAAAAAGCAGAGAGTCGTGGCGATTCATGCTGCGATCGAACCTACCGCTGCTACTCCAATAAGGCAGTATGATGGAAGTTTGCTAAAATGAAACAAATGTAACTTCCACCACAAATGGCCCCTGCCGAGAAATGCAGTGCTCCAACTGCAACAAGAAAGGACACATTGTTCGTTTCTACAAATCTCCGGCAAGACCGATTACCCAAGTTCCTGGCACTGGCGTGGGACAGGCTTGCTATGGATGTGGCGATGTGGGCCACTATAAAAGGGACTGCCCCAAGGAAAGAAATGCTAGTGTAGCAGGAAGAGTTCTGGCTATAGGTCAAGGGGAAGCAATTGCTGACCCTACGGTGGTGACTGGTACGTTTCTCCTCGAAAACTCTTATGCATGCATACTGTTTGATAGCGGAGCAGAGAGAAGCTTCATGAGTAATAAATTTGCTCGCCTACTTAAACAAAAACCACGAAAACTTAAGGAACCATTCACTATAGAAATGGCTAATGGGAAAACTGAAAGCACGAAATGCATATACATAGGATGTACCCTCACTCTAGATAGCCATTCATTTCCAATCGACGTCATGTCTGTCTCGATTAAAAGCTTCGACGTCATCATCGGCATGGATTGGTTGACTCTTCATCTCGCCGACACAATGTGCTACGAGAAAGCAGTCCGTCTAAATCTTCCGACTAACGAAAATCTCATCATCTATGGCGACAAACCCGTCACGAGTCTTCGTATCATCCCAAGTATTCAAGCACAGAAGTATCTACGTAAGGAATAGCGTGCATTCCTTGTGCACGTTGTCGATACGAGCCTAGAAGCAAAAGAACTAAAGAACATTCCAATAGTGAGCGACTTTCCCGACATCTTTCCAGAAGAACTACCAGGATTACCTCCACAACGAAAGGTCGAGTTCAGAATCGACTTAGTCCCAGGAGCTACCCCAGTAGCCAAATCGCCCTACCGATTAGCACCAGCTGAGATGCAGGAACTATATGGTCAACTTAACGAACTACTCAACAAGGGTTTTATAAGACGAAGCTTCTCACCCTGGGGAGCACCGGTGTTGTTCGTTAAGAAGAAAGACGGATCATTCCGTATGTGTATCGACTACAGAGAACTCAACAAACTGATGGTCAAAAATCGTTACCCTCTGCCTCGCATAGACGATTTATTCGACCAACTGCAAGGGGAAAGTTTCATTTTCCAAAATTGATCTAAGATCCGGATATCACCAGTTACGAGTGCTAGAAGAGGATGTTCCGAAAACAGCCTTCTGAACTCGTTACGGACACTACGAGTTCTTGGTGATGTCATTCAGATTGACCAATGCACCCACAGTGTTCATGGACTTAATGAATAGAGTATGTCTTCCTTACTTGGATCACTTCGTCATCATTTTCATTGATGACATCGTGATCTACTCTCGAAATAAGGAAGAACATGGCGATCACCTGCGACAAGTTCTAGGAACTTTACGAACGGAGAAGCTCTATGCGAAGTTCTCTAAGTGTGAATTTTGGATCCGAAGAGTCGAATTCTTAGGACACGTGGTTAGCGAAGAGGGAATCCACGTGGACCCATCCAAAATTAAGGCCATTGCGAACTGGTCAGCACCGAAGATGCCTACAGAAATTTGTCAATTTCTAGGTCTTGCTGGCTACTACCGCAGGTTCATACAGAACTTATCGCAGATTGCGAAGCCTCTTACTACACTGACCCATAAAGGAGTGGCCTTTGACAGGGAAGAGAAACAAGAAAAAGCGTTTCAAACGCTGAAGCGAGCCTTATGCACCGCACCGATACTATCCCTTCCAGAAGGGGTAGAAGACTTCGTTGTATACTGCGATGCATCCAACCAAGGGCTCGGTTGTGTTCTGATGCAACGAGGTAAGGTCATCGCCTATGCCTCGAGACAGATGAAGACACACAAAGTCAACTACACTACACACGATCTTGAGCTGGGGGCAGTTGTATTTGCGCTAAAGATCTGGAGACACTACCTGTATGGTACGAAGAGCACGATCTTTACAGATCACAAGAGCTTACAACACATATTCGATCAGAAGGAACTCAACATGAGGCAACGACGGTAGGACGAGCTACTCAATGACTACGAATGTGAAATTCGTTATCATCCCGGTAAAGCCAACGTAGTAGCAGATGCCCTTAGTCGGAAAGAATATTCTGGTCGAAGGGTCAAATCGTTGACAATGACTATCCATTCACACCTGTCTACACAAATTCTGGAGCCTCAACTTGAAGCCTTGAAACCTGAAAACGTGGCGGGTGAATCCCTTAGAGGAATGGATAAGAACATAGAAGCCAAGGGTGGCGGAGCCTTATATTTCATGGACCGGATCTAGACGCCGAAACATGGTGGCTTCCAAGACTTGGTCATGACCGAGGCACACAACACTCGATATTCCGTTCACCCAGGTTCAGATAAGATGTATCTAGATCTTAAAAAGTTATACTGGTGGCCTAACATGAAAACATAGATTGCTACCTTGGTAAGTAAATGCCTTACTTGCGCAAAGGTTAAGGTCGAGTACCAGAAACCCTCCGGTTTGCTGCAACAACCAGAGATACCAGAATGGAAGTGGGAGCAGATCACTATGGATTTCATAACCAAGTTGCCCAAGACAACGGGTGGACTTGATACCATATGGGTCATCGTCGATAGATTGACCAAGTCTGCACACTTCCTGCCTATCAAAGAAACTGACAAGATGGAGAAGCTTACGAGAACATACATTATGGAAATCGTACGACTGCATGGTGTTCCTATATCCACTATCTCCGATAGAGATAGTAGGTTCACTTAGAGGTTCTGGTAGTCACTTCAAAGTTCCCTAGGGACGAGGCTGGACATAAGTACAACCTACCATCCTCAGACCGACGGACAAAGTGAGAGAACCATCCAAATGCTGGAAGATATGTTAAGAGCCTGTGTGATCGACTTTGGGAAGGCATGGGATACTCACTTACCCCTTGTCAAATTTTCCTACAATAACAATTATCACACGAGTATCAAGGCTGCTCCATTTGAAGCCCTCGATGGCCAGAAGTGCAGATCCCCTCTATCTGGGCTGAGGTGGGTGACACCTAGTTAGCTAAAGGACGAGTTACTGACAGCACTCTCACATGTCCGAAAATCATTCGGGAAACGATGGAAAAGATCGTTCAGATTCGTGAACGATTGAAAGCCTCTAGAGACTGACAGAAGAGCTACACCGACATGCAAAGGAAACCTTTGGAATTCTAGGTGGGAGACCGCGTTCTTTTGAAAGTCTCACCCTGGAAGGGCTTGATACGCTTCGGAAAGCATGGGAAGCTAAATCCAAGGTACATAGGGCCTTTAGAGATTCTCGCTAGAATCGGCCCTGTAGCTTACAAAATCAATCTACCCAACGAACTTCGTAACGTACATTCTACATTCCACATCTCAAACTTGAAAAAGTGTCTGTCCGACGAGACTCTTGTAATCCCACTCGATGAGATCGAGATCAACGAGAGCCTCAACTTCGTGGAAGAACCCGTAGAGATCATGGACCGTGAGGTCAAGCAGACAAAGCAAAGCCGCATCCCGATTGTGAAGGTTCGCTGGAACGCCAAGCGAGCACCAGAATTCACATGGGAGCACGAGGATCAAATGAAATCGAAATATCCTCATCTTTTTTCTTAGTTATTTGTAACTATTTTATTTGCCTAAACTTTAATTTCGGGACGAAATTCCCTTTAACGGGGGGATGATGTGACAACCCAAAATTTTCATTCGTACAAACTCTAAAGTCAATCACTTCAATTAAAAGTCAATTACTTTTCTAATAATTGTTAGCCAATTTAAAAGTCCGTTTGAGTATTTTTAATAATTATTCTCGAAACGAATGGGTATAAAGGTATTAAATTCTAGGACATCGGGGTAACAATGGGACAATCAATGCCTTGGATTAGTGTTCACGGCCAAACTAAGTGAGTTTGGGCCATGAACTCCCTTAGGGCCGAAAACTCATTGGCTTAAATGGGAGTTTACTCCCCAAACTCTCCATTTCCAACTTCCACCCTCAAGTTCACTCCCTATTCTCTCTTAACTATCATCCCGTCTTTCACCCGATCTCCCGAATATGTAAGTGTTTCTCAACTTGATTTGTTGTTATAACATAACACCTAGTGTTTATACATCATTTCATCCATTCATTTTTGTGTTTTACTTAGATCTTCAAAACACCAAGAACACACACTAGTGTTCTTGGACCTTAAACACCAAATCAAGCTTCTATCTTGTAAATACACTTGCCCTAGCTTCTTGTGTGCTTAATATGAACTTGATAACACTTGGAAATCATCAACTAACACAAGAACAAAGGAATTTACAGCCAAGGATGTTATTGGGCCGTAAACCCCTTTTAAAGTGGTAAAATGGACATTAGTCCCTTCCTAAACCTTGGATGCCAAATTTGAACCTTCCTAGAAGTGTTTAAGACCTTAAACAACAATCAAAACATGTCCCTAAGAGAGTTTATAGCCGTGAACACATAAGAATATGGTCATTTTGCCATAAACTCCACAAGGTGTTCTTATTATGCCCCTAATGCTTTCCTAAGGCTTGGACTTGATCATTTGATGCCCAATCATGACTTGCAAGACCTCAAAACACAATTTGGAACTTAGTACCATAAGTTTACGGCCATAACCTCATGGGTAAATGGTCATGGGCCATAAACTCCATAAAGGGGTGGTTCATGGGCCATAAACTCCAATGACATGCCATACAACCCTTAGATGCAACCCTGTGGTACCTATAACACTTGAATCGTAGTGTTTCCATGACATATGGTGTCTTAACTAGATTAATTAGTTATTAATTGACTAATTAGATACATATATGCTTATTATATGATAACTAGGTCCACTGTGTGTGTTCAAGTCCTCACTTCACACCTAGCACCTTGTCCGACACTTCTGAAAAAACCACTCACTGCAGGTGAGTTCATACCCATTAATTAACCTTTGAAATGCTTTTAAATGTTTTAAATGCATTATGGGGGGGGGGGGGGGAATACAAGTTCAACCATGTTAGTTATTACATCAAACACATGTGATTAATAACTAACACGCAAATGGATTTTTCATGCTTTAAACTGTTTTACCAAACAAATGACTTCAAACAGTTTATCAAACCATTTTACATATCAAACTCTTATTTCAATTCACTTTTGTACACTAAACCTTTCCTTTTCAATTTTTAAACTTATATATTGTTAAAACTATTGGATTTGTATCTAAGTCCATAACTATTTTGGTATGTACTTGACCCGATGGTGCATGATCCTTTTGGGTTGCCTTCACCAAAGCAACTTGATAGGATGAATTATGGAGAGAAAGGATTAAATATGATTTATTAATATATTATGAGAATAATATATTAAAGGAGAAATCATATTGTTTAATTAATATTAGTTAATAATTAATTGGTAATTAGTTTTGTGACTAAAAGAGATTAATTAAACTAAAGGGACTGGAATTGTAATTATAAGATAATTGCAATTTGGGCTATGGATTGTCTTAAATTAAGGAGTGGGCGAATTCTATGGGGAAACCCATGGGGAAATCGTCCAAGGCCTTAATTAAAGGAGTCCATGGGTTGCTTAGGGCTTAAGCACCCAAATTAGGGTTTCCTTGTTAGATAACCCTAATAGCCTCACTATATATAGAACCCTTAAGGCTCAAAAACGTGGGGAACTTCTCTTCTAGGGTTAGAACACGTTTTGGGCAGCCTCCTCCCTCTCTCCTCTTCATCCTCTTGCTTATGGTGTTTGTGAACCATTAGACGAGTGACATTTGTGACTCTAAGCTTTCTAAAGTCAATAGAAGGAGATTTGGGATTGTTATTGCTACATAACAATCAAGGTAACATCTTAAACCTATTCTCATGTTAATATGATTACTTGAATGCTAAAATTAGGGTTTATAGTCTTGGATAACTTGCATGTACAATAGAGAAACCTAGATCCAAGCATTAGGCTTTGTGTGAGCACATAGGATGTTCTTATGACCAAAACCCATCAGTGATATCAGAGCCTTGATTGGTTTCTATTGTATTGATGCCTTGTATGTTGAAAAAAATTCGATTTTTGTGGTTCTGCATGATGGACTTGGCGAGTCCCACTGTGGACTCGGCAAGTTGCCCCCTACTCGGCGAGTCCATGGGGGTACTCGGCGAGTTCGAGCGTCAGATGGAGCTTTTTTCGGGATTTCTTGTTGTTTATCTTTGACATACTTGCCTTTATCATATTAGATCAATATAAATCCGATTTTATGATATATATGAGTATATTCTTGATCTAATTGAAGATATTTATCAATTAATAAAATATTTATTTCCTTATGTGATAATTGATTAATTTTTTTGATTAAATTGGTAAATTGCTTTGCAAGAAATCATTAAATAAATCAAATATGGATAATTATGTGATTAAATGTTAATTTAGATTATTTGTTATTTGATCCCCTAGTGTTTTGAAAGGTTTCAAAACTTGCCCTCAAGTTTTGGAATTTAAATTTTGATTAAAAGTTTAATTTTGATGTATATTTAAATTCTAAACCCGAATGTTTTGAAATGTTTCAGGACTTGCCCTCAAGTTATGGAATTTAAAAGTTGATTAAAAGTTTAATTAGGAATGTTAAATTCTAAAACCCTAGTATTGTTTTGAAAAGTTCAAATCACACCCTTATGGTTTTATTAATTAATTAAGGTGTATAATTAAAAGAAGTTTAATAAATCCATAAAAGTTTAGGTTTACAATTTAATTGAATTAAAGTTATAGTTGTTAAATTTAACCACATAGTATTTTAAAAGTATTAAAATACACCCTATGCTATATATAATATTAAAAGTCAAACATTATATATATGTATGAGTAAAAGTCCGTCTTACCGTTAGTAGGCTTCATTCACGAAGCTGGTCTATAAGGGGTGTTTAAGGAAATTGCCTATAAAATGGCGATTGAATGGGTACCCACACTTACCCACCGCACTCTTGACTAGTGGAGGGTCGTTAGTTGAACGGGTAGGATAGGACAAAACCTTTCATTATAAGTATAATAAAGTACAAAAGTAACTAAATGTTTTACAAATTCCCAATCTTAGTTACTTAGGCAAAAGTGAATTGATGCAATTCCATGAAATTACACTTTGTGCCCTTGCGAAGACGTTAGTGGAGCGTGTGTGGTTTACCGGCACACTAAATGGTTCTAAGCAAAGGTAGCAAAGGGTGACTCAATGTTTGTCATAGTTCGGTGGAGCGTGTGTGGTTTACCGGCACATCGAATAGGTGACTGTAACATGTGAGGGCACCATGTAAGTTTGCATGGTTATTCACAGCCACTTTGTGATCCTCGGCATCCCAGTCACAAACTAGAGGGGCATATCGAGATTTAAACATGCCATTGAAATGGTCAATGAATCTCAAAGGATCTAGGAGTTTTCATACATTTAAAACTTAAATTTCTTTTTCGTTTTTCATGGTGGAAATTAGTGAATCATCATTCACTTACCTTCAAATTGTTCTGTAATTAGGTTACGACATCCCTCTCCCGATTTGTGGAATATTGTGTTGGGTCCTAGCCTTAGTATATCATTTGGGTGATTTACTAAGGACTCAATCGATCAACTAACTTGAATTTTTTTTCTTCCGTTTTATAGATGTCAAAGTTCGACAACTATGGTCTTCCCAAATCCTGTGGGACAAGCTTTCCATATGAAGATGATATTCCAAGATTCGATCGAGGAACAAGAAATCATGCTTCACTTCCTCCACCTCCTCCTATTATTCTCCCTAACCCACAAGTTCGAAGGCTTGAAAAGTTCAAGCTCACTCAAGCGCTTTTGGCAAGTAAACATAAAGAAGGAAAGTCAGTGTGTGCACACGTCCTAGGGATGAAGTCACACACTGATAGGTTAAGAATGTTGGGATCTGTTGTCTGTGAGGAGATGGCTGTTGATTGGGTTCCTCATTCACTTCCTAAATCATATAGTGAGTTCGTAAGAGAGTACTATATGATGAACTGCGACGTGACCCTCTCCTATATGCTTATTGCTGCTGAATCAGAAATGATTGGTGCAATAGAAAAGCAAAGTTGATTGGTGAATCTGCCTTCAAGACCTCTATGGATATAGACAATGGAAATGAAAGACATGTTATGATCGAAAAGTTTGATCATAAGAGAAAGGCAATGTCTGAAGTAGTTCCATGTCCTATTCCAAAAGAGTTAATTTGCTTTTATTGCCAAGAGAAGGGGCATTGGAGACGAAGTTGCCCTATTTGCCTAAGAGATCTAAGAGATGGCAGAGCCAAAACGTATGGCTCTGCTTTAGGTAAAATCTATTGACTAACTCTTTTAAGCTCCTATTCTAGATTCTTAATACATAATGTGATAAGATTACAATTGATGTTTTGTAGAATCAAAGAAAAGAGAGGAAGCTTAAGGGAAGAAGTGAGCAGAATCTAACCGTGAAGGAATGGATTTCAATCGCATTACTTGAAGATTAGATTTTGAGCTACTACTTAGAGTTAGAATTAGAAATATGTATAAACATAGTTTTTCAATGAATTGCATTGTAAGGACAAAATTTTTCCGCAATAAAATAAATTTTGATTTTTATATTATTTATTTATCCTTGCAATGGCATATATAAAAAATTGATGTTTGGATGTTTCTATTATTAGCATTAATGGATTTGATTCTTAGTTATGGAAATGTCGAAAATTTGCCAAATAAGGAGAGTTTCTCATCGCCGAAGTTTCAATTGGACAGAAACTTGGAATCATGCAACTTGGTTGCATGATGAATGAGAAATTTCATATTTGGAAATTAGACTAATTCGTTGACAAAGTGTCAAGTGAAGGACTAGGAGATCGAGTACACAAAGTTGTGTGTTGATCAAAGTCCACCATAAGAGTAACAAAGATATTCGTCGTGATTTGCTAAAGGTTTAGTAAATATGATTATACTTATAAGATTAAGTGTAATTCTGAATTGATTGAAAAAGTTTAAATCAATAGCAGAACGAATAAGAAGAATCAAGTAGGCAGAAAGATAAGAGTTTCTCCATTCTAAGAAGAAGGGAGAGTACCTTTATTATGTTTTATGATGTGTCTTAATGATTAAGAACCATATCTCAATTGGTCCTCTAAGTGAGTCTTAGTACAATTGTATGTCTAACAAGAGGAATCAAGAATTGAAGAAATGGTTAAATCAAGAAGTCAATCATACTTCGTTCCAAAACAAGTCTTAGAATTAGGATTGTGAAATTGAGTGATAAGTATTAAGAAGGTTTATAACATTCATCAAATTTGGAAAGTTGTGATGTCTTGGATAAGACAAAGACCAATTATGACCAATTTATGAAGTGTTTGATAAAAACTACACTAACTCTTGAATATTTGTTTGTCAAGAAATGGTTATTGACAAGAGAATCTTATATGTCAAGGAGTCAGTGGGAGTCTTAATGGTCTTGAAAGGTTTCAAGAACAAATCAAAATAGACTTTATCGATCATCACTAGCACACGAGTTGAGGTTTACAACCTATCGTGTTGACACTATATTGTTTCTGTGCTGTTCTAATTGAGTTAATTATGCATGTGAGTTGTATGAGTTCTCATTTTGAACGCATAAAAGGCAAAGCACCTTAATCAATGAAAGTTACATTGATAGGAGAAGGTGAGCTGCTTAACTACTTGGAAGACATGGTGGGCAGCTATGCTACCATAAGGCAAGAAATCAAGATTAAGGAAGTTCGGTCCATATGAGTTTGAATTTGTCGTAAACTTTGGTTTTAACAAATTCACATGGATAGGAACACATACACCGTTTAAATCTAAGTGTCATAAGATTTCCTCCTTCATGAAAATGATTGTGAGGAAATGCTTTCACTAAGAAAGATTTTAAGAAGATAGTGATTGTAAAATTGCATTCTTGAATTCAATTATGGTTACGGTATCCCTTTCCATAATTTGAATTGTGAGGTTTGGTAATTAGTCTTAATTGTTTTAGACACACATATGAACTATCTAAGGCAAAAGTGTATAAGAAGCCTTGATAAAAGATTATCAAAGCACTAAGTATTAGAAACATGAACTTAAGAAATTCAATAAGTATTGTTTTTCTGAAAGTTAAGATGTTTATGAATACATGTCAAAGCTAGTGGGAGCATAAGTGTTATGTTTTATAATAATCAT